>NC_132787.1:72239540-72543790 GCF_048418805.1 Vulpes vulpes | reverse complement strand
AGTGACCCCTTTGGTTCAGATCCTGGTCCTGGAGTCCTGAGATCAAAAGTCCCATTAGGCTCCCTGCAGGGAGCCTGATCCTCCCTCTGCTTGGTTTCCCTCTGCCTGTGTCTCTGCCTCCTTCTGGAGTCTCTTATGAACAAATAAATAAAATCTACTAAACAACAAAAAAAGGAAGATGTCATAGATATACACGATGTAATATTACTCACTCATTAAAAATCTGAGTAATTCACAACCATGTGGATGGAACTAGAGGGTATTATGCTAAGTGAAATAAGTCAGTCAGGGAAAGACAAATACCATATGATTTCAGTCGTATGTGAGATTTAAGAAACAAAGAGATGAACAGAAGGGGGAAGGAAGATAAAGGAGAAATGGATAAAAACGATAGAAAAAAAAAGAAATAAACCATAGGAGGCTATTACAAATAGAGATAAAAATGACAAGAGATAGAGGAAGGTGGGTGGGGGATGGGCTAGATGGGTGTTGTTATTAAAGAGGGCACTTGCTGTGATGAGCACTGGGTATTAAATGTAAGTGATGAATCACGGAATTCTACTCCTGAAACCAGCATTGCACTGGTTCTGGTAACTATCTAGAGCGTAGATAAAAATTTGGGGGAAAGGGTATCATTCCCTTTCCACTCATAAGAACATCTAAACATGTGGACCACTTTGGAGAAACTTTGCCCTCCTGCTAACTGTCTTCTACAATACCATATGTAAGAAGGTGTTCACTAAAGGAATCGACATTCTTCAGCAACTGGTGCTGGGAAAACTGGAGAACCCATACTAAAGATTGAAAGGAGACCATTACCTTCCACCATACATGAAAAGTCAATAGAACTGGATTAAACATTTACATGGAAGACCAAAAATTATAATATCATTAGACTAAAGCATTAGGGGAAGCCGCATGACATTGGACTTGGCAATGATTTCTTCGGTATGACTTCAAGAAATGCACCAAAATGCCCAAAACTTTCATCAAACGTAAGAATTTGAGGTTTCCAGTGACATAGTCAGAAGGGAAAGGCGATTTATGGAAGGGTAAAAATATTTACAAATCATTCCCTAATAATGGGTTAATACCCAGAACACACAAAGAACTGTTAAAACTCAACAACAAATTGCTCAAGTAATAAGTGACAAAGGACTTTGAATAGACGCTCTGCCTACAAGATATACAAATGACTAACAAGCATATGAAAAGATGCTCCTCATCAATAATTGTTAGGGAAATGCAAGGCAAAACCACAATGAGGTAGCACAGCTTTCCCTGTAACCTGGCTCTTATCAAAAAACAGAAAATTACAAGTGTTAGTGAAGATGTGGAGAAAGTGTGCACTGTTGTTGTAAAATCATGAAACCACTATGTAAAGCAATATGGGGGTTCCTCAAAATATTAAAGGTAAAACCACCACATGAGCCAGAAAACCCACTTAAGGTATTTATACAAAAGAATGAAGCAGGGTCATGAAAAGGTTTTCCGCGTCCATGTTCTTAGTAGCACTATCCACAATAGCCAGGAGGTGAAAGCCCCCAAATGTCCATGGACAGAGGAACGGATAAATAAAAGGTAACAGAAGTATATATATGTTATTAACCTTAAAAAGATAAAATCCTGGGGATCCCTGGGTGGCTCAGCGGTTTGGCACCTGCCTTAGGCCCAGAGCATGATCCTGGAGTCCCGGGATCGAGTCCCACATCGGGTTCCCTGCATGGAGCCTGCTTCACCCTCAGCCTTTGTCTCTCCTTCTCTCTCATGAATAAAAAAATAAAATATTTAAAAAAGAAAAAAGATAAAGCCCTGTTGAATGTCAGAACATGGATAGACTATGAGGGCATTAACCTGAGTGAAATTAGCCAAATACAAATAGGCAAATAGTGTATGATTTCACTTATCTGAGATGTCTAGGTAATCAAATTATTAGAAACATCAAATAGAATGTTGGTTCCCAGGCTATGGGTCATGGAAACGGAGAGGCGTGGCTTAACAATGAGTATGGAGCCTCAGCTCTGTGGATAAAAACTCCTAGATGTCTGCGTTACAAGAGTGAGAATATACTCAACACTGCTGCGTGGACATTTAAACATCATGAAAATTGTAAATTTTGTGTAATGTGTTTTTTACACTGTAAAGAATAGTGATCCCTGATAAAGGAGGTAGTTGGGCTCACGACTCAGCTACCCGAGCACTTTACCTTGATGTAAGCAACAGACCTTTCTGTGCAACACGAGTGTCTATCCATACTTCCTATCTCATCTCACAAAACACAATAAAGACATGTATTCATCCGATAACAATTAAATTGATAATTTTTTCTTCTTGTACAAACAGAGGGATGTAGGGTGCTAGACATCTTCATGTGATATTACTAGTATTTGGTAGATTGCCAGTTGCTTGAGGGAAGTGTCTTCCTTCAGCTGTTCCCTATCCTGACACCAGGATGTAACACAGAGCTGGGACTCTGTCCAGAGGCCTGTGAGAAGCGACTGGAAGGTGAGGACATGTGGCTTGTAGGTTGGAAAGAGCCCGGGGCTGCCCTGTACAGAAGGGACCTAGGAGCAAAGGCAGAAGGACGTCTGAAGACGCCCAAGGAGATGGTTGCAGAGCCTGGCCAGGGCTAAGCTGGTTTGCACTAGGATGAGGCTACTCCAAATTCCCAGGAGTGGGGGGTCATTATTCGCCCCGCAGCTGGGGTCAGGGAACTAGGAAGTGGCCAGGAGGGAGGGATGTCACATGACGCCAGCTGGAAGCCTGGGTTGCCCAAGTGGGTCACAGAGGAAAAGTTAGAGAACTGAGAAGGGCCTGGAGGAGAGAGGGTACCCCAGAGGAGTCTGTATTAGGACTCAAGTGCACGCATGCTCCTCCTGACAGGTGACCAGAGCTGGCTTGTGCCCTGCCCTTTACTAGCTGTTACCCCTAAGACTGAGGCCACCTTCTTCAGCTGCCACCTTTAGAAGTCCCTGCTAACCCTCCATCGTGCCCTGGACCCTTCTTCTCCCTCCCCAAGGCCTCCCCTGTGGCTGTTCCTCGGGTCTCTCCTACACTGTGGGCCTCGGACCTCTCCCGGGACCATTGTCATCCACGTGGACACACACCATACACACAGACCCCACCTCTACTCTCACATGGCCTGCAGCTATGCCCCACTTGGCTCCAACTGTTGACATGAACCCCCTCCTAAGGACATCCCCACCTGCTGACATCACACCCTTCAATCCCAGTGCACACGGCTGTTGTGCACTGAAACCATCTGACTAAGGTCCCCAAGGCCCAAAAGCACCCAAATCCAGGGACCGAATTTCCTCTGTCTTCTTCTTTCTTACTATCCCAGTGTCCCTGGACAAGCTCAGCCATTCCCTAAAGCCTGAAACATTTGTTTCTCTTGACTCCTTAGCCCCAAGTCTGTTTCCCCTGTGCCACTGGCTGCCTCTCCACAATCTCCTTGGTGCTTTGCTCCTCCTCCACCACCACCAGCCGCCACAGGTTGACTAGCCCCTCCTGTCCTCAGACAGGAATGTTCTCCTTCTGCACTGTCTCCCTGCCCTTCACACCCAGTTCAAGGACTTCAAATTGGGCTTGGCCCAGAAACCTCCTTCCCATCCACCGACCTGCATACGGAATAGACACAGTCTTAGGGTCAAAGCAGAACCCTTCCTCATTCTCTCCAAGTCCACCCATCTAAGTGTCTTTCCCCCTTAGTACATGTCACACCACCCATCCAGGTGCTAAAGCCAAATTACTACAAGTCTTTTCTCTTTATTTTTAAATCATGTCAGATTGAGGGAAAGGTGTAAGACTAGATCAAACAGCTCTCGTTCACCTTAACCAGATTCCCCCACTGGAAACATTTTACTACATGTATGTGCTGGGCTGTCTTGTCCTGATGTTTCTGAGTGTACATGTTACCATTCTTCTAACTCACTGGCAGTGCATTGCAGACGTGATGCCCCACGACCCCCTAATACTTTAGCTTGTGTTTCCTTACAAGAAGGACGCTGTCATTCATAGGGTGGCACTGCCATCCACATCAGGACGCTACCATTGGCACAATATTATCATCCCAGGCTGCAGTGAATTTCCCAGATTACACCAACCGTGTCTTTTGTAGTCTTGATACACGCCAGGCTCATGTGTTACAATTACATCAAGCATCTTCCTAGTTTTCTTTGAATCGGAATTGATGCTCCATCCCTTCTCCTCTTTCATGATCTTGGCATTTTGAAGAGTACAGACCAGCTGCTGTGTGGAAAGTCACTGTGGGTTTGTCTGATGTTCCTCAGGATTAGTGCATGGGCAGGGGAGGGGGCAGAAAACATTAATCACCTGTCTGCCATGTCTCCACTGTCACCCTCCCTAATGCCATTTAGTAAGTAATTCCCATCTAGTAAATCTTTGTGGAAATACAGTTTGCGACTTTGTCTACATTTATTATCTGGTATTTTGAGGTAACACTTGCCTTTTTCCCTTATTGATTATTATTATTTATATCTATATGGTTCATGGATTCTACGTTACACAATGAGTGACAACCTACTGTTGTCCTTACCCATTTTAATACTCCACTTGCCCCAGATTTCACCATTGAGAGTCTCCTTGAACTGCTGTTGGGTGAATCTTGGTGGATGCACCATTGCTTTTGGTGATGGCCAATATCACTCCCTCTCTAGTCACCATCCCTTTCCAGGTACCATGTCCATTCTCCATTGAGTGACTGAGAAGCAAAAACCCCGCTTCCGCACCAGGGGTGTGTCCTGACTTGGCTCATGCTATCCTGTCGCCCGTGCCCTTGGAACCGAGGGATGGATTCCAAATAGGTGCCTGGCCTACTCCAGTCAGTGTGAACAGAGATGTCTAATGGGGCTTCGGGAAAAGAAGCCTCCATTCTCCTCACTGGGAGCAGGTAAAACATAGAATCAACAAACACTCTCTTTCTGTCTGGATGACACAGTATAAAATGACAAGTGTGGACATGATGAGGCCATTGCTGCTGCCCAGATGGAAGCCAGCCTGAGATCAATCTCACTATACAGAGGTGGGAGGAATGTAGACAATAGCAGAGATAACAGGGCTGAAGCCTGGTGACACTACTCATTTCTGGATCATCCTGTGCCTGAAGCCAGCTATGGACGGCATAAGGATTTCATCCAATAAACTGCCTTATTCATTTAAGCCTGAAGGACCAAAGATTTCTATTGCTTCCCAAGCAAAACAATCCTAAATATTAAACTTCCCAAAGCAGCAACAGAAGCAAAGAATGCATTTCAGCTCCTTAGGGCCAAGAGCCCTCTTAACTACAAGCCTGTTGTTCTCCCCCGCTGGTCTGAGAGCTTCTGGGGTATATTCACTGTGTCCCCGGCTCCTAGAGGCGTGTGTATCGCTAGTGAGGGCATCATAAGCATCTCATGTATATGTGGAAAACCTGCAAACGTTGTCTTGTCCACCCGCTACATCCTCAGCTTCTAGAACAGAGTGTGGGACATGCAATAAACATTCACTGAGTGAGTGCATAAGTCACCCAAGCCTGTCTCCGAGCCCCTCCCCTCCAATCCCCCAAAGGAACAGAAGCTGTGGCCAAAAACTTGCAAGACATTTTATTCTCCTGCCAGGGGACGACACGGCAAGGAGCTAGCTGAGAGAAACTGGAGGGTCCGTCCTGGATTTAGGAAGGCAGGAGCTGGCGGTGCTTGCTGGAGACTCTGGGCTTCTCCCCAGGGTGCAGTAAGGTCCCAGCTCCTGGGACACCTGGAGTGGGGAGGAGAAACAGCTGTGACAGGTGTGGGGTCCCTGCAAAAGTGCACTAGAGCCACCTGCCCCTGCTGATCACACCCAGAGTTACATCCTGGAACCCAGTCAGGAGCCTGAGGGGGTTTGGGGTTCTGGAGATGGAAATCAAAGGCTCCAATGACAGGAAGTGGTAGGGACCTCGCATTACAAGGTGACCCCAGATCTGCCAGCATCAAGTCCCAAAGCCTCAGTCAAGGCAAGACTGGCTGCCAGAGCCACTCAGGAGCCCTTCCCTGCCCCCGATCCCGCCGCCCTGGCCTGATCTGTGGGCACAGCCTGGGCAGCCCTGGAGGGAGAGGCTGCAGAGCCCTCCGTGCCAGCGGGGTTCCCGAGCCCAGCTCTCGGGCCCCGGGTGTCCTGGGCTAGGTGGTGCCTGGTTCCTGTTCCCCAGGAACTGCTGCTGGGCTGGGGACGGGAGTCAGTCAGGACTCTGACGTCTATGATAACCCAGTCTGAGGCCACTTCCTTGGTGGTAACCTCCTTACGCATAATCATCTCACTCAAGCCTTACTCAAAGAAGAAATCAGGATTATTATCGCCTTCACAGGTAGGGATGCTCAAGTTCACAGGCGTGAAGCTCCTTGCTCAAGTGCATGCTGACCAGAGATGGAGCCCTGATGTCACCCAGGGTTGCCTGGGAGAAAACCCCAATCCCTTGGGGCACCTGGCTGACTCAGTGAGTCACCTGGGCCTCTGGCTCTAGGGTTGTGAGTTGAAACCGCACGATGGATGGAGAGATTAATTAATGTTTTTACTAAAAATTTTAAAAGCCCTGATTCTTCATGAGTATTTCGCAACCATTCTTGTTACAGCCCACCTGCCCAGCTTCTCCAGACTTCCACACAGTGGGGGGAGGAACGTGTCACAACAAAGGCGCTAAGAGGGACATATATGAGTTGCTTATGAACTTGTCTATGACAGATGTATTTCCATGTTTTTACACCATGTTGCATATAATTGGGGATGAGATCTGGACCCTCCAGGAAGGGGTCCCTGCTGTTACCTCTGTACTCACCTACTTGAGGTCTGCACAACCTGAAGGTCACACAGATATCCCTGGAGGGATTACTATTCAGGAAAAACTTGGCAACACTCCACAAAACTCTGGTGAGGATATCTTTGCAGATTTTTTCCACCGCTGGAATCGTTGAGCACACCGCTGTTGTAGTCTTCTCAATGGCTCCCTGAAGCAGCAACAGCACCATGCCAGGAGACAAGAATTAGCTGTGCTCTACCCCAACCACCCCCACAGATCCCAGCAGCTCCTGGCCCTGGGACCCTCTGACAGTGGGCATGCTGGGAGGAGGACCTGGTGCCAGGTGACCATGGAAGCAGAGGCTGGAGAGACCTGGATCGGCCCTCATGCCCAGTCCCAAGGCCCTGATCCGGGCCTGGCCAGGAGGGGCTCAGGAGACAAGGACAGTTGGCTCTGTCCTGTGTCAGTCCCTGGTGCATCATCACCCCAGGCACAAGGTCTTGTATGTGGAGCACAGTGCCCCCTGCTGCTCCCCCACAATCAGGTTCTTCCTACAGAGCCTCCTGGGTCCCAGGGCTGGCAGGGCTCAGGTTCAGGTGGGTGGGGAAGGTGAGGGGAGAGAGAGTTTTGAGCCATGGCACCTTCCATTTTGTAGTATCGTCTACTGCCATCACAGGGGAGAAGGCTACAGCTGAGTGCCCTGGGCTGAGGGTGGGCCCTGCAGCACCCAGAAGCTGAGCAGGGTCAGGGTACAGAGGAGAAGGAGGGAGGGAGGGTGAAAGGAGGTTTCCTGGGAGGAACACATCCACTTGTTCAGCACTTGCTCAGGACCAGATGGGGAACTCAGCTCATCCCACCCCTCAGCTCCTTCCAAAGGATTAAGGAAGTGGTTGGGGGATTAATATCTATCCCATTGCACAGAGAAGGAAACTGAGACTCAGAAAGCATTAGCACTTGGCCCAGCCATGCAGCTAGAGGTGACAGATCTGGGGTTCATCAACCCTGACCCAGATGCCCTTGGATCCAGCCTCATAGGCTCTCCCGTGGGCACATGCAGTACGACCACAGGGGAAAGGTTCCGACCTCTCCTGGCTACAAGTTTTCTTTGACAATGAAAGAGAAAACATCCTTACCTGCTCCCAGAGCATCCCAATTTCAAATGGTTCTTTGTAGTCCCTCCCCAGACACAGGAGGGGACCTCAGATACCCTGTTGAGAAGGTCTGACCCAAACAGGGATCAGCTTCTCCTCTGGGCCCTGCCCCCAGCCCCTACTATGACCCTGGATGGACGTTCAGATGGTTCCGCAAATCTGAAGATCACCTGAATCTGGGACGGTCCCACGCAAGTCCTCAGCCAAGTCATTATCATTCGACAAATCTCACATTGGTTGAACTGCGGGTCGCCCTGTCAGAAAAAGAAGATCCTCAAAGTGCTCTCTCAGAAACCCCTAGAATCCGGAGCAGAGATTCAGAAAGGAGCCCTTGCATCCTCCTAGGCCAGCAGGATGACCAATGATCTTCCTGTCCTTTAGGGCCTAGGACCAGCGAGCTGACTGGCCCGAGCTCACCTTCCTGGTGGGCTTGGCGGAGTGACGCACCCAGAACCCCTCGCCCACACCCACTGCACCTTCTCCATTCCAACACCTTCCCCCCATTGTGTTCTCTGCTCAGACCCTAGAGGGGCCTCTCAGGGGAGGGCCCAGACAGACCAAGGTAGCCCCCCTGAGCCAGGCACAAGTGCACACAAGAGCAGCGTCTTCAGCCCACTGCTCTGTCCCCCCTCCCCACCGAAAGACATGTGCAGCTATGGCCTGGTGCTCCCTGGATGCAGAAAACGAGGAGGAGCTCGGGAGGTGAGCAGGGAGCCAGCAAAGAACCTGGGCAGCCTCCTGGGCCAGTCTCCTGAAGAACTGCTCTTCCTGACAAATGTCGGCCGTGGACAGGTCATCATGGTCCTCAGCGATCAGACCAGAATAGGTCAGACCTGGGGAAGAAACAGCATCAGCATCTGTCCACACGTGGAAGAGGAGGGGAAGTCAGAACTCCTGGCTGCTGGGGAGCCCAGGAGGTGGCCAGAGCCGCGGACAGGGGTGGGGCTTGGAGAGGGACCCAGGAGGCCTGTCCTCACACTGCCCTGGGGCTGCCTTAACCCAGGCTCTGTGAAAAGACATGCTTTTAAGATCTTTCTGGAAACGGGAAGAGAAGATAGTATCTCTCCAACATTACCATCTGTACAAACCTTTCTGTCTACCAGAGCCTCTATCTCTATTCTCTCTCTCCCTCTCTCAAAACACACAAACACACACAGACAAACACACACACACACAAACACGCGTGTAATTTTCAGTTGCACTAAAATGAAAAAAATCTCCTCCCTTCCCAAGCTTGTCTTTCTTTCCCTCTTGACTTCCGCAAAGACTTCATATTAGGTGATCATTTCCAAATCACTCTCCAGAACTGTCCCTACCCTCAGCTAAAGAGGAGCTGCCAGGATCACATGGGGAATGTCCTTACCTGGGGTGGCCAGGAGCACTGAGGCGAGGAGCAGGAGGGCCCAGGAGGTCATGGCAAGGCAGCTGCTGAGACACCCTCACACCCCCTTTATGCAGGCGGGACACCTCGCATCTGACCTTGCCGGCTCCTGCTCCTCTTGTAGGCCACCTCCCCAGGTCCCTGGTTTACCACAAACACCACCAGTTTGTGGAGAAGTGGGGGGAGGAGAGGCTTCACACTATCTCTCTTCCCCTCCCCCCACACAGAGCTTTCCTAGCTGAGTGCAAGGTGGCTGGAGGGCACAGCTGCCATGATGCCCCCACCCTGCCCCAGATGTGGACATGGAAGAGACATCCTTGCACCTGAGAGCTCGGGGAGGCACCTAGGCCATGAGCATCCCATCCCCCACCCCATCCCCCACCCTCCAGGGGTCTGTGCAGGTGTCCCTCCCCCAGCCATCCCCATTTCCCTTCCCCCCCCCCAGCCATTTCAGCCCAGTAGCTCTAGCAGACTCCACCAGATTTAAAGACAGGTGCTCGGGGCAGATGCTGACAGCCCCTCCCAGCCCTGCCTTCTCGGGTGGGGGACACCCAGCATGAGCTCAAGGACTCCCTGTGTCCCCAGCCCCTCACCAGCCTGCTGGCCAGCATCGTGAAGGCAGGCTCTTCCCTCAGAGCCACCCTCAACCCCGCCTGTCAGGGCCCTGGGCCACAGGGAGACACAGCCCATGGGAAGGAGGTGAGTCTTGGCCAGGGGTCTAGGCCCAGCTCCCGGGCCCCTGACTCCCCATCTGTGCACCAACGTCCCGGCCCTTATCCGTAATAACCGTGGCGGCTGCCCACTTAACAGCCAGTATCAGATAAGTAAGAGACCATCGTTTAGGGTAAGTCGGTCCCAGACATTGCGCAGAACATCCTCCTGCTACAGCACGTGCCCTCCTTACCTGACACCCACATTCAACTGGACATCCCCTCATTTGTCTGGTGCCTTCAGTCACCTCCTTCATGCCTCAGACCAGGACACTGGGTGCAGATAGCAGGGGAAGTGACCTCTGCCACCAGGCTTGCGGGGGTACTGCGGGCACCAGAGCGCACCTCCCACCTCCTATTGGGTCTTTTCCCCCCAGCTGCTGAGATGGCACAGCCACCCAGGCAGGACCAGCTGACAGTGTCCCTTAACACCCCCAGCCCTGCATCCTCCTCAGTGTGTCTCTGAGGACTGCACCCCCTGCCACCTGCCTGCGAATCCCATCGTGGGCCTACAGCCTTGTTCTCTAAATCACTCTACTTTCCTGAGCCTATTCAGAGCCCTGCTCTCCACTCAGCTTCTGCTGAGAAGGAAAGAGGGTGGGGTCTCAAGTAAGCAGGCCTCTGACAATCTGGGAGCCCTATAGCAATGGTATCTGTTCTTGAAACTTCATTTCCTTTTCTATCAAATGGATATAGTGTCTCCTTTGCATAGGGCTCCCATGTGGCATGTCTTTGTACATGAAGAGCCCATTAGCTTGTGCTGTGCTAGCAGAGGGAAGCTGCTGGCTGGGATAGCCAAGGTGGCTTCTGTGACTGCTGCTCCTGTGGGAGGGTAACTTGGCTGTGCCAGGGTGAGTGGAGGGAGCAGGTTATGTGCTCAGGAGGAAATGCCAGGCTCAGCAAGTGCCACAGGCCTCCTCCCCATGGGACTCCTCAGCACCCTCAACATGGTAACATATCTTATCCTATTATAAGCTTCAGAAACACAAAAATGAACATTATGACCATTCTTTTGGGGAATATAACTCTTTTATTACGGATAATTGTATGCCAATAAATTAAAGAATTTACATTGAAATGGACACATCCCTAGAAGGATACAAACTACTGAAACAGAAGGAAAAGAATGCAAAATTCAAAAGGACCTATAATAAGAAAAGAGATGGAGTTGTTGTTGTTGTTGTTTTTTGTTGTTGTTGTTGTTGTTTTTAAGATTTTATTTATTTAATTATTTATTTATTTATTTATTTATTTATTTATTTATTTATTCATGAGAGACACACACAGAGAGAGAGAGAGAGAGGCAGAGATACAGGCAAAAGGAGAAGCAGGCTCCATGCAGGGAGCCTGACGTGGGACTTGTACCCGGGTCTCCAGGATCATGCCCTGGGCTAAAGGTGGCACTAAACCGCTGAGCCACCAAGGCTGCCCAAGAGATGGATTTGTAATGAAAACTCTACCCACAAAGAAAAGCTCCAGGCCAGATATCTTCACAGATGAATTCTACCAAAAATTGTGCAAAGAATTAGTACCAGTTCTTCCCACACTCCTCCAAAAAGACATGCCCTATGTTAATACAAAAAAGAAAACTCAAAAACACAAAGACCAATATTTCCCAGGGTCCTGGATCCAGCCCCTCTTTGAACTCCACACTCAGGTGGGAGTCTGTTTGAAGAATCTCTCCCTCCCTCTCTGCCCCTTCCCAGCTTGTTTGCTCTTCAGTGCGCTCGAGCTCTCTCTCCCTCTCTCTCTCTCTCTCTCTCTCTCTCTCTCTCATGAATAAAGAAATAAATCTTTTAAAAATAAAGCATGGGCAGAAGATGTGCATAGACACTTTTCCAAGGAAGACATCCTTGGAAAGGATGAAAGAACACTCAACACCACTCCTATTCAGGGAGATACAAACCAAAACCACAAGGAGATATCACCTCACACCAGTCAGAATGGCTAAAATTAGCAACACAGGAACCCACAGGTGTTGGAGAGGATGCAGAGAAAGGGGAACCCTCTTGCAAACTAGGTGGGAATGAAAACTGGTGCAGTCACTCTGGAAAACACCATGGAGGTTCCTCAAAAGGTTAAAACTAGAACTTCCCTACAACCAGCAATTGCACTAGTAGGTGTTTACCCAAAGAACACGAAAACACAGATTGGAAGGGGTACATGCACCCCAATGTTCATAGCAGCATTATCAACAAATAGACAACCTATGGGAAGAGCCCAAATGTACATTGAGAGATGAATGGGTAAAGAAGATGTGGTATAGGGGCACCTGGGTGGCTACTGGTGGAGTGACCCCTTTGGTTCAGATCCTGGTCCTGGAGTCCTGAGATCAAAAGTCCCATTAGGCTCCCTGCAGGGAGCCTGATTCTCCCTCTGCCTATGTCTCTGCCTCAGTCTGTGTGTCTCTCATGAACAAATGAAAAAAATCTACTAAACAAAAAAAAAAAAAAAAAAGGAAGATGTGATAGATACACACGATGGAATATTACTCAGTCATTAAAAGACTGAGTAATTCACAACCATGTGGATGGAGCTAGAGGGTATTATGCTAAGTGAAATAAGTCAGTCAGGGAAAGACAAATACCATATGATTTCAGTCATATGTGAGATTTAAGAAACAAACAAATGAACAAAGGCCGGAAGAAGGAAGATAAAAGAGAAATGGAAACAAACTAAAGGAAAAAAAAAAGACACAAAACATAGGAGACTATTAAATGCAGATATCTCTATTTACCTCTATTAAATAGAGATAAAAATGACAAGAGATAGAGGAAGGTGGGTGGGGGATGGGCTAGATGGGTGTTGTGTATTAAAGAGGGCACTTGTTGTGATGAGCACTGGGTATTAAATGTAAGTGATGAATCACGGAATTCTACTCCTGAAACCAGCATTGCACTGGTTCTGGTAACTATCTAGAGCGTAGATAAAAATTTGAGGGAAAGGGTATCATTCCCTTTCCACTCATAAGAACATCTAAACATGTGGACCACTTTGGAGAAACTTTGCCCTCCTGCTAACTGTCTTCTACAATACCATATGTAAGAAGGTGTTCACTAAAGGAATCGACATTCTTCAGCAACTGATGCTGGGAAAACTGGAGAACCCATACTAAAGATTGAAAGGAGACCATTACCTTCCACCATACATGAAAAGTCAATAGAACTGGATTAAACATTTACATGGAAGACCATAAATTATAATATCATTAGACTAAAGCATTAGGGGAAGCCGCATGACATTGGACTTGGCAATGATTTCTTCGGTATGACTTCAAGAAATGCACCAAAATGCCCAAAACTTTCATCAAACGTAAGAATTTGAGGTTTCCAGTGACATAGTCAGAAGGGAAAGGCGATTTATGGAAGGGTAAAAATATTTACAAATCATTCCCTAATAATGGGTTAATACCCAGAACACACAAAGAACTGTTAAAACTCAACAACAAATTGCTCAAGTAATAAGTGACAAAGGACTTTGAATAGACGCTCTGCCTACAAGATATACAAATGACTAACAAGCATATGAAAAGATGCTCCTCATCAATAATTGTTAGGGAAATGCAAGGCAAAACCACAATGAGGTAGCACAGCTTTCCCTGTAACCTGGCTCTTATCAAAAAACAGAAAATTACAAGTGTTAGTGAAGATGTGGAGAAAGTGTGCACTGTTGTTGTAAAATCATGAAACCACTATGTAAAGCAATATGGGGGTTCCTCAAAATATTAAAGGTAAAACCACCACATGAGCCAGAAAACCCACTTAAGGTATTTATACAAAAGAATGAAGCAGGGTCATGAAAAGGTTTTCCGCGTCCATGTTCTTAGTAGCACTATCCACAATAGCCAGGAGGTGAAAGCCCCCAAATGTCCATGGACAGAGGAACGGATAAATAAAAGGTAACAGAAGTATATATATGTTATTAACCTTAAAAAGATAAAATCCTGGGGATCCCTGGGTGGCTCAGCGGTTTGGCACCTGCCTTAGGCCCAGAGCATGATCCTGGAGTCCCGGGATCGAGTCCCACATCGGGTTCCCTGCATGGAGCCTGCTTCACCCTCAGCCTTTGTCTCTCCTTCTCTCTCATGAATAAAAAAATAAAATATTTAAAAAAGAAAAAAGATAAAGCCCTGTTGAATGTCAGAACATGGATAGACTATGAGGGCATTAACCTGAGTGAAATTAGCCAAATACAAATAGGCAAATAGTGTATGATTTCACTTATCTGAGATGTCTAGGTAATCAAATTATTAGAAACATCAAATAGAATGTTGGTTCCCAGGCTATGGGTCATGGAAACGGAGAGGCGTGGCTTAACAATGAGTATGGAGCCTCAGCTCTGTGGATAAAAACTCCTAGATGTCTGCGTTACAAGAGTGAGAATATACTCAACACTGCTGCGTGGACATTTAAACATCATGAAAATTGTAAATTTTGTGTAATGTGTTTTTTACACTGTAAAGAATAGTGATCCCTGATAAAGGAGGTAGTTGGGCTAACGACTCAGTCACCCAAGCACTTTACCTTGATGAAAGCAGCAGACCTCTCTGTGCAACACAAGTGTCCACACATACTTCCTACCTCATCACCCAAAACACAATGAAGACATGTATTCATGCGATAACATTTAATAGAATTGATAAATTTTCCTTCTTGTACAAACAGAGGGGATTTAGGGTGCTAGACTTATTTCATGTGACATTACTAGTATTTGGTAGATTGCCAGTTGCTTGAGGGAAGTGTCTTCCTTCAGCTGTTCCCTATCCTGACACCAGGATGTAACACAGAGCTGGGACTCTGTCCAGAGGCCTGTGAGAAGCGACTGGAAGGTGAGGAGATGTGGCTTGTAGGTTGGAAAGAGCCCGGGGCTGCCCTGTACAGAAGGGACCTAGGAGCAAAGGCAGAAGGACGTCTGAAGACGCCCAAGGAGATGGTTGCAGAGCCTGGCCAGGGCTAGGCTGGTTTGCACTAGGATGAGGCTACTCCAAATTCCCAGGAGTGGGGGGTCATTATTCGCCCCGCAGCTGGGGTCAGGGAACTAGGAAGTGGCCAGGAAGGAGGGATGTCACATGACGCCAGCTGGAAGCCTGGGTTGCCCAGGTGGGTCACAGAGGAAAAGTTAGAGAACTGAGAAGGGCCTGGGGGAGAGAGGGTACCCCAGAGGAGTCTGTATTAGGACTCAAGTGCACGCATGCTCCTCCTGACAGGTGACCAGAGCTGGCTTGCGCCCTGCCCTTTACTAGCTGTTACCCCTAAGACTGAGGCCACCTTCTTCAGCTGCCACCTTTAGAAGTCCCTGCTAACCCTCCATCGTGCCCTGGACCCTTCCTCTCCCTCCACAAGGCCTCTCCTGTGGCTGTTCCTCGGGTCTCTCCTACACTGTGGGCCTCGGACCTCTCCCAGGATCAGTTTCATCCACGTGGACACACACCTTACACACAGACCCCACCTCTACTCTCACATGGCCTGCAGCTATGCCCCACTTGGCTCCAACTCTTGACACGAACCCCCTCCTAAGGACATCCCCACCTGCTGACATCACACCCTTCAATCCCAGTGCACACGGCTGTTGTGCACTGAAACCATCTGACTAAGGTCCCCAAGGCCCAAAAGCACCCAAATCCAGGGACCGAATTTCCTCTGTCTTCTTTCTTACTATCCCAGTGACCCTGGACACGCTCAGCCATTCCCTAAAACTTGAAACATTTGTTTCTCTTGACTCCTTAGCCCCAAGTCTGTTTCCCCTGTGCCACTGGCTGCCTCTCCACAATCTCCTTGGCGCTTTGCTCCTCCTCCACCACCACCAGCCGCCACAGGTTGACTAGCCCCTCCTGTCCTCAGACAGGAATGTTCTCCTTCTGCACTGTCTCCCTGCCCTTCACACCCAGTTCAAGGACTTCAAATTGGGCTTGGCCCAGAAACCTCCTCCCCATCCACCGACCTGCATATGGAATAGACACAGTCTTAGGGTCAAAGCAGAACCCTTCCTCATTCTCTCCAAGTCCACCCATCTAAGTGTCTTTCCCCGTTAGTACATGTCACACCACCCATCCAGGTGCTAAAGCCAAATTACTACAAGTCTTTTCTCTTTATTTTTAAATCATGTCAGATTGAGGGAAAGGTGTAAGACTAGAACAAACAGCTCTCGTTCACCTTAACCAGATTCCCCCACTGGAAACATTTTACTACATGTATGTGCTGTGCTGTCTTGTCCTGGTGTTTCTGAGTGTACATGTTACCATTCTTCTAACTCACTGGCAGTGCATTGCAGACGTGATGCCCCACGACCCCCTGATAATTCAGTGTGTGTTTCCTTACAAGAAGGACGCCGTCATTCATAGGGTGGCACTGCCATCCACATAAGGACGCTACCATTGGCACAATATTATCATCCCAGGCTGCAGTGAGTTTCCCAGATTACACCAACCGTGTCTTTTGTAGTCTTGATACACGCCAGGCTCATGTGTTACAATTACATCAAGCATCTTCCTAGTTTTCTTTGAATCGGAATTGATGCTCCATCCCATCTCCTCTTTCATGATCTTGGCATTTTGAAGAGTACAGACCAGCTGCTGTGTGGAAAGTCACTGTGGGTTTGTCTGATGTTCCTCAGGATTAGTGCAAGGTCAGGGGAGGGGGCAGAAAACATTAATCACCTGTCTGCCATGTCTCCACTGTCACCCTCCCTAATGCCATTTAGTAAGTAATTCCCATCTAGTAAATCTTTGTGGAAATACAGTTTGCAACTTTGTCTACATTTATTATCTGGTATTTTGAGGTAACACTTGCCTTTTTCCCTTATTAATTATTATTATTTATATCTATATGGTTCATGGATTCTACGTTACACAATGAGTGACAACCTACTGTTGTCCTTACCCATTTTAATACTCCACTTGCCCCAGATTTCACCATTGAGAGTCTCCTTGAACTGCTGTTGGGTGAATCTTGGTGGATGCACCATTGCTTTTGGTGATGGCCAATATTCACTCCCTCTCTAGTCACCATCCCTTTCCAGGTACCATATCCATTCTCCCCTGAGTGACTGAGGAGGATAAACCCCGCTTCCGCACCAGGGGTGTGTCCTGACTTGGCTCATGCTATCCTGTCGCCCGTGTCCTTGGAACCGAGGGATGGATTCCAAATAGGTACCTGGCCTACTCCAGTCAGTGCGAACAGAGATGTCTAATGGGGCTTCGGGAAAAGAAGCCTCCATTCTCCTCACTGGGAGCAGGTAAAACATAGAATCAACAAACACTCTCTTTCTGTCTGGATGACACAGTATAAAATGACAAGTGTGGACCTGATGAGGCCATTGCTGCTGCCCAGATGGAAGCTAGCCTGAGATCAATCTCACTATACAGAGGTGGGAGGAATGTAGACAATAGCAGAGATAACAGGGCTGAAGCCTGGTGACACTACTCATTTCTGGATCATCCTGTGCCTGAAGCCAGCTATGGACTGCATAAGGATTTCATCCAATAAACTGCATTATTCATTTCAGCCTGAAGGACCAAAGATTTCTATTGCTTCCCAAGCAAAACAATCCTAAATATTAAACTTCCCAAAGCAGCAACAGAAGCAAAGAATGCATTTCAGCTCCTTAGGGCCAAGAGCCCTCTTAACTACAAGCCTGTTGTTCTCCCCCGCTGGTCTGAGAGCTTCTGGGGTATATTCACTGTGTCCCCGGCTCCTAGAGGCGTGTGTATCTCTAGTGAGGGCATCATAAGCATCTCATGTATATGTGGAAAACCTGCAAACGTTGTCTTGTCCACCCGCTACATCCTCAGCTTCTAGAACAGAGTGTGGGACATGCAATAAACATTCACTGAGTGAGTGCATAAGTCACCCAAGCCTGTCTCCGAGCCCCTCCCCTCCAATCCCCCAAAGGAACAGAAGCTGTGGCCAAAAACTTGCAAGACATTTTATTCTCCTGCCAGGGGACGACACGGCAAGGAGCTAGCTGAGAGAAACTGGAGGGTCCGTCCTGGATTTAGGAAGGCAGGAGCTGGCGGTGCTTGCTGGAGACTCTGGGCTTCTCCCCAGGGTGCAGTAAGGTCCCAGCTCCTGGGACACCTGGAGTGGGGAGGAGAAACAGCTGTGACAGGTGTGGGGTCCCTGCAAAAGTGCACTAGAGCCACCTGCCCCTGCTGATCACACCCAGAGTTACATCCTGGAACCCAGTCAGGAGCCTGAGGGGGTTTGGGGTTCTGGAGATGGAAATCAAAGGCTCCAATGACAGGAAGTGGTAGGGACCTCGCATTACAAGGTGACCCCAGATCTGCCAGCATCAAGTCCCAAAGCCTCAGTCAAGGCAAGACTGGCTGCCAGAGCCACTCAGGAGCCCTTCCCTGCCCCCGATCCCGCCGCCCTGGCCTGATCTGTGGGCACAGCCTGGGCAGCCCTGGAGGGAGAGGCTGCAGAGCCCTCCGTGCCAGCGGGGTTCCTGAGCCCAGCTCTCGGGCCCCGGGTGTCCTGGGCCAGGTGGTGCCTGGTTCCTGTTCCCAGGAACCGCTGCTGGGCTGGGGACAGGAGTCAGTTAGGGCTCTGTCGTCTATGCATAGCCCAGTCTGAGGCCACTTCCTTGGTGGTAACCTCCTTACGCATAATCATCTCACTCAAGCCTTACTCAAAGAAGAAATCAGGATTATTATCG
Source organism: Vulpes vulpes (assembly GCF_048418805.1). Lineage (NCBI taxonomy): Eukaryota > Metazoa > Chordata > Mammalia > Carnivora > Canidae > Vulpes > Vulpes vulpes. The sequence continues at coordinate 72,525,121 of NC_132787.1, read as the reverse complement.
CCTTCACAGGTAGGGATGCTCAAGTTCACAGGCGTGAAGCTCCTTGCTCAAGTGCATGCTGACCAGAGATGGAGCCCTGATGTCACCCAGGGTTGCCTGGGAGAAAACCCCAATCCCTTGGGGCACCTGGCTGACTCAGTGAGTCACCTGGGCCTCTGGCTCTAGGGTTGTGAGTTGAAACCGCACGATGGATGGAGAGATTAATTAATGTTTTTACTAAAAATTTTAAAAGCCCTGATTCTTCATGAGTATTTCGCAACCATTCTTGTTACAGCCCACCTGCCCAGCTTCTCCAGACTTCCACACAGTGGGGGGAGGAACGTGTCACAACAAAGGCGCTAAGAGGGACATGTATGAGTTGCTTATGAACTTGTCTATGACAGATGTATTTCCATGTTTTTACACCATGTTGCATATAATTGGGGATGAGATCTGGACCCTCCAGGAAGGGGTCCCTGCTGTTACCTCTGTACTCACCTACTTGAGGTCTGCACAACCTGAAGGTCACACAGATATCCCTGGAGGGATTACTATTCAGGAAAAACTTGGCAACACTCCACAAAACTCTGGTGAGGATATCTTTGCAGATTTTTTCCACCGCTGGAATCGTTGAGCACACCGCTGTTGTAGTCTTCTCAATGGCTCCCTGAAGCAGCAACAGCACCATGACAGGAGACAAGAATTAGCTGTGCTCTACCCCAACCACCCCCACAGATCCCAGCAGCTCCTGGCCCTGGGACCCTCTGACAGTGGGCATGCTGGGAGGAGGACCTGGTGCCAGGTGACCATGGAAGCAGAGGCTGGAGAGACCTGGATCGGCCCTCATGCCCAGTCCCAAGGCCCTGATCCGGGCCTGGCCAGGAGGGGCTCAGGAGACAAGGACAGTTGGCTCTGTCCTGTGTCAGTCCCTGGTGCATCATCACCCCAGGCACAAGGTCTTGTATGTGGAGCACAGTGCCCCCTGCTGCTACCCCACAATCAGGTTCTTCCTACAGAGCCTCCTGGGTCCCAGGGCTGGCAGGGCTCAGGTTCAGGTGGGTGGGGAAGGTGAGGGGAGAGAGAGCTTTGAGCCATGGCACGTTCCATTTTGCAGTATCGTCTACTGCCATCACAGGGGAGAAGGCTACAGCTGAGTGCCCTGGGCTGAGGGTGGGCCCTGCAGTACCCAGAAGCTGAGCAGGGTCAGGGTACAGAGGAGAAGGAGGGAGGGAGGGTGAAAGGAGGCTTCCTGGGAGGAACACATCCACTTGTTCAGCACTTGCTCAGGACCAGATGGGGAACTCAGCTCATCCCACCCCTCAGCTCCTTCCAAAGGATTAAGGAAGTGGTTGGGGGATTAATATCTATCCCATTGCACAGAGAAGGAAACTGAGACTCAGAAAGCATTAGCACTTGGCCCAGCCATGCAGCTAGAGGTGACAGATCTGGGGTTCATCAACCCTGACCCAGATGCCCTTGGATCCAGCCTCATAGGCTCTCCCGTGGGCACATGCAGTACGACCACAGGGGAAAGGTTCCGACCTCTCCTGGCTAAAAGTTTTCTTTGACAATGAAAGAGAAAACATCCTTACCTGCTCCCAGAGCATCCCAATTTCAAATGGTTCTTTGTAGTCCCTCCCCAGACACAGGAGGGGACCTCAGATACCCTGTTGAGAAGGTCTGACCCAAACAGGAATCAGCTCCTCCTCAGGGTCCTGTCCCCAGCCCCTACTATGACCCTGGATGGACGTTCAGATGGTTCCGCAAATCTGAAGATCACCTGAATCTGGGACGGTCCCACGCAAGTCCTCAGCCAAGTCATTATCATTCGACAAATCTCACATTGGTTGAACTGCGGGTCGCCCTGTCAGAAAAAGAAGATCCCCAAAGTGCTCTCTCAGAAACCCCTAGAATCCGGAGCAGAGATTCAGAAAGGAGCCCTTGCATCCTCCTAGGCCAGCAGGATGACCAATGATCCTCCTGTCCTTTAGGGCCTAGGACCAGCTAGCTGACTGGCCCGAGCTCACCTTCCTGGTGGGCTTGGCGGAGTGACGCACCTAGAACCCCTCGCCCACACCCACTGCACCTTCTATATTCCAACACCTGCCCCCCTTGTGTTCTCTGCTCAGACCCCAGAGGGGCCTCTCAGGGGAGGGCCCAGACAGACCAAGGTAGCCCCCCTGAGCCAGGCACAAGTGCACACAAGAGCAGCGTCTTCAGCCCACTGCTCTGTCCCCCCTCCCCACCGAAAGACATGTGCAGCTATGGCCTGGTGCTCCCTGGATGCAGAAAACGAGGAGGAGCTCGGGAGGTGAGCAGGGAGCCAGCAAAGAACCTGGGCAGCCTCCTGGGCCAGTCTCCTGAAGAACTGCTCTTCCTGACAAATGTCGGCCGTGGACAGGTCATCATGGTCCTCAGCGATCAGACCAGAATAGGTCAGACCTGGGGAAGAAACAGCATCAGCATCTGTCCACACGTGGAAGAGGAGGGGAAGTCAGAACTCCTGGCTGCTGGGGAGCCCAGGAGGTGGCCAGAGCCGCGGACAGGGGTGGGGCTTGGAGAGGGACCCAGGAGGCCTGTCCTCACACTGCCCTGGGGCTGCCTTAACCCAGGCTCTGTGAAAAGACATGCTTTTAAGATCTTTCTGGAAACGGGAAGAGAAGATAGTATCTCTCCAACATTACCATCTGTACAAACCTTTCTGTCTACCAGAGCCTCTATCTCTATTCTCTCTCTCCCTCTCTCAAAACACACAAACACACACAGACAAACACACACACACACAAACACGCGTGTAATTTTCAGTTGCACTAAAATGAAAAAAATCTCCTCCCTTCCCAAGCTTGTCTTTCTTTCCCTCTTGCCTTCCGCAAAGACTTCATATTAGGTGATCATTTCCAAATCACTCTCCAGAACTGTCCCTACCCTCAGCTAAAGAGGAGCTGCCAGGATCACATGGGGAATGTCCTTACCTGGGGTGGCCAGGAGCACTGAGGCGAGGAGCAGGAGGGCCCAGGAAGTCATGGCAAGGCAGCTGCTGAGACACCCTCACACCCCCTTTATGCAGGCGGGACACCTCGAATCTGACCTTGCCGGCTCCTGCTCCTCTTGTAGGCCACCTCCCCAGGTCCCTGGTTTACCACAAACACCACCAGTTTGTGGAGAAGTGGGGGGAGGAGAGGCTTCACACTATCTCTCTTCCCCTCCCCCCACACAGAGCTTTCCTAGCTGAGTGCAAGGTGGCTGGAGGGCACAGCTGCCATGATGCCCCCACCCTGCCCCAGATGTGGACATGGAAGAGACATCCTTGCACCTGAGAGCTCAGGGAGGCACCTAGGCCAGGAGCATCCCATCCCCCACCCCATCCCCCACCCTCCAGGGGTCTGTGCAGGTGTCCCTCCCCCAGCCATCCCCATTTCCCTCCTCTCCCCCAGCCATTTCAGCCCAGTAGCTCTAGCAGACTCCACCAGATTTAAAGACAGGTGCTCGGGGCAGATGCTGACAGCCCCTCCCAGCCCTGCCTTCTCGGGTGGGGGACACCCAGCATGAGCTCAAGGACTCCCTGTGTCCCCAGCCCCTCACCAGCCTGCTGGCCAGCATCGTGGAGGCAGGCTCTTCCCTCAGAGCCACCCTCAACCCCGCCTGTCAGGGCCCTGGGCCACAGGGGGACACAGCCCATGGGAAGGAGGTGAGTCCTGGCCAGGGGTCTAGGCCCAGGTCCCGGGCCCCTGACTCCCCATCTGTGCACCACGGTTATGGCCCTTATCCGTAATAACCGTGGCGGTTGCCCACTTAACAGCCAGTATCAGATCAGTAAGAGACCATCATTTAGGGAAAGTCGGTCCCAGACATTGCGCAGAACATCCTCCTGCTACAGCATGTGCCCTCCTTACCTGACACCTATATTCAACTGGGCATCCCCTCATTTGTCTGGTGCCATCACCCACCTACTTCATGCCTCAGACCAGGACACTGGGTGCAGATAGCAGGGGACCTGACCTCTGCCACCAGGCTTGCAGGGCCACTGCGAGCACCAGAACGCGCCTCCTACCTCCTATTGGGTCTTTCCCCACCAGCTGCTGAGATGGCACAGCCACCCAGGCAGGACCAGCTGACAGGGTCCCCTCACACCCCAAGCCCCGCATCCCCCTCAGTGTGGCTCTGACGACTGCACCCCTTCTACCTCCCCGGGAATCCCATCATGGGCCTACAGCCTTGTTCTCTAAATCACTCTACTCTCCTGATCCTATTCAGAGCCCTGCTCTCCACTCAGCCTCTGCTGAGAAGGGAAGAGGGTGGGGTCCCAGGCAAGCAGGCCTCTGACAAGCTGGGGGCTCTAGAGCAAGGGGCACCGTCTCTTGGAGCTTCAGTTCTTTTTGTATCAAATGGATATAGTGTCTCCTGTTCATAGGGCTCCCATGTTACACGTCTTTGTGCATGTGCATGTGGAAGCTTTACAGCCTGTGCTGTACTGGCAGAGGGAGGCTGGTGTTAGGGCATCCTTCCCCAAGGTGGCTTCTGTGAGTGCTGCCCCTGTGGGAGGGTATCTGGTGCTGTGCCGGGGAGTGGAAAGTGAGATTTCTGTGCTCAGGAGGAAATGCCAGGCTCAGAAAGTGCCAAGGCCTCCTCCCCATGGGACTCCTTAGCACCCTCAACATGGTAATGTGTCTTACTCTATTTTAGCTTCAGAAACACAAAAATGAACATTATGACCGTTCTTACGGGGAAGATAACTTTTATATTATGGACAATTGTATGCCAATAAATTAGAGAACTTACATTGAAATGGACACATCCTTAGAAGGATACAAACTACTGAAACTGGATGAAAAGAATACAAAATTCAAATAGACCTACAATAAGGAAAGAGATGGATTTGTAATGCAAACTCTACCCACAAAGAAAAGCTCCAGGCCAGATATCTTCACAGATGAATTCTACCAAAAATTGAGCAAAGAATTAGTACCAGTTCTTCCCACACTCCTCCAAAAAGACATGCCCTATGTTAATACAAAAAAGAAAACTCAAAAACACAAAGACCAATATTTCCCAGGGTCCTGGATCCAGCCCCTCTTTGAACTCCACACTCAGGTGGGAGTCTGTTTGAAGAATCTCTCCCTCCCTCTCTGCCCCTTCTCAGCTTGTTTGCTCTTCAGTGCGCTCGTGCTCTCTCTCTCTCTCTCTCTCTCTCTCTCATGAATAAAGAAATAAATCTTTTAAAAATAAAGCATGGGCAGAAGATGTGCATAGACACTTTTCCAAGGAAGACATCCTTGGAAAGGATGAAAGAACACTCAACACCACTCCTATTCAGGGAGATACAAACCAAAACCACAAGGAGATATCACCTCACACCAGTCAGAATGGCTAAAATTAGCAACACAGGAACCCACAGGTGTTGGAGAGGATGCAGAGAAAGGGGAACCCTCTTGCAAACTAGGTGGGAATGAAAACTGGTGCAGTCACTCTGGAAAACACCATGGAGGTTCCTCAAAAGGTTAAAACTAGAACTTCCCTACAACCAGCAATTGCACTAGTAGGTGTTTACCCAAAGAACACGAAAACACAGATTGGAAGGGGTACATGCACCCCAATGTTCATAGCAGCATTATCAACAAATAGACAACCTATGGGAAGAGCCCAAATGTACATTGAGAGATGAATGGGTAAAGAAGATGTGGTATAGGGGCACCTGGGTGGCTACTGGTGGAGTGACCCCTTTGGTTCAGATCCTGGTCCTGGAGTCCTGAGATCAAAAGTCCCATTAGGCTCCCTGCAGGGAGCCTGATCCTCCCTCTGCTTGGTTTCCCTCTGCCTGTGTCTCTGCCTCCTTCTGGAGTCTCTTATGAACAAATAAATAAAATCTACTAAACAACAAAAAAAGGAAGATGTCATAGATATACACGATGTAATATTACTCACTCATTAAAAATCTGAGTAATTCACAACCATGTGGATGGAGCTAGAGGGTATTATGCTAAGTGAAATAAGTCAGTCAGGGAAAGACAAATACCATATGATTTCAGTCGTATGTGAGATTTAAGAAACAAAGAGATGAACAGAAGGGGGGAAGGAAGATAAAGGAGAAATGGATAAAAACGATAGAAAAAAAAAGAAATAAACCATAGGAGGCTATTACAAATAGAGATAAAAATGACAAGACATAGAGGAAGGTGGGTGGGGGATGGGCTAGATGGGTGTTGTGTATTAAAGAGGGCACTTGTTGTGATGAGCACTGGGTATTAAATGTAAGTGATGAATCACGGAATTCTACTCCTGAAACCAGCATTGCACTGGTTCTGGTAACTATCTAGAGCGTAGATAAAAATTTGGGGGAAAGGGTATCATTCCCTTTCCACTCATAAGAACATCTAAACATGTGGACCACTTTGGAGAAACTTTGCCCTCCTGCTAACTGTCTTCTACAATACCATATGTAAGAAGGTGTTCACTAAAGGAATCGACATTCTTCAGCAACTGGTGCTGGGAAAACTGGAGAACCCATACTAAAGATTGAAAGGAGACCATTACCTTCCACCATACATGAAAAGTCAATAGAACTGGATTAAACATTTACATGGAAGACCATAAATTATAATATCATTAGACTAAAGCATTAGGGGAAGCCGCATGACATTGGACTTGGCAATGATTTCTTCGGTATGACTTCAAGAAATGCACCAAAATGCCCAAAACTTTCATCAAACGTAAGAATTTGAGGTTTCCAGTGACATAGTCAGAAGGGAAAGGCGATTTATGGAAGGGTAAAAATATTTACAAATCATTCCCTAATAATGGGTTAATACCCAGAACACACAAAGAACTGTTAAAACTCAACAACAAATTGCTCAAGTAATAAGTGACAAAGGACTTTGAATAGACGCTCTGCCTACAAGATATACAAATGACTAACAAGCATATGAAAAGATGCTCCTCATCAATAATTGTTAGGGAAATGCAAGGCAAAACCACAATGAGGTAGCACAGCTTTCCCTGTAACCTGGCTCTTATCAAAAAACAGAAAATTACAAGTGTTAGTGAAGATGTGGAGAAAGTGTGCACTGTTGTTGTAAAATCATGAAACCACTATGTAAAGCAATATGGGGGTTCCTCAAAATATTAAAGGTAAAACCACCACATGAGCCAGAAAACCCACTTAAGGTATTTATACAAAAGATTGAAAGCAGGGTCATGAAAAGGTATTTGCACGTCCATGTTCATAGTAGCACTATCCACAATAGCCAGGAGGTGAAAGCCCCAAATATTCATGGACAGAAGAATGGATAAATAAAGGTAATGTAAGTATGTATATGCTGTTAACCTTAAAAAGACAAAATCCTGTTGAATGTCAGAACATGGATATGCTTTGAGGGCATTAAGCTGAGTGAAATAATCCAGTTACAAATGGGCAAATAGTGTATGATTTCACTTATATGAGATGTCTAGGTAGTCTAATTAATGGAAACATCAAATAGAATGTTGGTTCCCAGATATCGGGTCAAGGAAAAAGGAGAGTCACAGCTTAAAAACGAGTTTGGAGTCTCAGCTCTGTGAATAAAACACCTAGATGTCTGTGTCACAAGAGTGAGAATATATTCAACACTGCTGAGTGGACATTTAAAAATCGTTAAACTGTAAATTTGAGTTAGATGGGCTCACAACTCAGCTACCCGAGCACTTTACCTTGATGTAAGCAACAGACCTTTCTGTGCAACACGAGTGTCTATCCATACTTCCTATCTCATCTCACAAAACACAATAAAGACATGTATTCATCCGATAACAATTAAATTGATAATTTTTTCTTCTTGTACAAACAGAGGGATGTAGGGTGCTAGACATCTTCATGTGATATTACTAGTATTTGGTAGATTGCCAGTTGCTTGAGGGAAGTGTCTTCCTTCAGGTGTTCCCTATCCTGCCTCCAGGATGTAACAACACAGAGCTGGGACTCTGTCCAGAGGTCTGGAGGAAGCTACCGGAAGGTGAGGAGATGTGGTTTGTAGTTTGGAAAGAGCCCGGGGCTGCCCTGTACAGAAGGGACCTAGGAGCATAGGCAGAAGGACGTCTGAAGACGCCCAAGGGGATGGTTGCAGAGCTTGGCCAGGGCTAAGCTGGTTTGCACTAGGATGAGGCTACTCCAAATTCACAGGAGGGGGGGGGGGTCATTATTCGCCGCAGCTGGGGTCAGGGAACTAGGAAGTGGCCAGGAGGGAGGGATGTCACATGACGCCAGCTGGAAGCCTGGGTTGCCCAGGTGGGTCACAGAGGAAATGTTAGAGAACTGAGAAGGGCCTGGGGGAGAGAGGGTACCCCAGAGGAGTCTGTATTAGGACTCAAGTGCACGCATGCTCCTCCTGACAGGTGACCAGAGCTGGCTTGCGCCCTGCCCTTTACTAGCTGTTACCCCTAAGACTGAGGCCACCTTCTTCAGCTGTCACCTTTAGAAGTCCCTGCTAACCCTCCATCGTGCCCTGGACCCTTCCTCTCCCTCCCCAAGGCCTCCCCTGTGGCTGTTCCTCGGGTCTCTCCTACACTGTGGGTCTCGGACCTCTCCCGGGACCATTGTCATCCACGTGGACACACACCTTACACACAGACCCCACCTCTACTCTCACATGGCCTGCAGCTCTGCCCCACTTGGCTCCAACTCTTGACACGAACCCCCTCCTAAGGACATCCCCACCTGCTGACATCACACCCTTCAATCCCAGTGCACACGGCTGTTGTGCACTGAAACCATCTGACTAAGGTCCCCAAGGCCCAAAAGCACCCACATCCAGGGACCGAATTTCCTCTGTCTTCTTCTTTCTTACTATCCCAGGGTCCCTGGACAAGCTCAGCCATTCCCTAAAGCTTGAAACATTTGTTTCTCTTGACTCCTTAGCCCCAAGTCTGGTTTCCCCTGCGCCACTGGCTGCCTCTCCACAATCTCCTTGGTGCTTTGCTCCTCCTCCACCACCACCAGCCGCCACAGGTTGACTAGCCCCTCCTGTCCTCAGACAGGAATGTTCTCCTTCTGCACTGTCTCCCTGCCCTTCACACCCAGTTCAAGGACTTCAAATTGGGCTTTGCCAAGATACCACTCCCCATCCACCGACCGGCATGTGGAATAGACACAGTCTTAGGGTCAAAGCAGAACCCTTCCTCATTCTCTCCAAGTCCACCCATCTAAGTGTCTTTCCCCGTTAGTACATGTGACACCACCCATCCAGGTGCTAAAGCCAAATTACTACAAGTCTTTTCTCTTTATTTTTAAATCATGTCAGATTGAGGGAAAGCTTGTAAGACTAGATCAAACAGCTCTCGTTCACCTTAACCAGATTCCCCCACTGGAAACATTTTACTACATGTATGTGCTGTGCTGTCTTGTCCTGGTGTTTCTGAGTGTACATGTTACCATTCTTCTAACTCACTGGCAGTGCATTGCAGACGTGATGCCCCACGACCCCCTAATACTTTAGCTTGTGTTTCCTTACAAGTAGGACGCTGTCATTCATAGGGTGGCACTGCCATCCACATCAGGACGCTACCATTGGCACAATATTATCATCCCAGGCTGCAGTGAATTTCCCAGATTACATCAACCGTGTCTTTTGCAGTCTTGATACACGCCAGGCTCATGTGTTACAATTACATCAAGCATCTTCCTAGTTTTCTTTGAATCGGAATTGATGCTCCATCCCTTCTCTTTCATGATCTTGGCATTTTGAAGAGTACAGACCAGCTGCTGTGTGGAAAGTCACTGTGGGTTTGTCTGATGTTCCTCAGGATTAGTGCATGGGCAGGGGAGGGGGCAGAAAACATTAATCACCTGTCTGCCATGTCTCCACTGTCACCCTACCTAATGCCATTTAGTAAGTAATTCCCATCTAGTAAATCTTTGTGGAAATGCAGTTTGCGACTTTGTCTACATTTATTATCTGGTATTTTGAGGTAACACTTGCCTTTTTCCCTTATTAATTATTATTATTTATATCTATATGGTTCATGGATTCTACGTTACACAATGAGTGACAACCTACTGTTGTCCTTACCCATTTTAATACTCCACTTGCCCCAGATTTCACCATTGAGAGTCTCCTTGAACTGCTGTTGGGTGAATCTTGGTGGATGCATCATTGCTTTTGGTGATGGCCAATATTCACTCCCTCTCTAGTCACCATCCCTTTCCAGGTACCATGTCCATTCTCCCTTGAGTGACTGAGGAGCATAAACCCCGCTTCCGCACCAGGGGTGTGTCCTGACTTGGCTCATGCTATCCTGTCGCCCGTGCCCTTGGAACCGAGGGATGGATTCCAAATAGGTGCCTGGCCTACTCCAGTCAGTGCGAACAGAGATGTCTAATGGGGCTTCGGGAAAAGAAGCCTGCATTCTCCTCACTGGGAGCAGGTAAAACATAGAATCAACAAACACTCTCTTTCTGTCTGGATGACACAGTATAAAATGACAAGTGTGGACCTGATGAGGCCATTGCTGCTGCCCAGATGGAAGCTAGCCTGAGATCAATCTCACTATACAGAGGTGGGAGGAATGTAGACAATAGCAGAGATAACAGGGCTGAAGCCTGGTGACACTACTCATTTCTGGATCATCCTGTGCCTGAAGCCAGCTATGGACTGCATAAGGATTTCATCCAATAAACTGCCTTATTCATTTAAGCCTGAAGGACCAAAGATTTCTATTGCTTCCAAGGCAAAACAATCCTAAATATTAAACTTCCCAAAGCAGCAACAGAAGCAAAGAATGCATTTCAGCTCCTTAGGACCAAGAGCCCTCTTAACTACAAGCCTGTTGTTCTCCCCCGCTGGTCTGAGAGCTTCTGGGGTATATTCCCTGTGTCCCCGGCTCCTAGAGGAGTGTGTATCTCTAGTGAGGGCATCATAAGCATCTCATGTATATGTGGAAAACCTGCAAACGTTGTCTTGTCCACCCGCTACATCCTCAGCTTCTACAACAGAGTGTGGGACATGCAATAAACATTCACTGAGTGAGTGCATAAGTCACCCAAGCCTGTCTCCGAGCCCCTCCCCTCCAATCCCCCAAAGGAACAAACGCTGTGGCCAAAAACTTGCAAGACATTTTATTCTCCTGCCAGGGGACGACACGGCAAGGAGCTAGCTGAGAGAAACTGGAGGGTCCGTCCTGGATTTAGGAAGGCAGGAGCTGGCGGTGCTTGCTGGAGACTCTGGGCTTCTCCCCAGGGTGCAGTAAGGTCCCAGCTCCTGGGACACCTGGAGTGGGGAGGAGAAACAGCTGTGGCAGGTGTGGGGTCCCTGCAAATGTGCACTACAGCCACCTGCCCCTGCTGAACACACCCAGAGTTACATCCTGGAACCCAGTCAGGAGCCTGAGGGGGTTTGGGGTTCTGGAGATGGAAATCAAAGGCTCCAATGACAGGAAGTGGTGGGGACCTCGCATTACGAGGTGACCCCAGATCTGCCAGCATCAAGTCCCAAAGCCTCAGTCAAGGCAAGACTGGCTGCCAGAGCCACTCAGGGGCCCTTCCCTGCCCCGGGGTCCCACCACCCTGGCCTGATCTGTGGGCGCAGCCTGGGCAGCCCTGGAGGGAGAGGCTGCAGAGCCCTCCGTGCCAGAGGGGTTCCCGAGCCCAGCTCTCGGGCCCCGGGTGTCCTGGGCTAGGTGGTGCCTGGTTCCTGTTCCCAGGAACCTCTGCAGGGCTGGGTACAGGAGTCAGTTAGGGCTCTGTCGTCTATGCATAGCCCAGTCTGAGGCCACTTCCTTGGTGGTAACCGCCTTAAGCATAATCATCTCACTCAAGCCTTACTCAAAGAAGAAATCAGGATTATTATCGCCTTCACAGGTAAGGACGCTCAAGTTCACAGGCGTGAAGCTCCTTGCTCAAGTGCATGCTGACCAGAGATGGAGCCCTGATGTCACCCAGGGTTGCCTGGAGAGAACCCCAATCCCTTGGGGCACCTGGCTGGCTCAGTGAGTCACCTGGGCCTCTGGCTCTAGGGTTGTGAGTTGAAACCCCACGATGGATGGAGAGATTAATTAATTTTTTTACTAAAAATTTTAAAAGCCCTGATTCTTCATGAGTATTTCGCAACCATTCTTGTTACAGCCCACCTGCCCAGCTTCTCCAGACTTCCACACAGTGGGGGGAGGAACGTGTCACAACAAAGGCCCTAGGAGGGACATGTATGAGTTGCTTATGAACTTGTCTATGACAGATGTATTTCCATGTTTTTACACCATGTTGCATATAATTGGGGATGAGATCTGGACCCTCCAGGAAGGGGTCCCTGCTGTTACCTCTGTACTCACCTACTTGAGGTCTGCACAACCTGAAGGTCACACATATATCCCTGGAGGGATCACTATTCAGGAAAAACTTGGCAACACTCCACAAAACTCTGGTGAGGATATCTTTGCAGATTTTTTCCACCGCTGGAATCGTTGAGCACACCGCTGTTGTAGTCTTCTTAATGGCTCTCTGAAGCAGCAATAGCACCATGACAGGAGACAAGAATTAGCTGTGCTCTACCCCAACCACCCCCACAGATCCCAGCAGCTCCTGGCCCTGGGACCCTCTGACATTGGGCATGCTGGGAGGAGGACCTGGTGCCAGGTGACCATGGAAGCAGAGGCTGGAGAGACCTGGATCGGCCCTCATGCCCAGTCCCAAGGCCCTGATCCGGGCCTGGCCAGGAGGGGCTCAGGAGACAAGGACAGTTGGCTCTGTCCTGTGTCAGTCCCTGGTGCATCATCTCCCCAGGCACAAGGTCTTGTATGTGGAGCACAGTGCCCCCTGCTGCTACCCCACAATCAGGTTCTTCCTACAGAGCCTCCTGGGTCCCAGGGCTGGCAGGGCTCAGGTTCAGGTGGGTGGGGAAGGTTAGGGGAGAGAGAGCTTTGAGCCATGGCACGTTCCATTTTGTAGTATCGTCTACTGCCATCACAGGGGAGAAGGCTACAGCTGAGTGCCCTGGGCTGAGGGTGGGCCCTGCAGTACCCAGAAGCTGAGCAGGGTCAGGGTACAGAGGAGAAGGAGGGAGGGAGGGTGAAAGGAGGCTTCCTGGGAGGAACACATCCACTTGTTCAGCACTTGCTCAGGACCAGATGGGGAACTCAGCTCATCCCACCCCTCAGCTCCTTCCAAAGGATTAAGGAAGTGGTTGGGGGATTAATATCTATCCCATTGCACAGAGAAGGAAACTGAGACTCAGAAAGCATTAGCACTTGGCCCAGCCATGCAGCTAGAGGTGACAGATCTGGGGTTCATCAACCCTGACCCAGATGCCCTTGGATCCAGCCTCATAGGCTCTCCCGTGGGCACATGCAGTACCACCACAGGGGAAAGGTTCCGACCTCTCCTGGCTAAAAGTTTTCTCTGACAATGAAACAGAAAACATCCTTACCTGCTCCCAGAGCCTCCCAATTTCAAATGGTTCTTTGTAGTCCCTCCCCAGACACAGGAGGGGACCTCAGATACCCTGTTGAGAAGGTCTGACCCAAACAGGGATCAGCTTCTCCTCTGGGCCCTGCCCCCAGCCCCTACTATGACCCTGGATGGACGTTCAGATGGTTCCGCAAATCTGAAGATCACCTGAATCTGGGACGGTCTCACGCAAGTCCTCAGCCAAGTCATTATCATTCGACAAATCTCACATTGGTTGAACTGCGGGTCGCCCTGTCAGAAAAAGAAGATCCTCAAAGTGCTCTCTCAGAAACCCCTAGAATCCGGAGCAGAGATTCAGAAAGGAGCCCTTGCATCCTCCTAGGCCAGCAGGATGACCAATGATCTTCCTGTCCTTTAGGGCCTAGGACCAGCGAGCTGACTGGCCCGAGCTCACCTTCCTGGTGGGCTTGGCGGAGTGACGCACCCAGAACCCCTCGCCCACACCCACTGCACCTTCTCCATTCCAACACCTTCCCCCCCTTGTGTTCTCTGCTCAGACCCCAGAGGGGGCTCTCAGGGGAGGGCCCAGACAGACCAAGGTAGCCCCCCTGAGCCAGGCACAAGTGCACACAAGAGCAGCGTCTTCAGCCCACTGCTCTGTCCCCCCTCCCCACCGAAAGACATGTGCAGCTATGGCCTGGTGATCCGGGGATGCAGAAAATGAGGAGGGGCTCGGGAGGTGAGCAGGGAGCCAGCAAAGAACCTGGGCAGCCTCCTGGGCCAGTCTCCTGAAGAACTGCTCTTCCTGACAAATGTCGGCCGTGGACAGGTCATCATGGTCCTCAGCGATCAGACCAGAATAGGTCAGACCTGGGGAAGAAACAGCATCAGCATCTGTCCACACGTGGAAGAGGAGGGGAAGTCAGAACTCCTGGCTGCTGGGGAGCCCAGGAGGTGGCCAGAGCCCCGGACAGGGGTGGGGCTTGGAGAGGGACCCAGGAGGCCTGTCCTCACACTGCCCTGGGGCTGCCTTAACCCAGACTCTGTGAAAAGACATGCTTTTAAGATCTTTCTGGAAACGGGAAGAGAAGATAGTATCTCTCCAACATTACCATCTGTACAAACCTTTCTGTCTACCAGCGCCTCTATCTCTATTCTCTCTCTCCCTCTCTCAAAACACACAAACACACACAGACAAACACACACACACACAAACACGCGTGTAATTTTCAGTTGCACTAAAATGAAAAAAATCTCCTCCCCTCCCAAGCTTGTCTTTCTTTCCCTCTTGCCTTCCGCAAAGACTTCATATTAGGTGATCAAGTCCAAATCACTCTCCGAACTGTCCCTACCCTCAGCTAAAGAGGAGCTGCCAGGATCACATGGGGAATGTCCTTACCTGGGGTGGCCAGGAGCACTGAGGCGAGGAGCAGGAGGGCCCAGGAGGTCATGGCGAGGCAGCTGCTGAGACACCCTCACACCCCCTTTATGCAGGCGGGACACCTCGCATCTGACCTTGCCGGCTCCTGCTCCTCTTGTAGGCCACCTCCCCAGGTCCCTGGTTTACCACAAACACCACCAGTTTGTGGAGAAGTGGGGGGAGGAGAGGCTCCACACTATCTCTCTTCCCCTCCCCCCACACAGAGCTTTCCTAGCTGAGTGCAAGGTGGCTGGAGGGCACAGCAGCCATGATGCCCCCACCCTGCCCCGGATGTGGACATGGAAGAGACATCCTTGCACCTGAGAGCTCAGGGAGGCACCTAGGCCAGGAGCATCCCATCCCCCACCCCTTCCCCCACCTCCCAGGGCTCTGTGCAGGTGTCCCTCCCCCAGCCATCCCCATTTCCCTGCTCTCCCCCAGCCATTTCAGCCCAGTAGCTCTAGCAGACTCCACCAGATTTAAAGACAGGTGCTCGGGGCAGATGCTGACAGCCCCTCCCAGCCCTGCCTTCTCGGGTGGGGGACACCCAGCATGAGCTCAAGGACTCCCTGTGTCCCCAGCCCCTCACCAGCCTGCTGGCCAGCATCATGGAGGCAGGCTCTTCCCTCAGAGCCACCCTCAACCCCGCCTGTCAGGGCCCTGGGCCACAGGGAGACACAGCCCATGGGAAGGAGGTGAGTCCTGGCCAGGGGTCTAGGCCCAGCTCCCAGGCCCCTTACTCCCCATCTGTGCACCAACGTCCCGGCCCTTATCCGTAATAACCGTGGCGGCTGCCCACTTAACAGCCAGTATCAGATAAGTAAGAGACCATCGTTTAGGGTAAGTCGGTCCCAGACATTGTGCAGAACAATCTCCTGCTACAGCACGTGCCCTCCTTACCTGACACACACATTCAACTGGGCATCCCCTCATTTGTCTGGTGCCTTCACCCACCTACTTCATGCCTCAGACCAGGACACTGGGTGCAGATAGCAGGGGACCTGACCTCTGCCACCAGGCTTGCGGGGGACACTGCGAGCACCAGAACGCACCTCCCACCTCCTATTGGGTCTTTCCCCACCAGCTGCCGAGATGGCACAGCCACCCAGGCAGGACCAGCTGACAGGGTCCCCTCACACCCCCAGCCCCGCATCCCCCTCAGTGTGGCTCTGACGACTGCACCCCCTTCTACCTCCCCGGGAATCCCATCATGGGCCTACAGCCTTGTTCTCTAAATCACTCTACTTTCCTGAGCCTATTCAGAGCCCTGCTCTCCACTCAGCCTCTGCTGAGAAGGGAAGAGGGTGTGGTCCCAGGCAAGCAGGCCTCTGACAAGCTGGGGGCTCTAGAGCAAGGGGCACAGACTCTTGGAGCTCCAGTTCTTTTTTTTATCAAATGGATATAGTTTCTCCTGTTCATAGGGCTCCCATGTTACACGTCTTTGTGCATGTGCATGTGGAAGCTTTACAGCCTGTGCTGTGCTGCCAGAGGGAGGCTGGTGTTAGGGCATCCTTCCCCAAGGTGGCTTCTGTGAGTGCTGCTCCTCTGGGAGGGTAACTGGTGCTGTGCCGGGGAGTGGAAAGCGAGATTTCTGTGCTCAGGAGGAAATGCCAGGCTCAGAAAGTGCCAAGGCCTCCTCCCCATGGGACTCCTTAGCACCCTCAACATGGTAATGTGTCTTACTCTATTTTAGCTTCAGAAACACAAAAATGAACATTATGACCGTTCTTACGGGGAAGATAACTTTTATATTATGGACAATTGTATGCCAATAAATTAGAGAACTTACATTGAAATGGACACATCCTTAGAAGGATACAAACTACTGAAACTGGATGAAAAGAATACAAAATTCAAATAGACCTACAATAAGGAAAGAGATGGATTTGTAATGCAAACTCTACCCACAAAGAAAAGCTCCAGGCCAGATATCTTCACAGATGAATTCTACCAAAAATTGAGCAAAGAATTAGTACCAGTTCTTCCCACACTCCTCCAAAAAGACATGCCCTATGTTAATACAAAAAAGAAAACTCAAAAACACAAAGACCAATATTTCCCAGGGTCCTGGATCCAGCCCCTCTTTGAACTCCACACTCAGGTGGGAGTCTGTTTGAAGAATCTCTCCCTCCCTCTCTGCCCCTTCTCAGCTTGTCTGCTCTTCAGTGCGCTCGTGCTCTCTCTCTCTCTCTCTCTCTCTCATGAATAAAGAAATAAATCTTTTAAAAATAAAGCATGGGCAGAAGATGTGCATAGACACTTTTCCAAGGAAGACATCCTTGGAAAGGATGAAAGAACACTCAACACCACTCCTATTCAGGGAGATACAAACCAAAACCACAAGGAGATATCACCTCACACCAGTCAGAATGGCTAAAATTAGCAACACAGGAACCCACAGGTGTTGGAGAGGATGCAGAGAAAGGGGAACCCTCTTGCAAACTAGGTGGGAATGAAAACTGGTGCAGTCACTCTGGAAAACACCATGGAGGTTCCTCAAAAGGTTAAAACTAGAACTTCCCTACAACCAGCAATTGCACTAGTAGGTGTTTACCCAAAGAACACGAAAACACAGATTGGAAGGGGTACATGCACCCCAATGTTCATAGCAGCATTATCAACAAATAGACAACCTATGGGAAGAGCCCAAATGTACATTGACAGATGAATGGATAAAGAAGATGTGGTATAGGGGCACCTGGGTGGCTACTGGTGGAGTGACCCCTTTGGTTCAGATCCTGGTCCTGGAGTCCTGAGATCAAAAGTCCCATTAGGCTCCCTGCAGGGAGCCTGATCCTCCCTCTGCTTGGTTTCCCTCTGCCTGTGTCTCTGCCTCCTTCTGGAGTCTCTTATGAACAAATAAATAAAATCTACTAAACAACAAAAAAAGGAAGATGTCATAGATATACACGATGTAATATTACTCACTCATTAAAAATCTGAGTAATTCACAACCATGTGGATGGAACTAGAGGGTATTATGCTAAGTGAAATAAGTCAGTCAGGGAAAGACAAATACCATATGATTTCAGTCGTATGTGAGATTTAAGAAACAAAGAGATGAACAGAAGGGGGAAGGAAGATAAAGGAGAAATGGATAAAAACGATAGAAAAAAAAAGAAATAAACCATAGGAGGCTATTACAAATAGAGATAAAAATGACAAGAGATAGAGGAAGGTGGGTGGGGGATGGGCTAGATGGGTGTTGTTATTAAAGAGGGCACTTGCTGTGATGAGCACTGGGTATTAAATGTAAGTGATGAATCACGGAATTCTACTCCTGAAACCAGCATTGCACTGGTTCTGGTAACTATCTAGAGCGTAGATAAAAATTTGGGGGAAAGGGTATCATTCCCTTTCCACTCATAAGAACATCTAAACATGTGGACCACTTTGGAGAAACTTTGCCCTCCTGCTAACTGTCTTCTACAATACCATATGTAAGAAGGTGTTCACTAAAGGAATCGACATTCTTCAGCAACTGGTGCTGGGAAAACTGGAGAACCCATACTAAAGATTGAAAGGAGACCATTACCTTCCACCATACATGAAAAGTCAATAGAACTGGATTAAACATTTACATGGAAGACCATAAATTATAATATCATTAGACTAAAGCATTAGGGGAAGCCGCATGACATTGGACTTGGCAATGATTTCTTCGGTATGACTTCAAGAAATGCACCAAAATGCCCAAAACTTTCATCAAACGTAAGAATTTGAGGTTTCCAGTGACATAGTCAGAAGGGAAAGGCGATTTATGGAAGGGTAAAAATATTTACAAATCATTCCCTAATAATGGGTTAATACCCAGAACACACAAAGAACTGTTAAAACTCAACAACAAATTGCTCAAGTAATAAGTGACAAAGGACTTTGAATAGACGCTCTGCCTACAAGATATACAAATGACTAACAAGCATATGAAAAGATGCTCCTCATCAATAATTGTTAGGGAAATGCAAGGCAAAACCACAATGAGGTAGCACAGCTTTCCCTGTAACCTGGCTCTTATCAAAAAACAGAAAATTACAAGTGTTAGTGAAGATGTGGAGAAAGTGTGCACTGTTGTTGTAAAATCATGAAACCACTATGTAAAGCAATATGGGGGTTCCTCAAAATATTAAAGGTAAAACCACCACATGAGCCAGAAAACCCACTTAAGGTATTTATACAAAAGAATGAAGCAGGGTCATGAAAAGGTTTTCCGCCTCCATGTTCTTAGTAGCACTATCCACAATAGCCAGGAGGTGAAAGCCCCCAAATGTCCATGGACAGAGGAACGGATAAATAAAAGGTAACAGAAGTATATATATGTTATTAACCTTAAAAAGATAAAATCCTGGGGATCCCTGGGTGGCTCAGCGGTTTGGCACCTGCCTTAGGCCCAGAGCATGATCCTGGAGTCCCGGGATCGAGTCCCACATCGGGTTCCCTGCATGGAGCCTGCTTCACCCTCAGCCTTTGTCTCTCCTTCTCTCTCATGAATAAAAAAATAAAATATTTAAAAAAGAAAAAAGATAAAGCCCTGTTGAATGTCAGAACATGGATAGACTATGAGGGCATTAACCTGAGTGAAATTAGCCAAATACAAATAGGCAAATAGTGTATGATTTCACTTATCTGAGATGTCTAGGTAATCAAATTATTAGAAACATCAAATAGAATGTTGGTTCCCAGGCTATGGGTCATGGAAACGGAGAGGCGTGGCTTAACAATGAGTATGGAGCCTCAGCTCTGTGGATAAAAACTCCTAGATGTCTGCGTTACAAGAGTGAGAATATACTCAACACTGCTGCGTGGACATTTAAACATCATGAAAATTGTAAATTTTGTGTAATGTGTTTTTTACACTGTAAAGAATAGTGATCCCTGATAAAGGAGGTAGTTGGGCTAACGACTCAGTCACCCAAGCACTTTACCTTGATGAAAGCAGCAGACCTCTCTGTGCAACACAAGTGTCCACACATACTTCCTACCTCATCACCCAAAACACAATGAAGACATGTATTCATGCGATAACATTTAATAGAATTGATAAATTTTCCTTCTTGTACAAACAGAGGGGATTTAGGGTGCTAGACTTATTTCATGTGACATTACTAGTATTTGGTAGATTGCCAGTTGCTTGAGGGAAGTGTCTTCCTTCAGCTGTTCCCTATCCTGACACCAGGATGTAACACAGAGCTGGGACTCTGTCCAGAGGCCTGTGAGAAGCGACTGGAAGGTGAGGAGATGTGGCTTGTAGGTTGGAAAGAGCCCGGGGCTGCCCTGTACAGAAGGGACCTAGGAGCAAAGGCAGAAGGACGTCTGAAGACGCCCAAGGAGATGGTTGCAGAGCCTGGCCAGGGCTAGGCTGGTTTGCACTAGGATGAGGCTACTCCAAATTCCCAGGAGTGGGGGGTCATTATTCGCCCCGCAGCTGGGGTCAGGGAACTAGGAAGTGGCCAGGAAGGAGGGATGTCACATGACGCCAGCTGGAAGCCTGGGTTGCCCAGGTGGGTCACAGAGGAAAAGTTAGAGAACTGAGAAGGGCCTGGGGGAGAGAGGGTACCCCAGAGGAGTCTGTATTAGGACTCAAGTGCACGCATGCTCCTCCTGACAGGTGACCAGAGCTGGCTTGCGCCCTGCCCTTTACTAGCTGTTACCCCTAAGACTGAGGCCACCTTCTTCAGCTGCCACCTTTAGAAGTCCCTGCTAACCCTCCATCGTGCCCTGGACCCTTCCTCTCCCTCCACAAGGCCTCTCCTGTGGCTGTTCCTCGGGTCTCTCCTACACTGTGGGCCTCGGACCTCTCCCAGGATCAGTTTCATCCACGTGGACACACACCTTACACACAGACCCCACCTCTACTCTCACATGGCCTGCAGCTATGCCCCACTTGGCTCCAACTCTTGACACGAACCCCCTCCTAAGGACATCCCCACCTGCTGACATCACACCCTTCAATCCCAGTGCACACGGCTGTTGTGCACTGAAACCATCTGACTAAGGTCCCCAAGGCCCAAAAGCACCCAAATCCAGGGACCGAATTTCCTCTGTCTTCTTTCTTACTATCCCAGTGACCCTGGACACGCTCAGCCATTCCCTAAAACTTGAAACATTTGTTTCTCTTGACTCCTTAGCCCCAAGTCTGTTTCCCCTGTGCCACTGGCTGCCTCTCCACAATCTCCTTGGCGCTTTGCTCCTCCTCCACCACCACCAGCCGCCACAGGTTGACTAGCCCCTCCTGTCCTCAGACAGGAATGTTCTCCTTCTGCACTGTCTCCCTGCCCTTCACACCCAGTTCAAGGACTTCAAATTGGGCTTGGCCCAGAAACCTCCTCCCCATCCACCGACCTGCATATGGAATAGACACAGTCTTAGGGTCAAAGCAGAACCCTTCCTCATTCTCTCCAAGTCCACCCATCTAAGTGTCTTTCCCCGTTAGTACATGTCACACCACCCATCCAGGTGCTAAAGCCAAATTACTACAAGTCTTTTCTCTTTATTTTTAAATCATGTCAGATTGAGGGAAAGGTGTAAGACTAGAACAAACAGCTCTCGTTCACCTTAACCAGATTCCCCCACTGGAAACATTTTACTACATGTATGTGCTGTGCTGTCTTGTCCTGGTGTTTCTGAGTGTACATGTTACCATTCTTCTAACTCACTGGCAGTGCATTGCAGACGTGATGCCCCACGACCCCCTGATAATTCAGTGTGTGTTTCCTTACAAGAAGGACGCCGTCATTCATAGGGTGGCACTGCCATCCACATAAGGACGCTACCATTGGCACAATATTATCATCCCAGGCTGCAGTGAGTTTCCCAGATTACACCAACCGTGTCTTTTGTAGTCTTGATACACGCCAGGCTCATGTGTTACAATTACATCAAGCATCTTCCTAGTTTTCTTTGAATCGGAATTGATGCTCCATCCCATCTCCTCTTTCATGATCTTGGCATTTTGAAGAGTACAGACCAGCTGCTGTGTGGAAAGTCACTGTGGGTTTGTCTGATGTTCCTCAGGATTAGTGCAAGGTCAGGGGAGGGGGCAGAAAACATTAATCACCTGTCTGCCATGTCTCCACTGTCACCCTCCCTAATGCCATTTAGTAAGTAATTCCCATCTAGTAAATCTTTGTGGAAATACAGTTTGCAACTTTGTCTACATTTATTATCTGGTATTTTGAGGTAACACTTGCCTTTTTCCCTTATTAATTATTATTATTTATATCTATATGGTTCATGGATTCTACGTTACACAATGAGTGACAACCTACTGTTGTCCTTACCCATTTTAATACTCCACTTGCCCCAGATTTCACCATTGAGAGTCTCCTTGAACTGCTGTTGGGTGAATCTTGGTGGATGCACCATTGCTTTTGGTGATGGCCAATATTCACTCCCTCTCTAGTCACCATCCCTTTCCAGGTACCATATCCATTCTCCCCTGAGTGACTGAGGAGGATAAACCCCGCTTCCGCACCAGGGGTGTGTCCTGACTTGGCTCATGCTATCCTGTCGCCCGTGTCCTTGGAACCGAGGGATGGATTCCAAATAGGTACCTGGCCTACTCCAGTCAGTGCGAACAGAGATGTCTAATGGGGCTTCGGGAAAAGAAGCCTCCATTCTCCTCACTGGGAGCAGGTAAAACATAGAATCAACAAACACTCTCTTTCTGTCTGGATGACACAGTATAAAATGACAAGTGTGGACCTGATGAGGCCATTGCTGCTGCCCAGATGGAAGCTAGCCTGAGATCAATCTCACTATACAGAGGTGGGAGGAATGTAGACAATAGCAGAGATAACAGGGCTGAAGCCTGGTGACACTACTCATTTCTGGATCATCCTGTGCCTGAAGCCAGCTATGGACTGCATAAGGATTTCATCCAATAAACTGCATTATTCATTTCAGCCTGAAGGACCAAAGATTTCTATTGCTTCCCAAGCAAAACAATCCTAAATATTAAACTTCCCAAAGCAGCAACAGAAGCAAAGAATGCATTTCAGCTCCTTAGGGCCAAGAGCCCTCTTAACTACAAGCCTGTTGTTCTCCCCCGCTGGTCTGAGAGCTTCTGGGGTATATTCACTGTGTCCCCGGCTCCTAGAGGCGTGTGTATCTCTAGTGAGGGCATCATAAGCATCTCATGTATATGTGGAAAACCTGCAAACGTTGTCTTGTCCACCCGCTACATCCTCAGCTTCTAGAACAGAGTGTGGGACATGCAATAAACATTCACTGAGTGAGTGCATAAGTCACCCAAGCCTGTCTCCGAGCCCCTCCCCTCCAATCCCCCAAAGGAACAGAAGCTGTGGCCAAAAACTTGCAAGACATTTTATTCTCCTGCCAGGGGACGACACGGCAAGGAGCTAGCTGAGAGAAACTGGAGGGTCCGTCCTGGATTTAGGAAGGCAGGAGCTGGCGGTGCTTGCTGGAGACTCTGGGCTTCTCCCCAGGGTGCAGTAAGGTCCCAGCTCCTGGGACACCTGGAGTGGGGAGGAGAAACAGCTGTGACAGGTGTGGGGTCCCTGCAAAAGTGCACTAGAGCCACCTGCCCCTGCTGATCACACCCAGAGTTACATCCTGGAACCCAGTCAGGAGCCTGAGGGGGTTTGGGGTTCTGGAGATGGAAATCAAAGGCTCCAATGACAGGAAGTGGTAGGGACCTCGCATTACAAGGTGACCCCAGATCTGCCAGCATCAAGTCCCAAAGCCTCAGTCAAGGCAAGACTGGCTGCCAGAGCCACTCAGGAGCCCTTCCCTGCCCCCGATCCCGCCGCCCTGGCCTGATCTGTGGGCACAGCCTGGGCAGCCCTGGAGGGAGAGGCTGCAGAGCCCTCCGTGCCAGCGGGGTTCCTGAGCCCAGCTCTCGGGCCCCGGGTGTCCTGGGCCAGGTGGTGCCTGGTTCCTGTTCCCAGGAACCGCTGCTGGGCTGGGGACAGGAGTCAGTTAGGGCTCTGTCGTCTATGCATAGCCCAGTCTGAGGCCACTTCCTTGGTGGTAACCTCCTTACGCATAATCATCTCACTCAAGCCTTACTCAAAGAAGAAATCAGGATTATTATCGCCTTCACAGGTAGGGATGCTCAAGTTCACAGGCGTGAAGCTCCTTGCTCAAGTGCATGCTGACCAGAGATGGAGCCCTGATGTCACCCAGGGTTGCCTGGGAGAAAACCCCAATCCCTTGGGGCACCTGGCTGACTCAGTGAGTCACCTGGGCCTCTGGCTCTAGGGTTGTGAGTTGAAACCGCACGATGGATGGAGAGATTAATTAATGTTTTTACTAAAAATTTTAAAAGCCCTGATTCTTCATGAGTATTTCGCAACCATTCTTGTTACAGCCCACCTGCCCAGCTTCTCCAGACTTCCACACAGTGGGGGGAGGAACGTGTCACAACAAAGGCGCTAAGAGGGACATGTATGAGTTGCTTATGAACTTGTCTATGACAGATGTATTTCCATGTTTTTACACCATGTTGCATATAATTGGGGATGAGATCTGGACCCTCCAGGAAGGGGTCCCTGCTGTTACCTCTGTACTCACCTACTTGAGGTCTGCACAACCTGAAGGTCACACAGATATCCCTGGAGGGATTACTATTCAGGAAAAACTTGGCAACACTCCACAAAACTCTGGTGAGGATATCTTTGCAGATTTTTTCCACCGCTGGAATCGTTGAGCACACCGCTGTTGTAGTCTTCTCAATGGCTCCCTGAAGCAGCAACAGCACCATGCCAGGAGACAAGAATTAGCTGTGCTCTACCCCAACCACCCCCACAGATCCCAGCAGCTCCTGGCCCTGGGACCCTCTGACAGTGGGCATGCTGGGAGGAGGACCTGGTGCCAGGTGACCATGGAAGCAGAGGCTGGAGAGACCTGGATCGGCCCTCATGCCCAGTCCCAAGGCCCTGATCCGGGCCTGGCCAGGAGGGGCTCAGGAGACAAGGACAGTTGGCTCTGTCCTGTGTCAGTCCCTGGTGCATCATCACCCCAGGCACAAGGTCTTGTATGTGGAGCACAGTGCCCCCTGCTGCTCCCCCACAATCAGGTTCTTCCTACAGAGCCTCCTGGGTCCCAGGGCTGGCAGGGCTCAGGTTCAGGTGGGTGGGGAAGGTGAGGGGAGAGAGAGTTTTGAGCCATGGCACCTTCCATTTTGTAGTATCGTCTACTGCCATCACAGGGGAGAAGGCTACAGCTGAGTGCCCTGGGCTGAGGGTGGGCCCTGCAGCACCCAGAAGCTGAGCAGGGTCAGGGTACAGAGGAGAAGGAGGGAGGGAGGGTGAAAGGAGGTTTCCTGGGAGGAACACATCCACTTGTTCAGCACTTGCTCAGGACCAGATGGGGAACTCAGCTCATCCCACCCCTCAGCTCCTTCCAAAGGATTAAGGAAGTGGTTGGGGGATTAATATCTATCCCATTGCACAGAGAAGGAAACTGAGACTCAGAAAGCATTAGCACTTGGCCCAGCCATGCAGCTAGAGGTGACAGATCTGGGGTTCATCAACCCTGACCCAGATGCCCTTGGATCCAGCCTCATAGGCTCTCCCGTGGGCACATGCAGTACGACCACAGGGGAAAGGTTCCGACCTCTCCTGGCTACAAGTTTTCTTTGACAATGAAAGAGAAAACATCCTTACCTGCTCCCAGAGCATCCCAATTTCAAATGGTTCTTTGTAGTCCCTCCCCAGACACAGGAGGGGACCTCAGATACCCTGTTGAGAAGGTCTGACCCAAACAGGGATCAGCTTCTCCTCTGGGCCCTGCCCCCAGCCCCTACTATGACCCTGGATGGACGTTCAGATGGTTCCGCAAATCTGAAGATCACCTGAATCTGGGACGGTCCCACGCAAGTCCTCAGCCAAGTCATTATCATTCGACAAATCTCACATTGGTTGAACTGCGGGTCGCCCTGTCAGAAAAAGAAGATCCTCAAAGTGCTCTCTCAGAAACCCCTAGAATCCGGAGCAGAGATTCAGAAAGGAGCCCTTGCATCCTCCTAGGCCAGCAGGATGACCAATGATCTTCCTGTCCTTTAGGGCCTAGGACCAGCGAGCTGACTGGCCCGAGCTCACCTTCCTGGTGGGCTTGGCGGAGTGACGCACCCAGAACCCCTCGCCCACACCCACTGCACCTTCTCCATTCCAACACCTTCCCCCCATTGTGTTCTCTGCTCAGACCCTAGAGGGGCCTCTCAGGGGAGGGCCCAGACAGACCAAGGTAGCCCCCCTGAGCCAGGCACAAGTGCACACAAGAGCAGCGTCTTCAGCCCACTGCTCTGTCCCCCCTCCCCACCGAAAGACATGTGCAGCTATGGCCTGGTGCTCCCTGGATGCAGAAAACGAGGAGGAGCTCGGGAGGTGAGCAGGGAGCCAGCAAAGAACCTGGGCAGCCTCCTGGGCCAGTCTCCTGAAGAACTGCTCTTCCTGACAAATGTCGGCCGTGGACAGGTCATCATGGTCCTCAGCGATCAGACCAGAATAGGTCAGACCTGGGGAAGAAACAGCATCAGCATCTGTCCACACGTGGAAGAGGAGGGGAAGTCAGAACTCCTGGCTGCTGGGGAGCCCAGGAGGTGGCCAGAGCCCCGGACAGGGGTGGGGCTTGGAGAGGGACCCAGGAGGCCTGTCCTCACACTGCCCTGGGGCTGCCTTAACCCAGGCTCTGTGAAAAGACATGCTTTTAAGATCTTTCTGGAAACGGGAAGAGAAGATAGTATCTCTCCAACATTACCATCTGTACAAACCTTTCTGTCTACCAGAGCCTCTATCTCTATTCTCTCTCTCCCTCTCTCAAAACACACAAACACACACAGACAAACACACACACACACAAACACGCGTGTAATTTTCAGTTGCACTAAAATGAAAAAAATCTCCTCCCTTCCCAAGCTTGTCTTTCTTTCCCTCTTGCCTTCCGCAAAGACTTCATATTAGGTGATCATTTCCAAATCACTCTCCAGAACTGTCCCTACCCTCAGCTAAAGAGGAGCTGCCAGGATCACATGGGGAATGTCCTTACCTGGGGTGGCCAGGAGCACTGAGGCGAGGAGCAGGAGGGCCCAGGAGGTCATGGCAAGGCAGCTGCTGAGACACCCTCACACCCCCTTTATGCAGGCGGGACACCTCGCATCTGACCTTGCCGGCTCCTGCTCCTCTTGTAGGCCACCTCCCCAGGTCCCTGGTTTACCACAAACACCACCAGTTTGTGGAGAAGTGGGGGGAGGAGAGGCTTCACACTATCTCTCTTCCCCTCCCCCCACACAGAGCTTTCCTAGCTGAGTGCAAGGTGGCTGGAGGGCACAGCTGCCATGATGCCCCCACCCTGCCCCAGATGTGGACATGGAAGAGACATCCTTGCACCTGAGAGCTCGGGGAGGCACCTAGGCCATGAGCATCCCATCCCCCACCCCATCCCCCACCCTCCAGGGGTCTGTGCAGGTGTCCCTCCCCCAGCCATCCCCATTTCCCTTCCCCCCCCCCAGCCATTTCAGCCCAGTAGCTCTAGCAGACTCCACCAGATTTAAAGACAGGTGCTCGGGGCAGATGCTGACAGCCCCTCCCAGCCCTGCCTTCTCGGGTGGGGGACACCCAGCATGAGCTCAAGGACTCCCTGTGTCCCCAGCCCCTCACCAGCCTGCTGGCCAGCATCGTGAAGGCAGGCTCTTCCCTCAGAGCCACCCTCAACCCCGCCTGTCAGGGCCCTGGGCCACAGGGAGACACAGCCCATGGGAAGGAGGTGAGTCTTGGCCAGGGGTCTAGGCCCAGCTCCCGGGCCCCTGACTCCCCATCTGTGCACCAACGTCCCGGCCCTTATCCGTAATAACCGTGGCGGCTGCCCACTTAACAGCCAGTATCAGATAAGTAAGAGACCATCGTTTAGGGTAAGTCGGTCCCAGACATTGCGCAGAACATCCTCCTGCTACAGCACGTGCCCTCCTTACCTGACACCCACATTCAACTGGACATCCCCTCATTTGTCTGGTGCCTTCAGTCACCTCCTTCATGCCTCAGACCAGGACACTGGGTGCAGATAGCAGGGGAAGTGACCTCTGCCACCAGGCTTGCGGGGGTACTGCGGGCACCAGAGCGCACCTCCCACCTCCTATTGGGTCTTTTCCCCCCAGCTGCTGAGATGGCACAGCCACCCAGGCAGGACCAGCTGACAGTGTCCCTTAACACCCCCAGCCCTGCATCCTCCTCAGTGTGTCTCTGAGGACTGCACCCCCTGCCACCTGCCTGCGAATCCCATCGTGGGCCTACAGCCTTGTTCTCTAAATCACTCTACTTTCCTGAGCCTATTCAGAGCCCTGCTCTCCACTCAGCTTCTGCTGAGAAGGAAAGAGGGTGGGGTCTCAAGTAAGCAGGCCTCTGACAATCTGGGAGCCCTATAGCAATGGTATCTGTTCTTGAAACTTCATTTCCTTTTCTATCAAATGGATATAGTGTCTCCTTTGCATAGGGCTCCCATGTGGCATGTCTTTGTACATGAAGAGCCCATTAGCTTGTGCTGTGCTAGCAGAGGGAAGCTGCTGGCTGGGATAGCCAAGGTGGCTTCTGTGACTGCTGCTCCTGTGGGAGGGTAACTTGGCTGTGCCAGGGTGAGTGGAGGGAGCAGGTTATGTGCTCAGGAGGAAATGCCAGGCTCAGCAAGTGCCACAGGCCTCCTCCCCATGGGACTCCTCAGCACCCTCAACATGGTAACATATCTTATCCTATTATAAGCTTCAGAAACACAAAAATGAACATTATGACCATTCTTTTGGGGAATATAACTCTTTTATTACGGATAATTGTATGCCAATAAATTAAAGAATTTACATTGAAATGGACACATCCCTAGAAGGATACAAACTACTGAAACAGAAGGAAAAGAATGCAAAATTCAAAAGGACCTATAATAAGAAAAGAGATGGAAGTTGTTGTTGTTGTTGTTTTTTGTTGTTGTTGTTGTTGTTTTTAAGATTTTATTTATTTAATTATTTATTTATTTATTTATTTATTTATTTATTTATTTATTTATTCATGAGAGACACACAGAGAGAGAGAGAGAGAGAGGTAGAGACACAGGCAAAAGGAGAAGCAGGCTCCATGCAGGGAGCCTGACGTGGGACTTGTACCCGGGTCTCCAGGATCATGCCCTGGGCTAAAGGTGGCACTAAACCGCTGAGCCACCAAGGCTGCCCAAGAGATGGATTTGTAATGAAAACTCTACCCACAAAGAAAAGCTCCAGGCCAGATATCTTCACAGATGAATTCTACCAAAAATTGTGCAAAGAATTAGTACCAGTTCTTCCCACACTCCTCCAAAAAGACATGCCCTATGTTAATACAAAAAAGAAAACTCAAAAACACAAAGACCAATATTTCCCAGGGTCCTGGATCCAGCCCCTCTTTGAACTCCACACTCAGGTGGGAGTCTGTTTGAAGAATCTCTCCCTCCCTCTCTGCCCCTTCCCAGCTTGTTTGCTCTTCAGTGCGCTCGAGCTCTCTCTCCCTCTCTCTCTCTCTCTCTCTCTCTCTCTCTCTCATGAATAAAGAAATAAATCTTTTAAAAATAAAGCATGGGCAGAAGATGTGCATAGACACTTTTCCAAGGAAGACATCCTTGGAAAGGATGAAAGAACACTCAACACCACTCCTATTCAGGGAGATACAAACCAAAACCACAAGGAGATATCACCTCACACCAGTCAGAATGGCTAAAATTAGCAACACAGGAACCCACAGGTGTTGGAGAGGATGCAGAGAAAGGGGAACCCTCTTGCAAACTAGGTGGGAATGAAAACTGGTGCAGTCACTCTGGAAAACACCATGGAGGTTCCTCAAAAGGTTAAAACTAGAACTTCCCTACAACCAGCAATTGCACTAGTAGGTGTTTACCCAAAGAACACGAAAACACAGATTGGAAGGGGTACATGCACCCCAATGTTCATAGCAGCATTATCAACAAATAGACAACCTATGGGAAGAGCCCAAATGTACATTGACAGATGAATGGGTAAAGAAGATGTGGTATAGGGGCACCTGGGTGGCTACTGGTGGAGTGACCCCTTTGGTTCAGATCCTGGTCCTGGAGTCCTGAGATCAAAAGTCCCATTAGGCTCCCTGCAGGGAGCCTGATTCTCCCTCTGCCTATGTCTCTGCCTCAGTCTGTGTGTCTCTCATGAACAAATGAAAAAAATCTACTAAACAAAAAAAAAAAAAAAAAAGGAAGATGTGATAGATACACACGATGGAATATTACTCAGTCATTAAAAGACTGAGTAATTCACAACCATGTGGATGGAGCTAGAGGGTATTATGCTAAGTGAAATAAGTCAGTCAGGGAAAGACAAATACCATATGATTTCAGTCATATGTGAGATTTAAGAAACAAACAAATGAACAAAGGCCGGAAGAAGGAAGATAAAAGAGAAATGGAAACAAACTAAAGGAAAAAAAAAAGACACAAAACATAGGAGACTATTAAATGCAGATATCTCTATTTACCTCTATTAAATAGAGATAAAAATGACAAGAGATAGAGGAAGGTGGGTGGGGGATGGGCTAGATGGGTGTTGTGTATTAAAGAGGGCACTTGTTGTGATGAGCACTGGGTATTAAATGTAAGTGATGAATCACGGAATTCTACTCCTGAAACCAGCATTGCACTGGTTCTGGTAACTATCTAGAGCGTAGATAAAAATTTGAGGGAAAGGGTATCATTCCCTTTCCACTCATAAGAACATCTAAACATGTGGACCACTTTGGAGAAACTTTGCCCTCCTGCTAACTGTCTTCTACAATACCATATGTAAGAAGGTGTTCACTAAAGGAATCGACATTCTTCAGCAACTGGTGCTGGGAAAACTGGAGAACCCATACTAAAGATTGAAAGGAGACCATTACCTTCCACCATACATGAAAAGTCAATAGAACTGGATTAAACATTTACATGGAAGACCATAAATTATAATATCATTAGACTAAAGCATTAGGGGAAGCCGCATGACATTGGACTTGGCAATGATTTCTTCGGTATGACTTCAAGAAATGCACCAAAATGCCCAAAACTTTCATCAAACGTAAGAATTTGAGGTTTCCAGTGACATAGTCAGAAGGGAAAGGCGATTTATGGAAGGGTAAAAATATTTACAAATCATTCCCTAATAATGGGTTAATACCCAGAACACACAAAGAACTGTTAAAACTCAACAACAAATTGCTCAAGTAAAAAGTGACAAAGGACTTTGAATAGACGCTCTGCCTAGATATACAAATGACTAACAAGCATATGAAAAGATGCTCCTCATCAATAATTGTTAGGGAAATGCAAGGCAAAACCACAATGAGGTAGCACAGCTTTCCCTGTAACCTGACTCTTATCAAAAAACAGAAAATTACAAGTGTTAGTGAAGATGTGGAGAAAGTGTGCACTGTTGTTGTAAAATCATGAAACCACTATGTAAAGCAATATGGGGGTTCCTCAAAATATTAAAGGTAAAACCACCACATGAGCCAGAAAACCCACTTAAGGTATTTATACAAAAGAATGAAAGCAGGGTCATGAAAAGGTATTTGCACGTCCATGTTCATAGTAGCACTATCCACAATAGCCAGGAGGTGAAAGCCCCAAATATTCATGGACAGAAGAATGGATAAATAAAGGTAATGTAAGTATGTATATGCTGTTAACCTTAAAAAGACAAAATCCTGTTGAATGTCAGAACATGGATATGCTTTGAGGGCATTAAGCTGAGTGAAATAATCCAGTTACAAATGGGCAAATAGTGTATGATTTCACTTATATGAGATGTCTAGGTAGTCAAATTAATGGAAACATCAAATAGAATGCTGGTTCCCAGACTTCGGGTCAAGGAAAAAGGAGAGTCACAGCTTAAAAACGAGTATGGAGTCTCAGCTCTGTGAATAAAACACCTAGATGTCTGTGTCACAAGAGTGAGAATATATTCAACACTGCTGAGTGGACATTTAAAAATCGTTAAATTGTAAATTTGAGTTAGATGGGCTCACAACTCAGCTACCCGAGCACTTTACCTTGATGTAAGCAACAGACCTTTCTGTGCAACACGAGTGTCTATCCATACTTCCTATCTCATCTCACAAAACACAATAAAGACATGTATTCATCCAATAACACTTAATTAAATTGATAATTTTTTCTTCTTGTACAAACAGAGGGGATGTAGGGTGCTAGACATCTTCATGTGATATTACTAGTATTTGGTAGATTGCCAGTTGCTTGAGGGAAGTGTCTTCCTTCAGGTGTTCCCTATCCTGACACCAGGATGTAACAACACAGAGCTGGGACTCTGTCCAGAGGTCTGGAGGAAGCTACCGGAAGGTGAGGAGATGTGGTTTGTAGTTTGGAAAGAGCCCGGGGCTGCCCTGTACAGAAGGGACCTAGGAGCATAGGCAGAAGGACGTCTGAAGACGCCCAAGGGGATGGTTGCAGAGCTTGGCCAGGGCTAAGCTGGTTTGCACTAGGATGAGGCTACTCCAAATTCACAGGAGGGGGGGGGGGTCATTATTCGCCGCAGCTGGGGTCAGGGAACTAGGAAGTGGCCAGGAGGGAGGGATGTCACATGACGCCAGCTGGAAGCCTGGGTTGCCCAGGTGGGTCACAGAGGAAATGTTAGAGAACTGAGAAGGGCCTGGGGGAGAGAGGGTACCCCAGAGGAGTCTGTATTAGGACTCAAGTGCACGCATGCTCCTCCTGACAGGTGACCAGAGCTGGCTTGCGCCCTGCCCTTTACTAGCTGTTACCCCTAAGACTGAGGCCACCTTCTTCAGCTGTCACCTTTAGAAGTCCCTGCTAACCCTCCATCGTGCCCTGGACCCTTCCTCTCCCTCCCCAAGGCCTCCCCTGTGGCTGTTCCTCGGGTCTCTCCTACACTGTGGGTCTCGGACCTCTCCCGGGACCATTGTCATCCACGTGGACACACACCTTACACACAGACCCCACCTCTACTCTCACATGGCCTGCAGCTCTGCCCCACTTGGCTCCAACTCTTGACACGAACCCCCTCCTAAGGACATCCCCACCTGCTGACATCACACCCTTCAATCCCAGTGCACACGGCTGTTGTGCACTGAAACCATCTGACTAAGGTCCCCAAGGCCCAAAAGCACCCACATCCAGGGACCGAATTTCCTCTGTCTTCTTCTTTCTTACTATCCCAGGGTCCCTGGACAAGCTCAGCCATTCCCTAAAGCTTGAAACATTTGTTTCTCTTGACTCCTTAGCCCCAAGTCTGGTTTCCCCTGCGCCACTGGCTGCCTCTCCACAATCTCCTTGGTGCTTTGCTCCTCCTCCACCACCACCAGCCGCCACAGGTTGACTAGCCCCTCCTGTCCTCAGACAGGAATGTTCTCCTTCTGCACTGTCTCCCTGCCCTTCACACCCAGTTCAAGGACTTCAAATTGGGCTTTGCCAAGATACCACTCCCCATCCACCGACCTGCATATGGAATAGACACAGTCTTAGGGTCAAAGCAGAACCCTTCCTCATTCTCTCCAAGTCCACCCATCTAAGTGTCTTTCCCCGTTCGTACATGTCACACCACCCATCCAGGTGCTAAGGCCAAATTACCATAAGTCTTTTCTCTTTATTTTTGAATCATGTCAGATTTAGGGAAAGCTTGTAAGACTAGATCAAACAGCTCTCGTTCACCTTAACCAGATTCCCCCACTGGTAACATTTTATTACATGTATGTGCTGTGCTGTCTTGTCCTGGTGTTTCTGAGTGTACATGTTACCATTCTTCTAACTCACTGGCAGTGCATTGCAGACGTGATGCCCCACGACCCCCTAATACTTTCGTAAGTAAGGGAGCATGTGTTTCCTTACCCGAAGGACGCTGTCATTCTTAAGGTGGCACTGCCATACACATCAGGACACTGCCATTGGCACAACATTATCATCTCAGGCTGAAGAGAGAGTCCCAGATTACACCAACCATGTCCCTTGCAGTCTGGATACACACCAGCCTCATCTGTTACAATCACACCCAGTATCTGCTTAGTTTCCTTCTATCTGGAACAGATCCTTCATCTCTTCTTGTCTTTCATAATCTTGCATTTTGAAGAGTACCGACCAGCTCCTGTGCTGAAAGTCAATTTGCATTTCTCCGATGTTCCTCAGGATTTGTGTATTTGGGTCAGGAGGAGTAAAAAACACTCACCACCTATCTGCCAGGTCTCTCTACTGTCATCTTAACTAATCACATATTTTAGTAATTAATTCCAGCGTGGTATTTGTGGGAATATAGATTGCAATTGTGTCTACATTCATATTTGGCAATGCACAGTAATATAACACCTTCCCCTTTCCCTTATTTTCTTTTTAAAGTTTTATTTATTTATTCACAAGACACACAGAGAAAGAGGCAGATACATAGGCAGAGGGAGAAGCAGGCTCCATGCAGGGAGCCCGATGCCGGACTCGATCCCGGACTCCAGGATCATGCCCTGGACCAAAGGCAGATGCTCAACCGCTGAGCCACCCAGGTAACCCCCTTTCCCTTATTGATTTATTTATCTCTACATGATTCACAGATTCTACTTTACACAATAGATGAGAATCTACTACTGTCTTATCCATTTTAATACTCCACTTGCCCCAGATTTCACCACTGAGCATCTCTTTGAACTGTTTATTAGGTTGAATCCTGGTGGATGCACCAGTGCTCTTGGTGATGGCGAGCATGAATTCCCCTCTTTTCAGTAACAATCTCCTCCCAGATTTTCATGTCCACTCTTACCCAAGTGATTATAAGATATAAATTCGGCCTCAGCACGTGGGATGTGCTCTAAATGGCTCAGGCTAACCTGCGTATCTCATGCCCATAGAACAAAAGATTGATTGCAGTAGGGCACCTGCCTATTCAGGTCATAAAAACACAATTAATGTTTGATGAAGTTTCTTAGGAAAGAAGTTTCCATTCATCTTCAAGGGAGGTGATGGAAGAGAGGCCACCAAAGAACTCTCTTTCCCTCTAGATGACATAGTATAAAATGTCAAGAATGGGCCTGATGGGGCCATTGCTGCTGCCCAGATGGATGCCTGAAAAGGAAGCTAGCCGGAGATCAATCTCACTATACAGCTGTGGGAGGACCTGAGAGAATGGCAGAGAAACAGGACTGGAGCTCTGGTGACAGTACTCATTTCTGGATAATTCTGTGCCTGAAGCTATCTATGGACTGTTTAATGATTTCATCCAAAAAATTGCCTTATTCATTTAGGCCAGAATGACCTAAGATTTCTGTTGCTTCTAAGCAAAACAATCTTAAATAATACACTCCCCAAAATACCAACAGAAGCAAAAGATTGGTTTCTGCTCCTTAGGAACAAGAGCACTCTTTTTTTTTTTTTTAAGATTTATTTATTTATTTGAGACAGAGAGAGAGAGAGAGAGAGAGGCAGAGACAAAGACAGTGGGAGAAGCAGGCTCCATGCAGGGATCCCGATATGGGACTCGATCCTGGGTCTCCAGGATCAGGCTGTGGGCTGAAGGCAGCGCTAAACCACTGAGCCGCCCGGGCTGCCCAACCAAGAGCCCTCTTAACTACAACTCTGTTGTTCTTCCCCGCTGGTCTGAGCTCCTGGGGTATATTCACTGTGTACTCCCGGCTCTTAGAAGATTGTGTGTCTCTAGTGAGGGCTTCATAGGCATTTCATGACTTTATGTGGAAGAGCTGCTAATGTTGTCTTGTCCACTACATCCCCAGCTTCTACAAAAGAGTGTGGGACATACAATAAACACTCATTGAGTGAGTGCATAAGTCACCCAAGCCTGTCTCTGAGCCCCTCCACTCAAATCCCCCAAAAGGAACAGGAGCTGTGGCCAAAAGCTTGCAAGACATTTTATTCTCCTGCCAGGGGACAGCACTGCAGGGAGCTAGCTGAGAGAAACTGGAGGGTCCGTCCTGGATTTAGGAAGGCAGGAGCTGGCGGTGCCTGCTGGAGACTCTGTGCTTCTCCCCGGGGTGGAGTAAGGTCCCAGTTTCTTGGTCACCTGGAGTGGGGAAGAGAAACAGCTGTGGCAGGTGTGGGGTCCCTGCAAATGTGCACTAGAGCCACCTGCCCCTGCTGATCACACCCAGAGTTACATCCTGGAACCCAATCAGGAGCCTGAGGGAGTGTGGGGTTGGAAATGGAAACCACAGGCTTCAATGAGAAGAAATGGTGGGGACCACGCACTACAAGGTGACTCCAGATCTGCCAGCATCAAGTCCCAAAGCCTCAGTCAAGGCAAGACTGGCTGCCAGAGCCACTCAGGGGCCCTTCCTTGCCCCGGGTTCCGCCGCCCTGGCCTGTCTGTGGGCACAGTCTGGGCAGCCCTTGAGGGAGAGGCTGCAGAGCCCTCCCTGCCAGCAGGGTTCCCGAGCCCAGCTCTCTGGCCCTAGGTGTCCTGGGCTAGATGGTGCCTGGTTCCTGTTCCCAGGAACCGCTGCTGGGCTGGGGACGGGAGTCAGTCAGGGCTCTGACGTCTATGATAACCCAGTCTGAGGCCACTTCCTTGGTGGTAACCTCCTTACGCATAATCATCTCACTCAAGCGTTACTCAAAGAAGAAATCAGGATTATTATCGCCTTCACAGGTAGGGATGCTCAAGTTCACGGGCGTTAAGCTACTTGCTCAAGTGCATGCTGACCTGAGATGGAGCCCTGATGTCACCCCGGGTTGCCTGGGACATAAGCCCAGGCTCTTTGTGAGTATTTCTCAGCCATGTCTAGCTACAGCTCACCTGCCCAACTCCTGCTCAATTTCCACACAGTTGGGGAGGAATGTGTCTCGATAAGGGGACCTGGAGGGACAAGTATGAGGTATTGCTGACATCTCTATGACAGACAAATATCTCTGTTTTTTTTTTTTAACGATGTTGCACCTGCTTGTGGATATGACCTGCACACTCTAGGAATGACTCTCTGCTTCACCTCTGTACTCACCTGCCAAGGGGAGCATATGCTGAATATCACACAGATTCGCTTCGCAGGTTCAACATTCACAATGCAGTAGGTGATTTCCCCCAGAAATTTGCGGATGGTTTCTTTGCAATGATTTTCCACGAACGGAAACTTTGAGCATACCAGTGATGCAACTTTTTCAAAGGCTTTCTGCAAGAGCAACACCACCATAACCAGGGACAGGAATTAGCTGAGCTCTGCCCCGCACAGATCCCTGAAGCCCCCAGCTGCTCCTGGGCCCTGGGCCCCTCTGACTGTGGGCATGCTGGGAGGAGGCTCTGGTATCAGATGGCCATGGAAGCAGAGGCTGGAGAGACCGGGATCGGCCCTCATGCCCAGTCCCAAGGCCCTGATCCGGGCCTGGACAGGAGGGGCTCAGGAGACAAGGACAGTTGGCTCTGTCCTGTGTCAGTCCCTGGTGCATCATCACCCCAGGCCCACTGTCTTGTGTGTGGAGCACAGTGCCCCCTGCTGCTAGACCCACAGTCAAGTTCTGCCTACCGAGCCCCCTGGGTCCCAGGCCTGGTAGGGCTCAGGCTCAGGTGGGGTGGGGAAGGTTAGGAGACAGACCTTGGAGCCTTGGCACGTTCCATTTTGCAGTATCGTCTACTGCCATCACAGGGGAGAAGCCTACAGCTGAGTGCCCAGGGCTCAGGGTGGGCCCTGCAGCACCCAGAAGCTGAGCAGGGTCAGGGAACAGAGGACAGAGAGGGAGGGAGGGAGGGAGGGAAGGTGAAACGAGGCTTCCTGGGAGGAACACATCCACTTGTTCAGCACTTGCTCAGGGCCAGATGGGGAGCTCAGCTTGTCCCACCCCTCAGCTCCTTCAAAAGGCTTAAGGAAGTGGTTGGGGAATTGATATCCATCCCATTGCACAGAGAAGGAAACTGAGGCTCTGAAAGCATTAGCACTTGGCCCAGCCATGCACCTAGGAATTGGCAGATCTGAGGTTGGTCAGCTCTGACCCAGGTCTGCCTAGACCCAGCCTGGAAAGCTTTGCCTAGATATACCCAGTGAGGATAGAGCGATAGATTCCCACTTTCCAGGAACAATTTTCCTTCAACAATGTATTGGAAACCATGCACACTCTTCTTACTACTTATCTGTGTTCTCGGAGCACACAATTCAGGGAATTCTCAGAAGTCAATCCCCAGATAAACCAGGGCCCCACACATCCCCTGCTGAGAAGCTCTGGCCCAACAAGGGATCATTCCCTCCCCCAGCTCCCCAACCCCGTTGTGCCCCACTCTATTGACCAACCAGCAAGTTGTTCCCCAAACCATAAAGTCTCACCTGAATTAGGTTACCACGTAGGCAATTCTTCAGCCAGTTAACTATCAATTTACATAAATCGCATTGGTTGAACTGAGGGTCACCCTGTAGAAAAGGAAGAACCCCAAGGGTGATTGCTCAGAAACCCCAAGAGCACCTGAGAGACTCATGAAGGGACTCTTGGAGCCTCCTAGGACAACAGGATTATCTATGGACTTCCTATCCTTTAGGATTCAAGCAGGTTGGCTGGCATCTGCCCACCCTCCTGCTAGTCCCAGCGGGCTGATGCACCCCGGAACCTGCCCCATACTCACAGCACCTTACCCACCCCAGCACCTGCCACTCTTCTGGTCTATGGTCAGACCCCAGAGGAGCCTCTTAGAGTGGGAAAGGGGAGCTGCCACCCAGACCAAGGTACTCCCCTCCCTCAGCTAGATACAGGCCAGACACAAGCATCTTCAGCCCACAGCCCTGCCTTCCCTCCAGCTGATGGAGACGTGCAGCTCCCAGGGCAGAGAAAATGGGAAGGGGCTGTGGGAAGTAAACAGAGGGCCAACAGTGAACCTTGGCTGCCAACTGGGCCAGGACCTCGAAGAAGTGCTCTTCCTGACACATGTCAGCGGTGAATAGGTCCTCATGGTCCTCAGGAGTCAGACCAGAAAAGGTCAGACCTGGGGAAGAAACAGCATCAGCAGCCCTCCACAGGTGGAAGAGGATGGAAAGTCAGAACTCCTGGCTGGTGGGGAGCCCAGGAGGTGGCCAGAGCCCCGGACAGGCGTGGGGCTTGGTGAGGGGTCCAGGAGACCTGTCCTCACACTGCCCTGAGGCTGCCCTCACCCAGGCTCTGTGCAAAAGTCACACTCTCAATTTCTTTCTGGAAAGCAAGTGGAAAGGTTATACAGCACCACAACCATTCAAGCAACCCCTTCTCTCTCTCTCTGTCCCCCTATGTCTCTTTCTCACACAAATGCACACACGCACAGATTTGACCTAAAAAGAACCTTTTCTCAACTCCTCTCTTAGGTCTTTCCTGTCTCTTGTTTTCCCCTAGAGAATCAACACAGGGTCCAGCCCAACTCACTCTCCAAAACTGTCCCTGCCTTCAGCTAAGGTGGAGCTGCCAGGATCACGTGGGGAATGTCCTTACCTGGGGTGGCCAGGAGCACAAGGCAAGGAGCAGGAGGGCCCAGGAGGTCATGGCGAGGCAGCTGCTGACACACCCTCACACCCCCTTTATGCAGGCTGGACACCTCGCATCTGACCTTGCCAGCTCCTGCTCCTCCTGTAGGTCACCTCTCAGGTCCCTGGGTTTACCACAAACACCACCAGTTTGTGGAGAAGTGGGGGGAGGAGAGGCTCCACACTATCTCTCTTCCCCTCCCCCCACACAGAGCTTTCCTAGCTGAGTGCAAGGTGGCTGGAGGGCACAGCTGCCATGATGCCCCCACCCTGCCCGGATGTGGACATGGAAGAGCCATCCTTGCACCTGAGAGCTCAGGGAGGCACCTAGGCCACGAGCATCCCATCCCCCACCCCTTCCCCCACCTCCCAGGGCTCTGTGCAGGTGTCCCTCCCCCAACCATCCCCATTTCCCTGCTCTCCCCCAGCCATTTCAGCCCAGTAGCTCTAGCAGACTCCACCAGATTTAAAGACAGGTGTTCGGGGCAGATGCTGACAGCTCCTCCCAGCCCTGCCTTCTCGGGTGGGGGACACCCAGCAAGAGCTCAAGGATCCCTGTGTCCCCAGCCCCTCACCAGCCTGCTGGCCAGCATCATGGAGGCAGGCTCTTCCCTCAGAGCCACCTTCAGCCCCGCCTGTCAGGGCCCTGGGCCACAGGGAGACACAGCCCATGGGAAGGAGGTGAGTCCTGGCCAGGGGTCTAGGCCCAGCTCCCAGGCCCCTGACTCCCCATCTGTGCACCAGGGTCACGGCCCTCATCCGTAATAACCGTGGCGGCTGCCCACTTAACAGCCAGTATCAGATAAGTAAGAGACCATCGTTTAGGGTAAGTCGGTCCCAGACATTGCGCAGAACATCCTCCTGCTACAGCGCGTGCCCTCCTTACCTGACACCCACATTCAACTGGGCATCCCCTCATTTGTCTGGTGCCTTCACCCACCTCCTTCATGCTTCAGGCCAGGACACTGGGTACAGATAGCAGGGGACCTGACCTCTGCCACCAGGCCTGCAGGGGACACTGCGGGCACCAGAACGCACCTCCCACCTCCTATTGGGTCTTTCCCCACCAGCTGATGGCTGGTGGCACAGCCACCCAGGCAGGACCAGCTGACAGGGTCCCCTCACACCCCCAGCCCTGCATCCCCTTTAATGTGTCTCTGACGACTGCACCCCTGCCACCTGCCCGGGAACCCCATCGTGGGCTGACAGCCTTGTTCTCTAAATCACTCTACTTTCCTGAGGTTATTCAGAACCCTGCTCTCCACTTAGCCTCTGCTGAGAAGGGATGAGGGTGGGGTCCCAGGCAAGCCAGCCCTTGACAAGCTGGGGGCTCTAGAGCAAGGGTCACCGTCTCTTGGAGCCTCAGTTCCCTTTCTTTCAAATGGGTATAGTGTCTCCTGTTCATAGTGCTCCCATGTGACATGTCTTTGTGCATGTGGAAGCTTTACAGCCTGTGCTGTGCTGGCAGAGGGAGGCTGGTGTTAGGGCATCCTTCCCCAAGGTGGCTTCTGTGAGTGCTGCCCCTGTGGGAGGGTAACTGGTGCTATGCAAGGGAGTGGAAGGTTTGGGTTCTGTGCTCAGGAGGAAATACCAGGCTCAGAAGGTGCCACAGGCCTCCTCCCCATGGGACTCCTCAGCACCCTCAACACGGTAACATGTCTTACCCTATTATTAGCATCAGAAACGCAAAAATGAACATTATGACCATTCTTACAGGGAAGATAACTCTTATATTACGAACAATTGTATGCCAATAAATTAGAGAACTTACATTGAAATGGACACATCCCTAGAAGGATACAAACTGCTGAAACAGAATGAAAAGAGTGCAAAATTCAAAAGACCTATATATAATAAGTAAAGTAATAGAATTAGTAATGCCATGTATACCCAGGAAGAAGACCCTAGGCCCTGGGGTAGATAGATGAATCCTATCAAACATTAAAAAAAGAATTAATACTAATTCTTCTCAAACTCTTCCAAAATATAGAAGAGGTTGCCCTGATGTCAATACTAGAAAAATACAACAGGAAAATTACAACTGGGAAAAGTACAGACCAGTATTTCCTATGAATATAGATGCAATATTCCTCTACAAAACCCTAGCAAACTGGATCCAGTAACATATCAAAGAATTCTATACCATGACCAACTAGAATTTATCCAGTAATGCAAAGTGATTTAACACCTAAAACTCATTTATGTGATTCATTATAGCAATAGAATAAACAATATAAAGTGCATGATCCTCTCCATGAACACAGAAACATCACTTGATAAAACTCAACCTCCATCCACATTAAGACACTCACCAACTAGAAATGCAAGGAAGCCCTGCACTTAATAAATTGCATCTATATAATCCCCTAGCTGACTTCATACTTCATGATGAAAAACAAAATACTTTCTCCCAAAGGTCAGGAGCAAGACATGGATGTCTGCTCTCAGTACATCTATTTAGTGTTGCACTCATGACACTAACTATAAAATTAAGAAAGAATGGGCAGCTTGGGTGGCTCAGTGGTTTAGTGCCACCATCAACCTAAGGTGTGATCCTGGAGCCCCAGGATCGAGTCCCATGTCAGGCTCCCAGCATGGAGCCTGCTTCTCCCTCTGCCTGTGTCTCTCCCTCTTTTTCTCTCTGTGTCTCTCATGAATAAATAAATAAAATCTTTAAAAATAAAATAAATAAAATTAAGAAATAAAATGAAAAAAATCCATCTGTTAGAAAAGAGGATGTATGGTTATCTCTAGTTG
Organism: Vulpes vulpes; assembly: GCF_048418805.1. Lineage (NCBI taxonomy): Eukaryota > Metazoa > Chordata > Mammalia > Carnivora > Canidae > Vulpes > Vulpes vulpes. The sequence goes on along the minus strand of NC_132787.1, from coordinate 72,483,192 downwards.
CAGATGACATCTCCTGTACATAGAAATACTGAAAAATTCCACAAAATGAATCAACACTGAGATATGTCTAGACCTGCATTTTCAAGTGATTCAGACTGCCCAGCACAACTTTCATAGATTAAAATTAATTCATGGTAGTGTTAGGCCTCTAAGTGTATTTTATGTAAATTGATTAATCTGAGTTGGAGATTGTTCTTGTATAATTATTTTAAAATCTCTATAAAAGCATGCTAACAGGCTGCACTTAAAAAGTGTCATACCCTTTCCACTCCTAAGAACATCCAAACATGGGCAGCCCGAGTGGCTCAGCAGTTTAGTACTGCCTTCAACCCAGGGCCTGATCCTGGGGACCTGGAATCGAGTCCCATGTCGGGCTCCCTGCGTGGAGCCTGCTTCTCCCTCTGCCTGTGTCTCTGCCTCTCTCTTTCTCTCTGTATGTCTCTCATGAATGAATAAATAAAAATCTTTAATAAAAAAAAGAACATCCAAACATGTGGGCCACTTTTTAGAGACTTTGCCTTCACGCTAACCATCTTTTATAAGATTATATATGTAAGAAGGTACTCACTAAAGGAAATTAAGATTTTCAATACATGGTGCTCAGAAAACTGGAAAACCCATGGAAAAGAATGAACTTTTCACCACATACAAAATGTCATTAGAAATGCATTAAAGGGGGCAACCCGGGTGGCTCAGCAGTTTAGCGTTGCCTTCAGCCCAGGGTGTGATCCTGGAGACCCAGGATCAAGTCCCACGTTGGGCTCCCTGCACGGAGCCTGCTTCTCCCTCTGCCTGTGTCTCTGCCTCTCTCTCTCTCTCTCTCTCTCTCTCTATTGAGTAAATAAATAAATAAATCTTAAAAAAAAAGAAAGAAAAAGAAAAAAGAAAGAAAGAAAAGAAAAAGAGAAAGAAAGAAAGAAAGAAAGAAAGAAAGAAAGAAAGAAAGAAAGAAAGAAAGAAAGAAAGGCATTAAAGGGCAGCCTGGGTGGCTCAGCGGTTTAGCACCGCCTTCATCCCAGGGCGTGATCCTGGAGACCCAGGATCGAGTCCCATGTCAGGCTCCCTGCATGGAGCCTGCTTCTCCCTCTGCCTCTCTCTGCCTCTCTCTATCTCTCTCTCTCCCTCTCTCTCTTTCTCTGTGTCTCATGAATAAATAAATAAAATCTTTTTTTAAAAAAATCTTATTAAAAAAAGGAATGGACTAAACACTTAAGACTCAAGACTATAAAATTTCTAGAAGAAAACCCAAGGTGAAAGCTACATGACATTGAACTTGGCAATGGTTTCTTGGATATGATACTGAAAGCACAGCAAAATGGGCAAATACCATTTTATCAAACATAAAAACTTTGTGTGTCAAATGGCACAATTGACAAAGTAAAAGGGCGATTTATGGAATGAGAGCAAACATTTGCAAATCACATTTCTTATACTGGACTAACATCCAGAGTATACAAAGAACTGTTGAAACGCAACAACAAAACATCAAAACACTCAATTTTATACATTTCTTTTTTTTTTTAAGTAGACTCCTACCCAACATGAGGCTCATACTCATGACCCCAAGAAAAGAGACACATACTCTACCCACTAAGCCAGCCAAGTGCCCCTCAAATCACTCAATTTTGAAAAGGGCAAAAACACTTTGAATAGGCAGACTCCCCACAAGATATAGCAATAGCTAAGAAGTATATGAAATGATGCTCATCATCAATAATCATTAGGAAAATGCGAGGCAAAACCATAATGAGATAGCATCCCAAACCCAATAACCTGGCTCTTACCAAAAACCGAAAATTACAAGAGTTGCTGAAGATGTGCAGAAAGTATGCACTGTTGTTGTAAAATCGTAAAACCACTATGTAAAGTAATAAGTAAATAATAAATGATAAATAAATAATAAAACCACTTCTGGATATTTATTCACAAACTAAGAATCTCAAAGAGGTATTCACACACCCATCTTCATACCAGTACTATTCACAATAGCCAAGAGGTGAAAGCAACCTGAATGTCCATGGACAGATGATAGATAAATACAATGCAATATAAATAATTATGTGTGTGCTATTCAATCATAAAAAGATCAAATCCTGTCGAATGCCGGAACTTGTATGGACTTTGAGGACATTAAACTGAGTGAAATAAGCCAGTCACAAATAGGCAAATACTGTATGATTCCATTTCAATGAGTAGTCTAGAGATGTCAAATTAATGGAAACATCAAAAAGAATGGTGGTTTCCAGGCTTTGGGTCAAGGGAAAAAGAGAGTCATGGCTTAACAATGAGTATGGAGTCCCGGTACTGTAGGATAAAAACTCCTAGATGTCTGTGTCACAACAGTGAGAATATACTCAACACTGCTGAGTGGACATTTAAATATTATTAAAATTGTAAATTTTGTGTTGTGTATTTTTTACAATGTAAAGAATAGCGATCCCTGAAAAAGGAGTTAGTTGGTTTCACAACTCAATCACACAAGCACTTTTCCTTAATTAAGATAAGCAACAGACCTCTCTGTGCAACACAACTGTCTATGCATATTCCTATCTCGTCATGCAGAACACCATGAAGACATGCATTCATGCGATAACATTTAATAAAATTGATAATTTTTCCTTCTTGTACAAACAGAGGGGATTTAGGATGCTAGACTTATTTCATGTGACATTACTAGTATTTGGTAGATTGCCAGTTGCTTGAGGGAAGTGTCTTCCTTCAGGTGTTCCCTATCCTGATACCAGGATGTAACACAGAGCTGGGACTTTGTCCAGAGGCCTGTGAGAAGCCACTGGAAGGTGAGGAGATGTGGTTTGTAAGTTGGAAAGAGCCCGGGGCTGCCCTGTACAGAAGGGACCTAGGAGCAAAGGCAGAAGGACGTCTGAAGACGCCAAGGAGATGGTTGCAGAGCCTGGCCAGGGCTAAGCTGGTTTGCACTAGGATGAGGCTACTCCAAATTGCCAGGACGGAGGGGTCATCATTCGCTCCAGCTGGGGTCAGGGAACTAGGAAGTGGCCAGGAGGGAGGGATGTCACATGACATCAGCTGGAAGCCTGGGTTGCCCAGGTGGGTCACAGAGGAAATGTTAGAGAACTGAGAAGGTCCTGGGGGAGAGAGGGTACCTCAGAGGAGTCTGTATTAGGACTCAAGTGCACACATGCTCCTCCTGACAGGTGACCAGAGCTGGCTTGCGCCCTGCCCTTTACTAGCTGTTACCCCTAAGACTGAGGCCTCCTTCTTCTGCTGCCACCTTTAGAAGTCCCTGCTAACCCTCCATCGTGCCCTGGACCCTACCTCTCCCTCCCCAAGGCCTCCCCTGTGGCTGTTCCTCGGGTCTGTCCTACACTGTGGGCCTCGGACCTTTTCCGGGACCATTGTCATCCACGCGGACACACACCTTACACACAGACCTCATCTCACATGGCCTGCAGCTCTGCCCCACTGGCTCCAGTTCTTGACATGAACCCCCTCCTAAAGCCACCCCCGCCTGCCAACATCACACATATCAATCAATACGTGTTTTGTGGGAACGTATTTTGCAGCTATGTCTACTTATATAAGTTGGCATCTATACTAAAGTAATCCTTCTCCTTTTCCCTTATTTTATTATTTATTATTTAAATCTCTATGAATTCATGGATTCTAATTTAATCAGTGCGTTATAATCTGATATTGCCCTTATCTGTTTTGATACTCATATGGTTCCAGATTTCATCACTGGGAGTCTTGAATTGCTCTTATGATCAAGTTCAGACCAATGCACCATTGCTTTTTATGCTGGCCATGATGCCTTTCCCTGCCCCAGCAATTATCTCCACCCAGGTATTTGTGTCCATTCCCTCTCAAGTGATTAGGTAACAGAGTTGTGCCTGACTTGGCTCACACTAATCTATATATCCATTGCACTTGGAACCTATTGATTATTCCCATAGGGCAACTGGCCCATTAGACTAATGAGAACATTGGAGATATCTGATTGGGCTACAGGGAAAGAAGTTCCATTCTTTTCTAAGGGAGCTGCTGGAAGAGACGCTACCAAAGAATTATCTTTCTTTCTAGAAGACATAGCATAAAAAGTCAAGTTTGGATCTGATATAGTTATTGCTGCTACCCAGAAGGAATCAATCCCAGTATGCAGTTGTGAGAGGACTTGAGAAAATGGCAGAGAAACAGGACTGGAGCTCTAGTGACACCACAAATTTCTGGATCATTGTGTGCCTAATGGTATATATGGACTCCTTAATGATTTGAGCCAATAAATTGTCTTATTCACTAAAGCGAGAATGACCTTGTTGTTTCCAAGCAAAATAATCCTGTATAATACACTCCCCAAAGAACAGCAAAGGTTGCCGGCAGACAGAAGTGAGTATGGGTTTCTGTTTTTTAGGACAAAGAGCATTCTTACCTACAACCCTATTGTTCTTCCCCACTGATCTGAGAGCTTCTAGAGGTATATTTACTGTGTCCCCGGCTCTTAGGGAAGTGTGTATCTCTAGTGAGGGCTTCATAAGCATCTCATGACTATATATGGAGGAGCTGCTAGCAAAGTCTTGTTCACCACTACATCCCCAGCTTCTAGAACAGTGTGTGGGACATACAATAAACATTCATTGAGTGAGTGCATAAGTCACCCAAGCCTGTCTCCGAGCCCCTCCCCTCAAATCCAACAAAGGAACAGAAGCTCTGGCTAAAAGCTTGCATGATATTTTATCTCCTGCCAGGGGACAGCACTGCAAGGAGCTAGCTGAGAGAAACTGGAGGGTCCCTCCTGGATTTAGGAAGGCAGGAGCTGGCGGTGCCTGCTGGAGACTCTGTGCTTCTCCCCAGAGGTCACAGGGCTCAGAGGCTCAGACACCTGGAGTGGAGAAGAGCCAGCTGTGGCAGGTGTGGGGTCCCTGCAAATGTGCACTACAGCCACCTGCCCCTGCTGATCACACCCAGAGTTACATCCTGGAACCCAGTCAGGAGCCTGAGGGGGTTTGGGGTTCTGGAGATGGAAATCACAGGCTCCAATGACAGGAAGTTGTGGGGACCTCACATTACGAGGTGACCCCAGATCTGCCAGCATCAAGTCCCAAAGCCTCAGTCAAGGCAAGACTGGCTGCCAGAGCCACTCAGGGGCCCTTCTCTGCCCCGGGTCCCGAACCCTGGCCTGTCTGTGGGCACAGCCTGGGCAGCCCTGGAGGGAGAGGTTGCAGAGCTTCCCTGCCAGCGGGGTTCTGGAGCCCAGCTCTCGGGCCCCGGGTGTTCTGGGCTAGATGGTGCCTGGTTCCTGTTCCCGGGAACCGCTCTTGGGCTGGGGACAGGAGTCAGTCAGGGCTCTGACATCTATGCATAGCCCAGTCTGAGGCCACTTCCTTGGTGGTAACCTCCTTACGCATAATCATCTCACTCAAGCGTTACTCAAAGAAGAAATCAGGATTATTATCGCCTTCACAGGTAGGGACACTCAAGTTCACAGGTGTTAAGCTACTTGCTCAAGTGCATGCTGACCAGAGATGGAGCCCTGATGTCACCCAGGGTTGCCTGGGACATAAGCCCAGGCTCTTAGTGAGTATTTCTCAGCCATGTCTAGCTACAGCTCACCTGCCCAACTCCTGCTCAATTTCCCCACAGTTCGGGCAGGTATGTATCTCGATAAGGGAGCCTGGAGGGATAAGTATGAGCTGCTAATGACTTTCTCTATAACAGATGTATTTCCAAGTTGTTATACCATGTTGCACATGCTTGGGGACATGACCTGGGCCCTCCAGGAATGAGTCTCTGCTGTCACCTGTGTACTCACCTATATCAGGTCTGCACATCCCGAGTTTCACACAGATTGCCTGAGGGGATTTGTCATTCAGGATACGCAGGGTGATGTCACTAAGATATTTAGTGATTATTTTGTGGCATAAATGGGTCAACACAAATGTCTCCTCGCACAGGAGAGATGCAGCATGCTTAATGGCTTCCTGGAGGGGCAGAACCACAGAAAAACAGGAATCCGGTAAGTTCTGCCCTGCCCACACTCCTGAAGCCCCCAGCAGCTCCTGGCCATGGGCATGCTGGGAGGAGGCCCTGGATTGTGGGCATGCTGGGAGGAGGCCCTTGTGCCAGGTGGCCATGGAAGCAGACGCTGGAGAGACCGGGATGGGCCCTCATGCCCAGTCCCAAGGCCCTGATCCAGGCCTGGACAGGAGGGGCTCAGGAGACAAGGACAGTTATCTCTGTCCTGTGTCAGTCCCTGGTGCATCATCACCCCAGGCCCACTGTCTTGTGTGTGGAGCACAGTGCCCCCTGCTGCTAGACCCACAGTCAAGTTCTGCCTGCCGAGCCCCCTGGGTCCCAGGCCTGGCAAGGCTCAAGCTCAGGTGGGGTGGGGAAGGTTAGGAGAGAGAGTTTGGAGCCTTGGCACGTTCCATTTTGCAGTATCATCAACTGCCATCGCAGGGGAGAGGCTACAGCTGAGTGCCCAGGGCTGAGGGTGGGCCCTGCAGCACCCAGAAGCTGAGCAGCGTCAGGGAACAGAGGAGAGGGAGGGAGGGAGGGAAGGTGAAAGGAGGCTTCCTGGGAGGAACACATCCACTTGTTCAGCACTTGCTCAGGGCCAGGTGAGGAGCTCAGCACATCCCACCCCTCAGCTCCTTCAAAAAGATTAAGGAAGTGGTTGGGGGATTAATATCCATCCCATTGCACAGAGAAGGAAACTGAGGCTCAGAAAGCATTAGCACTTGGCCCAGCCATGCAGCTAGAAGTGACAGATCTGGGGTTGGTCAGCCCTGACCCAGGTCCCTCCTGGCCTCACAGAGCTTTCCCGTGGAAACGTGCGGTAGGGCTACCGGGGAGAGGGTCCTACCTTCTCAATGAATAAGTTTCCTTTAACAATGCGTTGGAAACCATGCACACTCTTCTTCATCATCCATGCTCCCAAAGCTTCAAGATTTCATGGGATCCTCTGAATTCCCTCCCCAGAGAGGGGAGTGGGGCCCACAGATCCCCTGCTGAGAAGCTCTGGCCCAACCAGGGATCAACCCCTCCCTCAGAGCTGCCCCCCCACCAAATCCCCACTCATGCCCTTGACCACCCTCAGATGGATCCCCAACCATAAGGCCTCACCTCTGTGATATACTCTCCCAGGTATTTCATCAGCAACCTGATTATAATCTTACAAGGTATACAGGTGAAGATCATCTGGTCATCCTGTCAGAAAATGATGCCCCCTGAGGTGATCTCTCAACACCCCCCATAACCCATGGCAGGGCCCCAAGAAGGGGCTCCTCAGTGCCGTTTAGGCCAGGAAGATCACCTATGATCTTTTGGTCCATTAGGGCCTGAACCCGCTGGCTGGCACCAGCCCACCATCCTGCTAGTCTTGGAGGGGCTGACACCCCAGAACCTGTCCCATACCCATAGCACTGTACCCACCCCAGCACCTGCCCCTCTACTGGTCTCTGGTCAGATGCAGAGGAGCCACCTGGTGGGAGGGAGCAGTCAGCCAAACCAAGGTACCCCCCCCCCTGCCTCCGGCAGGAGTATCCACAAAATCAGTATTTTGAACCCACACCCCTACCTCCCCTCCCACCAGCACAGGGGTGCTGCCCTGCCTAGTGCTCCTATGGAGGAGACACTGGCCCCGGGGGGGGGGGGGGGGGGGGTGAAAGGGGTTGCCGAGGGATGTGAGCAGGGAGCCAGCTGCCTACCTTGGATGCCTCCTGAGCCGGGACCTCAAAGAAGTGCTCTTCCTGACACATGTCAACCGTGGACAGATCATCATGGTCCTCAGGAGTCAGACCAGAAAAGGTCAGACCTGGGGAAGAAACAGCATCAGCATCTGTCCACAGATGGAAGAGGGGGGAAAGTCAGGACTCCTGGCTGCTGGGGAGCCCAGGAGGTTGCCAGAGCCCCAGACAGGGATGGGGCTTGGTGAGGAATGAAGACGGCCTGTCCTCACACTGCCCTGGGGCTGCCCTGATCTAGGCTCTGTGCAAAAGGCACGCTCTCAAGTTCTTTCTGGAAACAAAAAGAAAAGATTAGCCCCCCATCACCTGTGAACCTCTTTTCTGCTCGGATTTCTCTCTTCTGCTTGTCTTTGTTCTTTCTCTCTTTAAACACACACACATACACAGATTTGCAGACTGCTCTGAAAGGCTACTACCCTTTATCTACTTTCAAAGGATGTCTTCCTTTGTCTCTCACATTCTCCAAAGAATTCAAGTCAGGTGCCCAGGCAACCCACTCTCCAGAACTGTCCTTACCCTCAGCTAAGGAGGAGCTGCCAGGATCACGTGGGAAATGTCCTTACCTGGGGTGGCCAGGAGCACCGAGGCGAGGAGCAGGAGGGCCCAGGAGGTCATGGCGAGGCAGCTGCTCACACCCCCTTTATGCAGGCTGGACACCTCACATCTGACCTTGCCGGCTCCTGCTCCTCTTGTAGGCCACCTCCCAGGTCCCTGGGTTTACCATAAACACCATCAATTTGTAGAGAAATGGGGGGAGGAGAAGTTTCACACTACCTATCTTCTCCCTCCCCCACACACACTGCTAGAGCTTTGTGAGCTGATTGGCTGGGATAGGAGGGCAGTAGCTGCTATCAGCCTCCCTGCCTCACAGGATGTGGTGGTGGCTGTTCTGGAGCAGCCTTCCCCAGGCAGCTTGTAAGCACTGCTCTGATGCGAGGGTAACAGGTGCTGTGGAGGGGAGGGGGGGGTGGGGGGTTCCTGTCCTCAAGATTAAATCCCAGGCTAGGACGGTGCCACAAGCCTCCTCCGCATGGACTCCTCAGCACCCTTAACACACCAGCGTCTCCTCTGTAGCCCCCAATTTCTCACCCTTTCCTAACCTCATTGGTCACACAATTTTCTGGTTCAGGAGCTATTAGAGGGATTGAGAGACACTAGCTGACCTCGTCACTGGCTTGGGATGTGTGTGCATGAGGCCTGCTGGCCTGGCAGCCTGTGGAGCCTGAGGGACAGCTGACATGGAGACTTCTCACAGACACCCAGACACAGTCCCCTGCCCCAGACTGTCAGATGAGGTCCTCCTTATACTCACTTTCTTTCTACTCCAAGTGGGCAGAGTGGAGAGTGGACAAAGCAGCTCTCTCTTTGCTTTGCATCTCTCTGAAGATGCAAAACATCTTCTCATCTCCTATGTCCAACTCCACACCGCGGACTCACAAGCACCCACAACCCATCCTTCTGGTTCTTTCTTTGACTCCACTTGGATCCCCACTTCATGACCTATAGCTGGAGAGGCCCTTCTCTGCTCTATCATCAACAAATTGCGATTTAAATTTTTGGCCTATATTTATGAATAGCATAAGGATATTTCTAAATTGCTTTACTTACAAAAAGCAGAAGGACACAGATATAACGGCCCCCACCTGCCCGCCTCCCCCCAGTTCTCCACTATTCCATAGTCTCAATCCTCAGGAAAAACTGTTAAAACTTGCTTTTTTATCTTTCTGAACAAGCCTAGTATATATGCATTGCTCCACTCTTAGTTACAAAATGTAAAACATATTCAGGGATGTGCACAAAGCAAAATGGACAGCTCGGTTGCTGCCTCTGAATGAAGCACCCATGTCAACACAACCCAGGGTAAGAACCCTGCCAGCGCCCCAGAAGCCCACTTACCTCCCCTCTCCTCCCCAAAGATGACACTAGCCTGGCCTTAATGATACTCACCTCCTTACTTGTCTCTGTAGAAATCATCTGAGCACATGCTCTTAAACACTGTAGTCCCATTTGCTCTACTGTTACAATGTAAGTAAATGGAACTAGACATGCTACATTCTCTGTGTCTGGCTGACTGTGATTAGCATTAATGTGTGAGAGATTCATGCATGTTGTTGGGTGCAGGAGGCATTTGTTCCTTTCGTTTGTGGGGCAACTATGCCACTGTGTTAAGTTTCCTTAATTAATTGATTCTCCTACTGATGGAGGTTTTGAGCTGGTATCAGTTTTGACCGTCTGATGCACACTCATTATCTTTCTTTTTTACACCTTTATTAAGATATGGTTAAAGTACACTCACCTGCATGCATTGATAGTGTACAACCTTGACTATCAATGACACTATGGTATCAGTCAAGAAGGTGGACATGTTCATCACTTCCTTGTGTCCTTTTGATAAATGAATCGATACATGGTGGATGGATGGACAGATGATGGATGGATAGATAGATAAAGGGAAGGATTAATAGTGGGTAGATGGATGGATGAAGTTGGTGCAGAATGAAGAAGTGAAGGAAGGAGACCTGAATGATACATGGATTGCTTGGATGCATGGATGGATGGATGACTGGAAAGAGCTCCACATGATATAGCTTCCTCTCACTTTTTGGATGCACCTCCCTGGATACCTTCTAAACTACTTGTTACAGGTACACTTCATGCATCAACTGACCCCAGGGGCTCCTTCCAGTGCCAGGATAGCCTGCTGACGCTGGAACCTGACTGGTGGTTGAGAGCTGATGGGCATACCTGCTTTGTGTTTTGGATAGAAGCTCCTGAATGCAGCACTCTGGACAACTGAACAGATCAGATGGGGAGAACTGACTCACAAACCTCTCATTGATGTTCCCGATCAAAGCTGAGGTCAGACTCCTGACCACAAGGCTGCCACCACTTGAGTGATACCTCAGATAATGACACAGAGGAGAGATCAGAAGTTTCTCAAAGTCTTAGAAAACATCATCAGAACTACCCAAGACCAGTGTCTCAAGTTCCCAGGCCACAAGATGGGCCCAGCTTCACCAAGGCTTTTGTTCTCAGACGTTACTGTTTTTATTTCACATTCTCTCCCCGTATCTACCTTGTGCTTGATGCTCAGTGAAATAAGCCAAACACAAAACAATTACTATGTGACTCCACTCATAGGAGTCACGGAGGGTAGGTAAATCATAGAGATGGGATGTACAGTGGTAGTTGCCAGGGGCTGGGAGGTTAGGGAGTCATTGGTTTCTTTTTCCCTCTTTTTTTTTTCTTTTTTGATTAGAAGTTTTTATTTAAATTCTCCTTAGATAACATGTATGGGAAAATTGGTTTCAAGGGAGGTATTTGTTTTTGATGAATACAGACTTTATTTTGAAAGACCAACAAGTTCTGGAGATGAATGATCATGATGGTTACACAATAACGTGATTGGACTCAACACCACTGAACTGGACACTTAAGAATGGTTATGATGAGGGCAGCCCGGGGGGTGCTCAGCGGTTTAGCACCACCTTCAGCCCAGGGCATGATCCTGGAGACCCTGGATCAAGTCCCGCCTCCGGCTCCCTGCATCCCTGCATGGAGCTTGCTACTCCCTCTGCCTGTGTCTCTGTCTCTTTCTCTGTCTCTCTCTCTCTCTCTCTCATGAATAAATAAATAAAATCTTAAAAAAAAAAAAAAGAATGCTTATGATGGAAAACCTTCACAGGTACATTTTGCGATTCAGAAAGAATGGCTCACAATCCAGGGAGAAGAAAGACACCCACTCCTTCATGAGAGTAAAGGTCAAAAGGACATCTTTGAAGAGCTATTTTACACTGGCCTTTCAAAACTGTAAAATAGGGGCAGCCCCGGTGGCTCAGCAGTTTGTGCCGCCTTCAGCCCAAGGTGTGATCCTAGAGACCCGGGATCGAGTCGTCAGGCTTCCTGCATGGAGCCTGCTTCTCCCTCTGCCTGTGTCTCTGCCTCTCTCTCTCTCTTTCTCTCTCTCTCTCTCTCTGTCTCTCATGAATAAATAAAATCTTTTAAAAAACTGTAAAATAAACACAATAGACATCCTTTCAGTCAGTCTTAGACTGAACCTAGTTTTAAAAAGTCCTAACAAAAAAAAAAAAAAAGTCCTAACAAGCCCACAAACACAGATGTGAAGGGGATTCTTTGAAACATTGTTCCTCTTCCAAACACTTGAAAGTAATCCATCACTGGGGCAGTGAGTACACAGACTATGGTAGGTCACAAAATGAAACATTATGCAGACGGAGAAGAGTTAAAGCCCTGTTCTCTAACTCCGAAAAGAGCAACAGGCATAGGAGAGTCTCTGTTTTAGGAAAAGATGGCTCCCTATTTCATTAGTGTTCTATTGCCATCGACCAGATCACAAACTGGCTGGAAACAACACCCACTTAGGACCTCACAGTTCTAAGACCAGAAACCTGAGTGGGCAACAAGGCCCAGCCTGGACTCACCTCTGGAGGCAGAGAGGGACCTACTTCCAAGTTAGCAGAGCCTGCTCTGAATTTGGGGGCCCTGGGGCCTTCCCCATCTAACGTGCCCACTGCTCATGGATTTCCTGCAGGAACCCTGTCACATGGTTCTCAGGTTTCCTCCCACTATCTGCTCCCCTATCCATGTCACTGCCAAACTTTCAGGACTCTGACCCTCCCTGTTTTCACCCATCTGAAGGGAGAGATTCCACCTGTGGACAGCAGGTCAGTGTATCCCACCGCCCTGCCACACGCATGGGCTCGAGGATGGGCCTCCACCCCAGTTTGAACAATGAGATATGAGGTGTCTGCTGTGGCTTCAGGGAAGAAAGGCTCCCTCTGGCCATCAGCAGGGCTACCAGAGGAGCTCCCATCCTGCCTCGACAGAGCCGGGTGGAGCTGTGACATCTGGACTGGCTAACACAAGTCACTCCTATGGGGAGAGAGACACAGCTGCAGGAAAAAACCCTACAAAGCAGAGGACAGCAACTGAGAGAAGCCTGATCTTGGTGTCAGAATGGGAACCTATGCATCAAGCTTTGCCAACAACTACTTGATCTATTTCTGACTCTTTCTGGTATAAGTAGTCAGAACCAATTTTGCTCTTGTTTTTTTTTTTTTTCTTTTAATTTATGATAGTCACACAGAGAGAGAGAGAGAGAGAGGCAGAGACATACGCAGAGGGAGAAGCAGGCTCCATGCACCGGGACCCGACGTGGGATTCGATCCCGGGTCTCCAGGATCGCGCCCTGGGCCAAAGGCAGGCGCCAAACAGCTGCGCCACCCAGGGATCCCCTTGCTCTTGTTCTTTAAAAAAAAAGTAATACTAATCCTGATATACATATTTTTGCAAACAGAAATTCATTAATGAACACAAGGTAAGGGAAATGTTCCCCAAAGTCAAACTGTCTCTTGCTACTCTGACATCCTAGCCTCTCCCAACCGTGTTAGGGGGATATGTCTCTACTCTCTCCTTTCCTACCACTCGGCCTCAGTCCGGGGGGCAGGGCTGGGCCGAGGAGTGGCCAACACCTTGGGAGCTCAGGTCCCCACACCTCTCGTCGGGATTCTGAGGCTTTGTCAGAGGGTCAAGTCTGGCTGGCTGACTCCCTCATCCCTCAGGGAGAAGAGTCTCCCAGAGGCTCCCCAGACCTCTGCTCTGTTCATCCCAGGGCTACCATCCCAGGACAAGGGCAGGACAGAGTGTGTGTAGAACCCAGGAGGGTCATTCTGAGGCTCAAGCTGTGGCCCCCAAGCCAAAGTTCGTGCAACTGCGCCAGTGCTGAGACATGTCACTAAGGACAGATGTCCATGGGGGCAAGAGGACGGGAGATGGACTCCACCAGGGACAAACTGGGAGACCTCCTTTGAGGATATGGAATTTAATCTACATTGAAAGGATGGAAAGAATCCACTGACTTCCTTCTTCCCTTGCTTCCTCCCGACTCCCTTCTTCCCTGGCTTCTGCCTTTGGCTAAGATGATTTGGGCTGCACACAAGAAAATATCTGACTAGAAATTGTATAAGCAGTAAAAAGAGCCCGGAAGTGTAAATGGGCACCTCAGCCAGGTCAGGCTTCTGAACTGCTTCTCTGGGCTTCTCGTGTTTCTCCCTTCTTGGGACACAATGGCTACATCACATCCTTGCACGGGAATGTCCAAAAGGAGATAGGGACATCTGTCCCCATCGGTCTCCTAACCAGGAGGACACATTGCCGAGACATGCACCCACCCCTGCAGCCCCCAAGCAGGCTTCTGCTGGACCAGAACCTGAACACATACTTACTCCAAAGTAATTACTGGCAAAGGCCAATGGCGTGGCCTAACCTTGGAGCGTCCACAGAGCTGGCGCCTACACTCAGCTCTCCTAACACCTAGACTCTGTGCTCTTCTCAAAGGCCTCTTCCACCATCAGACCCTTGGTCACCAGAAACAACAACGCTGATGGCAGCATTGACCAGTAGGGTGCCTCCTTGTACGTGGCAGCTCTTAATTCAGATCTGCAAAGTATGGGCATAGGCTGCTGGTGTAGGGACGGAGAAACGGAACACGTTGTATATGGTGGGCAACTGGAGTGCTTTGGTAGAGCCCCTTACTCATTACCAAACTGAGGGACTTAAAACGAAAGAAATGGATTCCCTCTCCGGGCTGGAGGCTCAGAGGCCATCCATTACCCCACACTGAGGACCCCCATCCTGAAGTCACTACTGGGAAGGGGGCCTCAGGTGCCTCCTCCATCAAGCAGGAGCCAATAACCCCAGTGCTCTCCCTCTTGGGTCTCTGCAGGAGCCACTCCCTCCACCCACAGCACCTACCCAATCTCAGCCTTCAAAAACTGCCCAACTGCTAGACTCCCTGAAATCCCTGCCCAGCTGTCCTGTGCCCACCTCGCCCCCCAGATCCCCCCTCTCCCACCCGAACCCCCAGATCTCCACTCTTCCTGGGCAATGTCCCGCTCTGGAGGGTGGCAAGGCAACCTTCTGGTTGCTTGGTCTGTTTGTTTTTAATTTCATTTATGTGTTTTGAGAGACAGAACAAGTGGCAGAAAGGGCAAGGGAGAAGAACAAGCAGATTCCCTGCTGAGTGTGGAGAGACACTCAGGACTCCTTCCCAGGACCCAGAGACCATGACTTGAGTGGAACTCAGTTAGAGGCTTAACAGAATGAGCCACTCAGGCATGTGTGAAGCCACTTTCCTGCTGCGGGCAGGCAAGAACAGACTGGCCCCATGGGGACCGAGGCCAGCTGCGGACACGCTGCTAGGCAGGAAGCAGAGTGGAAAGAGCATGGGCAGGAGAGACTGTTCCGCAGAACTATCCACCTTCCACGCACCCGTAGGGGAGCCATCGCATCAACAAACTCAAGTTCACCAAGCTCCAGACCTTGGGAAGGCCAACAGTGTTTGCGTTGGTTGCTTGGGTGCTTGCTTGCTTGCTTGCTTGCTTGCTTGCTTGCTTGCTTGCTTGGTTTTTCCCAGAATAACTCTTTCTTCATTTACAGTGAGAAATAGATGTGCCAGCAGGTCAGGAGACAGATCTGTGCCGGCTCTCTCAATGTCCATGTCCCTTGAAAAGCCCAACTTTGCTCAGAGTTCGTGGTGACAGTTGTGTTTCAAGCGATGGGAACCAGAGACCCATCCGGGGACCACGAAGCTGAATTCTTCCTTTGCCTCCAGCGCCAGGGCTCTCTGGAATGGCTGGCTGGCTCTCTGGGTTTCTTTAGTTTATGCTCTTGGATGACACAGCTCAGCAGTGGGGAGAAGCCGACCCCTCTTCGAGGATTTGATGGGAGCCACAGAGCCGCTATCCAGGAAACCCCAGGAAACACACAGCTCTGTGTTGGCTGGGCTGGATGGAAGAGAATGCCCTGTGTCCTACTCCATTCCCCTTCCCCCGGGGACACGGGAACGCTACATCTGCCAGCCTGCCATGGGGGTCAGCAGAAACCTGGACCTGGTTCTGGACAGGTCCTCCCTCTCCAGCTGATGGCACAGATGAAGGACACCCCTCCCAGGATCAGCCCTCGAACCTCCCAGCAGGAACCTGGACCTGGTTCTGGACAGTGAGCTGATGGCACAGATGAAGGACACCCCTCCCGGGATCGGCCCTCGAACCTCCCTCCTATCTTCCAGGCGTCCTCTCTGTGCCCTGCTGGCCAGCGACAGAGGATCCAGGGCAGGGCTCCAGCCCTGGGGGATGGCAGGCAGGCAGAGGGAGGAGCCCAGGCCCCTGAGGGACCTTATGAACCCCAGCCTGTCTGCCCTGGGACAGGGCAACCCGTCTGCCCTGGGATGGGAGTGAGACATGTCTCATGGGAAGCCACGGGCCTCGAGGGATCTGTGTTACAGCTGTGAGGCTACCTTGACCAGTGTACCCAGGGGCCAGCCGTCCACAGACCCTGCTCTGCTGCTCCCTCACCGCTGTCTGTATCCAAACCAGGGGCATCCAGCCGGCTCAGTTGTTGCACACTTAGTAAACCTTTAGCACATTCCAGTTCCAGCTTCCTGATCGGACCCAGTCGCCCTGCTCCTAGGCTTTGCTCCCACATTGACACAGGCTCCCCTCATGGCAACTGACTTTCTCATACTGACAAGCTCTTGAGCCAACAGACTACACGAATCGCTGGGTGCCCTCCAGCATGTCACCAGACCAGCCTGTGTGCAGGGGCACTAACTCCCGCCCTGCCATCGCCATGAGTATCAGGGGAGCTTCCTGGAGCACAGATGCTGGCAGCCTCCACTCAGTCAGCAGATACACTGATCCCCAGGTGGTGACAAGGAGCTAAGGCTCTACTCCTTGCACAGTAGAGAAGTGTCTGCCCCTTGGTGAGTGTGAGCTTGTCCCCAGGTGTGCCCTGCCAGTGGGACCCCACCCTGCAGCCTCTACCCCTGCCAAGGACACATTCTTCCTCCTAAACCTCCAGCTGTGCTCCACCCTTACCCTGGATGGGGTGTTGAGGTGCCACAAGCAGCATGGCTGGTCTGGGCTACTCAGGAGCCACTCTGGAAATCGTGTCCCCACATTCTTGTCCCAGACTCTTGGGCACTTGTGGGGTTGGTTGGTTGGTTGGTTGGTTTCATGGAAAGGTTCCCCTGAGGAATGACAATCACGTGTCCATAGAATCAGAGGAGTTCTCTGGGGAAAGGGGAAGGAGAGGGTGGCAGGTAGGAGGTCCAGAAGTATCCCAGGATTGCCCCTCCAGGGCTTGCCCTGGGTCAAGAGCAGGGCAGGAAGCTCTTAAGTGCATTGCTCAAGAGTGGAGGAGGCTTAGGGGCTGGGGAGGCAGGGGAGGGGGCTCATTCTGGCTACCCTGAGCTGCCTTTCTTTCCACCCCCACAGCCCAGAGACATGGGGTCAGATGTGGACACTCCAAACCCCCCTGCTTACAGGCCGCCAGGAGACCATGCCCATGGACTGACAGCAGGAAGAGAGAGGCAGCAGGAACCAGGCAGCAGGCAGGAGATGGTGGGTGGGCTGGGAGAGCGTCACTGCTCAGAAGAGGTAGGAATCAAAGCACCTGGAGGGCTCTCCAGGACAAAGGCAAACACTGAGGTCCCTGGGCCTCCCATACACCTTGCCCCCACACATCCCTGGTCAGGTATAAGGGCCCCCACCCAAGCAAGGTATCCAAGCTGTGGAGGTGACATGGCCGAGTCACACCTGCTGCTGTGGCTGCTGCTGCTCCCCACACTGTGTGGCCTGGGTGCTGGTGAGTCTCCCCAGCCTCTCCTCACCTCCCTCTCACCTGGGTCCAGGTGTGGAGGAGACTTCCCGTCCATCTCCAGGTTTTCTGAGCTCTGGCTCTGAGCCAACAATTATCCCTACTTTGTACAATATCCTCATTTCAAGATGAGGAAGCTGAGGCGCAGAGAGGCTACTGGGCTTGTCCAAGGCCATTGAGAACATAGAAAACCTGAGTTTACCTGACAAAGTTATGCCACCTCTTATGAAAGGGATGGGAGGGGTAGAATTTCAAGTGTTTATTCAACTCACAAGATAAGCCAATGATTACCCATTCTATTGTATCATTACTCAGATTTGTGTTGGCAACAGTGCAGGGTCTAGTTCACTGCATCAGAGGAGGGAGGAAATGATTAGCTTGGTCCATTTCTTTGTTTTTCTGTCCCAAACCATTTCCCTCTGTATCAGAGCCTTCTGGTCTTGCTGTCCCTGAAGGACACGTGCTTCGCTTACTCACTGTGATGGACATTTACCCTAAGTTACAAGGTGTTAAAAAACAAAATTTAACCAAGTAAGTTTTAAAGATCTTAATTAGCTTTATTCAACAATTCATGAGTGACACAGCAGCAGCCCAGCTAGCATACAGTAAGGAGATCCGTAGTGATGTACAATATAAAAGACTTTTTATAGTTAGAAGGAGACAGCAGTAGCAAAGAGTGGATTGGTTTAGGCAAGGTCACATTCCTTTGGGAGATGGCAGAGGTCTGTGAGGCAGACGCCTTCTGTAGTGCTGACCAGCTAATGCCAGATTGACTGGTTGAAGTTTCCACTCCTGGGAGAGTTTGAAACTGGAATTAAGTTAGGTATTAAGTCTTGGTTTGGTGACGTGGGCCTGCTGTCTCTTTTTTAACAAATGGAACCCAAACCCCTAACCCTTGAAGAAAGGCAGGATTGTGTGGAGGTACAGACCTAATTGCCTAGGTTCAAATCTCGAATCTGTCAAGGCTATGGAACCTTCCACATGTCCTTTCATCTCTCCATGCTTCAACCTCCACATCGTAAAACTGGCTTCCAGGTCAATATGTGGGAAGCAACTAGAATTGGCATCCAAAATTAGAAAAGTAGTTACCCATATAACTAATCTGGACCTTGCCATGCATCAGGCCATTAAACACTAAGCAACCAACTGAAGCTGTATGGCCTGCCCTCTATGGTTTATCTGCATTTACACTTGTCAAAAGAAAACTTTCAAGGCAGTTTCACTCACATCTGGCACAACAGCGTAAGATGCTCTGTGGATTCAGCCTCAGAGAAACCAGTGAAAATTGTTTTTAAAACAACCACCCAAATTCTCTGGAATCTGACTAAGTGCATAGAGCAAATAGAGAAAGGTTTATTCAAGAAAATCTACTAAAACTCAGGAAGAACTACATGGAGTCTGTGGTATTTGAACCAGGACCCTCACGGACTCCCTCCCCTTGCAGCTCAGCATGATGGAAACTCCACTCTTGTCTGGTACAGACAAGAACTCAGGGTTCTCTCTTCTCCCAGATCCCAGCATAAGGTTATTTTCCTGGCAGAGACAAACTCAAAATCTTGCCATCTTGCCCCCAGCTACCTGTTGCTGAGTCGAAGTCCCTTGTGAGGGTAGCTAAGAGGTGGGAACTGTCTTCTCAGATCCTACTGGTGGGACAGATGCTCTGTTGCACATGGCAGGGCTGAGAATACGGGACCCACTTTCCTCTTGGATAGCTCATGGACAAGGAATTCCCACCAGGACAGGCAAGCTGAGGTGACCTGGGGCTGCTGCCTCCTGATCCACTGAGCATTCAGCTGCTGCAGTCGGGGCGTGACTCACTGAGAAGCAGCCCATCATTGTCATCATCCCCAACACCAGAGCTTTGGTCCTGGATTTCCCCCAGGAGGGAGAACAGGCCACAAAGAGAGGCCATCAACTCCCCTCTAAGGGAACTGACTTCATTTGCAACAGAATAGAGAGAGATGCAAGCTTCAGGGAGCTCTCAGAAATGGTGGATTTCTGGTGGAAGACATTTCTTAGTAGATTGACAGACCCATTGACAGACCCTCTGGGACAGACCCATAAGCCACACTGTAGATGGGCTTACTTGCTGGAGTGAAACAGGTAAAGACACAAGTGAATGGACTTCCCTGGGTTGGACAAAATCTCAAACACTGACCTCAGGCACTATCCCTACAAAGAAACTTGGATTTGATTGGATTCCACTGTAAAGCAATCTGTTCCCTGAGGAATTGCTGAAAACAATAGAGTAATCAGCCTTGAATTTGTGCAGCTTAACAACTGGGTGTTGTTAGAGAAAGAGACTGAGAGCCCTGCCCAAACATCTGTCAGCACAAAGGTGGCATCCTCAAGGCTGCTCCCCCTCCAGGTGTAACAGCAGAAGTATGGAGGTACTTTACTAGCATAATTCTGCAGCCACTAAACAACTAAACAAGCAAATAACAATAACAAGCCTGAGGTGAGGGTGGGTGGTTAACCACTAGTCAGATTTGCTAAAATATATTATCTAAAATACCCAATTTTCAACAACAACAAAATATAATACATAAAAGAATAGGAAAGAATGACCCCCACTAGGGGGCAAAACAAAACAAAACCCCAGAAACAGAAACAGAAACTGCTTGTGAAAACAACCAGATATCATCATATTTAACAAAGACTTCAAAGTAACCTTTGTAAGTATATTTAAAAAACTAGAGAAAACCATGATTAAGGAAAGGAAGGAAGGCATGATGAGTGTCACATCAAATAGAAATATTAATTAAGAGATAAAATGATTTACAAAATCAGTTGGAAATTCTGGACTTGAAAAAGACAGTAACTAAAATTAAAAATCAATAGTAAGGGATCCCTGGGTGGCGCAGCGGTTTGGCGCCTGCCTTTGGCCCAGGACGCGATCCTGGAGACCTGGGATCGAGTCCCGCATCGGGCTCCCGGTGCGTGGAGCCTGCTTCTTCCTCCGCCTGTGTCTCTGCCTCTCTCTCTCTCTGTGACTATCATAAATAAATAAAAATTTTAAAAAATTAAAAAAAAATCAATAGTAAATGTGAATAAGTGGAAGAAGGAATTAGCACACTCGATGATAGATCAATAGGAACTATGAAATCCAAAGAATGGAAAGTAATTAGAATGAAAAAAAAAAAAGTGAACAGAGCCTCAGAGAACAATGGGATCTCCTAAGTGCAACAGCTCATGCATAATAGAAGTACTAGTAGATGAGAGAGAAAGTAGCAGAAAAACATTTGAAGAAAAATGACTGAAAATTTTTCAAAATTTGTTGACAAACAATCCACACATCCAAGAAGCTCAGGAAACACAAAACAGGATACATACAAACAGATCCACAAATCCACATATCATATTCAAAATGCTGAATGCCAAAGACAAGGAGAAAATTATGAAAGCAGGAAGAGAAAAACAATTTCAAGAGAATCCAAATAATATTCACAGCTGACACCACATCATAAACAGTGGAGACCAGGTTACAGTGAAATGAAAACATCCAAAGGGATCACAGAAAACAACTGTCAACCAAAAGTTCTATAGCCAGTAAAGCTGTCTTACAAAAATGAAGGCAAAGTAAAGACATTCTCAGATAAACAAAAAACAGAGAATTGTTGCTAGCACACCCACCTTACAAGAAATACTAAAACATGTTCTTCGGGCTGAAAGCAAGTACACATTCACATGAAACAATAATGAGACAAGATAATTAAGTAATTATGAAAGATAGTTTAAATGCACATTTCCTCTCACCTCCTAACTGATTTAAAAAAAAATTGTTGGAGCTCCTGGGTGGTACAGTTGGTTAAGCATCCAACTGTTGCCTTTGGCTTAGGTCATGATATATATATAATATATATAATCACAAAAAGGGATAAAAATAGAAAATAGCTGCACAGGAGTAACATTTCTACATCTAGGGGATCCCCGGGTGGCTCAGCGGTTTAGTACCTGCCTTCGGCTCAGGGTGTGATCCTAGAGTCCCGGGATCGAGTCCCACATCAGGCTCCCTGCATGGAGCCTGCTTCTTCCTCTGCCTGTGTCTCTGCTTCTCTCTCTCTCTCTCTCTCTCTCTCTCTCTCTCTCTCTCCCTCTCTCTCTCTGTCTCTCATCAATAAATAAATAAAATCTTTAAAAAAATTTTTTCTACATCCCACTGGAGTTGAGGTCACATAAGTCTGAAGCTGTTTCTGATAAGGTAAGATATAAAGGCTAACACCTAGAACAACACTCAGAAAATAACTCAAAGAAACGAATAGTGAGAAAATCATTAAGGAAATTAAAAAGTTACATTGGGAAATACTTATCTGATGCAAAAAGAAAGCAGTAAAGGAGGGGTAGAAGGAAAACAACATGAGACATGTAGAAAACAAAAAGTAAAGTGACAGATGTAAATTCATCAATATCAATAGTAACATTAAATGTATTAAACAATCCAATTAAAGGCAAGGATGGTCAGAATAGATTAGGGAAAAGCAAAACAGGAACCAACTATATATAGAGGGAGATATATTTTAGATTTAAACAGAAGAATATAAAAAAATAAAAAATGAAAAAATAAACAGAAGAATAGGTTGGAAGTATGAAGATGGATAATGACACAACACACAAGCCTCAAGAAAGTGGGACTGTACCAATAAAAGACAAAATGGAACTGAAAAGAAGAATTTTACTAGAGATTTTTAAAAGGACATCTTCTAAGATAAAAGGGTCAATCCATCAGGAAGATACAGCAAGTGTAAACATAGATGCATCTAAACACAGAGCACCAATATACATGAAATGAAAGGTGACAGACAGAAGGGAGAAATAGAGGATTCAACAGTAATAGTCAAGGACTTCAATATCCAAGCTTCAATAATGGATAGAACAATGAGGCAAAAAAGACAATGAGGAAACAGAAGATCTGAACAACACCATAAACCAACTAGACTCAGCAGACATCTATAGAACACAATAACCACCAACAAGCAGAGTGGGTATTCTTCTTAACCACACATGGAACATTCTCCAGAACAGACTACAAGCCAGTCCATTAAAAACCTTTAATCAGTTTAAAATGATAGAAATTACACAAGGTATATTTTCCAAACAACAGAATAAAATTAAAAATCAAGGGCACCTGAATGGTGCAGTAGGTTAAGTATCTGACTCTTGATTTTGGCTCAGGTCATGGTCTTGGGGTTGTGAGATCAAGCCATGTTTCAGGCTCTACACAGAGTCTGCTTAGGATTCTCTCTCTCTCTCTCTGCCCCTCCTTCCTGCTCTCTCTCTCACTCTCGCTGTCTCTCACAAAGAAATAAAATCTTTAAAGAAATCAAGTGGAAAATTAGAAAGTACTTTGAAAGAATAAAAATAAAGACACAGGGGAGCTTGGGTGGCTCAGTCAGTTAAGCAGCTGCTCTGGTCATGATCCAGGGTCCTGGGATTGAGCCCCACATCGGGCTCCCTGCTCAATGAGCAGCCTACTTCTCCCTCTCCACTGCTTGTGCTCTCTCTCTCTCTCTCTCTCTCTCTCTCTCTCTGTTTCTCTCTCAAATAAGTAAAATCTCAAAAAAAAAAAAAAAGACACAACAGATGAAAACTAAGGGAAGCTCTAAAGCAGCACTGATGGGGAAATCCTGGAGTTTATATAATATAAAGGCCTATACTAAAACAGAAGATCTCAAAGCAGAAGGAAGGAAATAATAAAGATAGACTAGAAATGAATTAAACCAGGGATAGAGAAAAGAAGACCAATGAACCCCAACTCTGGTTCCTTGAAAAAAAAATCAGTGAAAGTGACCATTTTTGTTAAATTTGCTATAAAGAAGAGAGAGAAGACCCAAATAATTATGTTCAGAAATAAAAGAGGGATGTTATGCCTAGCCTTACAAAGAGAAAAATGATTATCCTATAAACAATTGTATGTCATTAAAGTAGACAACTTAAAATGGACACATCTCCATAAAGATACCATCCGCTGAAGCGCAGTGTTCAGCACTAGATTTTACAGCATCAAAATTAAATCACAACTCTCTGGGCTCAGACCTAGTTTGTGGCAACATGGCTAAACACATCAGGGAGGTCAGAATTGTTGGTAAACACAGGACCCCTGGTGATGCCTCCCTCAGCAAAATGGTAGAGAAGATTGAAATATGCCAACATACCAAGTATACTTGCTCATTCTGTGGCAAAACCAAGATGAAAAGATGAGCTGTGGGGGTCTGGCCTTATGGTTCCTGCATGAAAATGGGGATAACTGGGGATGCCTGACCCACAGTAACTTCTGCCGTCACAGTAACATTGGCCATCAGAAGACTGAAACACCAGTAGAAGCTCCACCATTTGAAACATCGCTAGCCTATAATAAACGGGTTAGTTTATGTAACAAAAACAAAACAAAACAAAATTAGGTCATAGCTGAAACTAGGTCTTTCATTGTATTTTATGTGAGTAAAGTTGACTAAGTTATTTGAAGACAGTTTTTGTGTAATTAACATAATATCTATATAAACAGAATGCTAAGAGCTCAGTCCTTTAAGCACCCGACTCTTGGATTCGGCTCAGGTCGTGATCTGAGGCTTGTGAGATGGAGACCCACTTCAGGCTCCGTGCTAGGTATGGAACCTGCTTAAGATTCTCTCTCTCCCTTCCCGCCTCCCCATCCCCCGACTCACATGTACACGCACTCTCTCTCTCTGTCTCTCTCAAAAGGACAAAAGAAACTCATGCTAACAGGCTGCACATCAATATTACAGTAGCCCTTCTACTCATATGAATGCCCAACTATGTGGATGAGTTTTGGGAAACTCTGCCTCCCTGCTAACCATCCTGCAAGACCATATGAAGAAAGTGTTCATAAAAGGGGATTTAAGCATCTTCACCAAATAGTGCTGGGAAAACTGGAGAGCCACATGGAGAAGAATAAAGGTAGACCCTTATTACCTTCCACCATATACTAAAAGTCACTAGAAGGGGATTAAAGGCCTAAGTGGAATACCCAAACCTACATAAACTATAAAGCTGCATGACAGTGGATTTGGCAATGATTTCTTGGATGGCACCAAAAAATGCAACAAAATGCAATAGAACAAGTGAGACTTCATCAACCTTAAGAACTTTTTTTCTATTAGATTTTATTTATTTATTCATGAGAGACACACAGGAAGAGAGGCAGAGACACAGGCAGTGGGAGAAGCAGGCTCTATGCAGGGAGCCCGATGTGGCACTAGATTCCAGGACTCCGGAATCACGCCTTGAGCCAAAGGCAGGCACTCAACCAATGAGCCACCCAAGATCCCAAATTTAAGAACTTTTTGCATCAAGCGATACAATTGACAAAACTGAAAAGGCAATTTGTACGATGGGAGAAAATGTTTGCAAATCATCTATCTGATAATGGACAAATATCCAGAATATATATTTTTTTTAATTTTTATTTTATTTATTTATGATAGGCACACAGTGAGAGAGATAGAGAGAGAGAGGCAGAGACATAGGCAGAGGGAGAAGCAGGCTCCATGCACCGGGAGCCCGACGTGGGATTCGATCCCCGGTCTCCAGGATCGCGCCCTGGGCCAAAGGCAGGCGCTAAACCGCTGCACCACCCAGGGATCCTCCAGAATATATTTTTTAAAACCACTATAACTTGGTAATAAAAAATCAAATAACTCAAATTTTTAAAAATATTTATTTATTCATGAGAAACAGAGAGAGAGAGAAAGAGAGAAAGAGAAGCAGCGATGTAGGCAGAGGGAGAAGCAGGCTCTTTGCAGGAGCCTGATGCGGGACTCAATCCCGGATCCCTGGATCACAACCTGAGTCGAAAGCAGCCACCCAACCGCAGAGCCACTTTTGGGTGTCCCCAAATAACTCAATTTTAAAATGGCCAAGGACTTGAATACACACTTCTCCAAAGAAATGTACAAATGGCTAACAAGCATATGAAGAGATGCTCAACATCAGTGATCATTAGAGAAATGCAAGGCAGAGCCACACTGAAAGATCACCCCATACCCATTACAATGGCTGTTAGCAAATAAACAGAAAATAGTAAGTGTTGGTGAGATTATGGAGGGGTGTGTAAAGTGCTGTAAAATCATAAAACCACCTGCAAAGCAGCAAGGTAGTCCCTCAAAAATTGAAAGTAGAACTACCAAATGATCCAGCAATCCCACTTCTAGGTATTCATCCAGAAGAACTGAGAGCAGGATCCCATATGTTTGCATTCCCATTCACGGCAACACTATTCGCAATAGTCCAGGGGTAAGCAATTAAATGTCCATAGACAAATGAATAAATAAATAAAATAGCACGCACGCACCCATCCAGCTTTACAAAGGAAATAAATCCTGTCAAATGCCAGAACATGGAGGAACTTTGAGGGCATTATGCTGAGTGAAGTAACCCAAATAGGCAAATACTGTTTCACTTCATTTATATGAGATGTCTAAGGTGGTCAAATTAACAGAAACATCGACTAGAATGGTGGTTTCCAGGCTTTGGAACAGGGGAAAGGAGAGTCACGGCTTAACAATGAGTATGGACTGTCAGGTCTGTAAAATAAAAAGTACTGAATGTCTGTGGCACAACAATGAGAATATACTCAACACTGCTGAGTAGACATTTAAACATCATTAACAGGGGCAGCCCAGGGGGCTCAGCGGTTTAGCACTGCCTTCAGCCCAGGGCATGATCCTGGAGACCCAGGATTGAGTCCCATGTCGGACTCCCTGCATGGAGCCTGCTTCTCTCTCTGCCTGTGCCTCTCTCTCTCTCTCTCTCTCTCTCTCTCTCTGCGTGTCTCTCATGAATAAATAAATAAAATCTTTTAAAAAAAAAAAAAGTAAAAATCATTAAGACTGTAAATTTTGTGTTGTGTGTTTTTTACAATGTAAAGAATAGCGATCCCTGATAAAGGAGGTAGTAGAGCTCACAACTCAATCACACAAGTGCTTTTCCTTGAGATAAGCAACAAACCTCTCTGTGCAACACAAGTGTCTACACATACTTCCTACCTCGTCATGCAGAACACCATGAAGACATGTATTCATGCAATAACATTTAATAAAATTGACAATTTTTGCTTATTGTACAGAGGGGATTTAGGGTGCTAGACATATTTCATGTGATATTACTAGCATTTGGTAGATTGGCAGTTGCTTGAGGGAAGTGTCTTCCTTCAGGTGTTCCCTATCCTGACACCAGGATGTAACAACACAGAGCTGGGACTCTGCCCAGAGGTCTGTGAAGTGCCACTGGAAGGTGAGGAGATGTGGTTTGTAGTTTGGAAAGAGCCCGGGGCTGCCCTGTACAGAAGGGACCTAGGAGCAAAGGACGTCTGAGACGCCCAAGGAGATGGTTGCAGAGCTGGTTTGCACTAGGATGAGGCTACTCCAAATTCACAGGAGGGGGGGGGGGTCATCATTCGCCCCAGCTGGGGTCAGGGAACTAGGAAGTGGCCAGGAGGGAGGGATGTCACATGACACCAGCTGGAAGCCTGGGTTGCCCAGGTGGGTCACAGAGGAAAAGTTAGTGAACTGAGAAGGGCCTGGGGGAGAGAGGGTACCCCAGAGGAGTCTGTATTAGGACTCAAGTGCACGCATGCTCCTCCTGACAGGTGACCAGAGCTGGCTTGCACCCTGCCCTTTACTAGCTATTACCCCTAAGACTGAGGCCACCTTCTTCTGCTGCCACCTTTAGAAGTCCCTGCTCACCCCCCATCATGCCCTGGACCCTTCCTCTCCCTCCCCAAGGCCTCCCCTGTGGTTGTTCCTCGGGTCTCTCCTACACTGTGGGCCTCGGACCTTTTCCAGGACCATTGTCATCCACGCAGACACACACCTTACACACAGACCCCACCTCTACTCTCACATGGCCTGCAGCTCTGCCCCACTTGGCTCCAACTCTTGACGTGAACCCCTTCATAGAACTGTCGATACCTGCTGACGTCACACGTATCAAATGAGTATATGTTCTGTGAGAAAATATCTTGCAGCTACGTCTACTTGTATGAGTGGCGTCTACAGTAGGTAACACTTTCTTTTCTCCGTTTTTTGACTATTAATTTGTTATTTAAATATCTGTGAATTCATGGATTTTAATTTACTCAATGGCTTATAATCTGATATTGCCTTACCTATTTTGATGCACTCAGCCCTTCTCAAATGGCTCCAGGTTTCATCACTGGGAGTCCTTGAACTACTTTTATGATTGAGCCTGGACAAAAGTCCCACTGCTCCTGTTGATGGCCACCATGCCTTTCCCTCTCCATGCAATGATCTCCAGTCAGGTATTCATGTCCATTCTCACTCATGTGGTTTGGAACTGCAACCCCTCCCTACTGGAGAGCTGCGTCCTGACTTGACTCATGCTGATCAGGGTAGCCCAAGCTGCTGGAACATACTGCTTGGTTCCACATGGCATCTGCTCCATTCTGCTAATGAGAACAAGGAGATATCTGATGGGGCTTCTAGGAAAGAAGTTTCCATCTTCTTCCAAAGGAGCCACTGGAACAGAGGATACCAAAGAACTCTCTTTTCCTCCTGATGACATAGTGCAAAATGTAAAGGGTCGACCTGATGCAGCCCCTGCTGCTTCCCAGAAAGAAGCTATCCTGAGAACAATCTCAGTATGCAGGGGTGGGAGGAATGGAGAGAAAGACAGAGATACAGGACTGAAGCTCTGGTGACACCACAAATTTCTGCAGTCTTCCATGCCTAATGCTCTCATTGGCCTGGTTACCTATTTGAGCCAATAAATTACCTTTTTAATTTAAACCAGAGTGAAGTTTCTGTAGCTAACAAAAGAATCCTAAATAACACACGACTTCAAAACTAGAAAAAAAAAATTGACTCCCTGCAGAGAGAAGCAGAGGCTGGGTTTCTGCTCCTAAGGACCAAGAGCCCTCTTATTTACAACCCTGTTGTTCTCCCCCACTGGTCTGGGAGCTTCTAGAGGTATATTCACTGTATCCCCAGGCTTTGATGGAGTGTGTGTCTCTAGTGAGGGCATCATAAGCATCTCATGTATATGTGGAAAACCTACAAACGTTGTCTTGTCCACCCACTACATCCTCAGCTTCTACAACAGAGTGTGGGACATGCAATAAATATTCATTGAGTGAGTGCATAAGTCACCCAAGCCTGTCTCTGAGCCCCTCCCCTCCAATACCCCAAAAGGAACAGAAGCTGTGGCCAAAAGCTTGCAAGACATTTTATTCTCCTGCCAGGGGACGACACTGCAGGGAGCTAGCTGAGAGAAACTGGAAGGTCCCTCCTGGATTTAGGAAGGCAGGAGCTGGCGGTGCCTGCTGGAGACTCTGTGCTTCTCCCCAGGGTGGAGTAAGGTCCCAGCTCCTTGGTCACCTGGAGTGGGGAGAAGAAACAGCTGTGGCAGGTGTGGGGTCCCTGCAAATGTGCACTAGAGCCACCTGCCCCTGCTGATCACACCCAGAGTTACATCCTGGAACCCAGTCAGGAGCCTGAGGGGGTTTGGAGTTCTGGAGATGGAAACCACAGGCTCCAATGACAGGAAGTGGTGGGGACCTCGCATTACGAGGTGACCCCAGATCTGCCAGCATCAAGTCCCAAAGCCTCAGTTAAGGCAAGACTGGCTGCCAGAGCCACTCAGGGGCCCTTCCCTGCCCCGGGGTCCCACCACCCTGGCCTGATCTGTGGGCGCAGCCTGGGCAGCCCTGGAGGGAGAGGCTGCAGAGCCCTCCCTGCCAGCGGGGTTCCCAAGCTCAGCTCTCGGGCCCCGGGTGTCCTGGGCTAGGTGGTGCCTGGTTCCTGTTCCCCAGGAACTGCTGCTGGGCTGGGGACGGGAGTCAGTCAGGACTCTGACGTCTATGATAACCCAGTCTGAGGCCACTTCCTTGGTGGTAACCTCCTTACGCATAATCATCTCACTCAAGCGTTACTCAAAGAAGAAATCAGGATTATTATCCCCTTCATAGGTAGGGACGCTCAACGTCACAGGTGTTAAGCTACTTGCTCAAGTGCATGCTGACCAGAGATGGAGCCCTGATGTCACCCAGGGTTGCCTGGAACATAAGCCCAGGCTCTTCGTGAGTATTTCTCAGCCATGTCAAGCTACAGCTCACCTGCCCAACTCCTGCTCAATTTCCACACAGTTGGGGCAGGAATGTGTCTCGTTAAGGGAGCCTGGAGGGATAAGTATGAGCTGCTAATGACTTTCTCTATAACAGATGTATTTCCAAGTTGTTATACCATGTTGCACATGCTTGGGGACATGACCTGGGCCCTCCAGGAATGAGTCTCTGCTGTCACCTCTGTACTCACCTATCTCACGTCTGCACATCCTGATTTTCACACAGATTTCCTGAGGGGATTTGTCATTCACGATACCCCGGGTGATGTCATTAAGATATTTATTAAATAATGTGTTGCATAACTCGGTGAACACACGCGTCTGGTGACACACCAGGGATGCAGCCTGCTTGATTGCTTCCTGGAGGGGCAGCACCACAGAAAGACAGGAATCCGGTAAGCTCTGCCCCACCCAGACCTCTGAAGCCCCCAGCTGCTCCTGGCCATGGGCACCATGGACTGTGCCACGCTGGAAGGAGGCCCTGGTGCCAGGTGGCCATGGAAGCAGAGGCTGGAGAGACCTGGATCGGCCCTCATGCCCAGTCCCAAACCCAGATCCAGGCCTGGCCAGGAGGGGCTCAGGAGACAAGGACAGTTGCCTCTGTCCTGTGTCAGTCCCTGGTGCATCATCACCCCAGGCCCACTGTCTTGTGTGTGGAGCACAGTGCCCCCTGCTGCTAGACCCACAGTCAAGTTCTGCCTACCGAGCCCCCTGGGTCCCAGGCCTGGCAGGGCTCAGGCTCAGGTGGGGTGGGAAGGTTAGGAGAGAGAGCTGGGAGCCTTGGCACATTCCATTTTGCAGTATCCTCTACTGCCATCGCAGGGGAGAGGCTACAGCTGAGTGCCCAGGGCTGAGGGTGGGCCCTGCAGCACCCAGAAGCTGAGCAGGGTCAGGGAACAAAGGAGAGGGAAGGAGGGAGGGAGGGAGGGAGGGAAGGTGAAACGAGGCTTCCTGGAAGGAACACATCCACTTGTTCAGCACTTGCTCAGGGCCAGGTGAGGAGCTCAGCACATCCCACCCCTCAGCTCCTTCAAAAAGATTAAGGAAGTGGTTGGGGGATTAATATCCATCCCATTGCACAGAGAAGGAAACTGAGGCTCAGAAAGCATTAGCACTTGGCCCACCCATGCAGCTAGAAGTGACAGATCTGGGGTTGGTCAGCCCTGACCCAGGTCCCTCCTGGCCTCACAGAGCTTTCCCGTGGAAATGTTTGGTGGGGCTACCGGGGAGAGGGTCCTACCTTCTCAAGGGATAAGTTTCCTTTAACAATGGGTTGGAAACCATGCACATGTCATTCTACATTCATGCTCCCTTTTCAGGAGATCCCCTGAAGTCCCTCCCCAGACACAGACCCACAGATCCCCTGCTGAGAAGCTCTGGCCCAACCAGAGATCAGCCCCTCCCTCAGAGCTGCCCCCCCCCCCAAATCCCTAGTCATGCCCTTGACCACATTCTGGTGGATCCCCAACCATAAGGCCTCACCTGTGAGATATCTTGTCCCAGGACTTTTCTCAGTATCTTGATTATAAACTTACAGGGCTTACAGGTCAAGATCATCTGGTCATCCTGTCAGAAAATGACACCCCCTGAGGTGATCTCTCAGCACCTTCAACAGCCCCTGGCAGGGCTCCAGGAAGGGGCTCCTCAGTGCCTCCTGGGCCAGGAGGATCACCTATGATCTTTCTGTCCTTTAGAGCCTGAAGCCAGCTGGCTGGCCCCAGCCCACCGTCCTGCAAGACTTAACGGGGCTGACACTGCAGAACCTGCCCCACACCCACAGCACCTTACCCACCCCAGCACCTGCTCCTCTACTGGACTCTGGTCAGATGCAGAGGAGCCACCTGGTGGGAAGGAGCAGCCAGCCAGACCAAGGTACCCCCCACCCAACCAAGGAAGGAGTATCCACAAAATCGGCATCTTCAGCCCACACTCCTACCTCCCCTCCCACCAGCACAGGGTGCTGCCCTGCCTAATGCTCCTAGGGAGGAGACACTGGCCCCAGGGGCAGAGGGGCAGGGAGGGGGGAGAGGTTGCTCAGGGAAATGAGCAGGGAACCAGCTGCTTACCTTGGATGCCTCATGGGCCAGGGCCTCAAAGAAGTGCTCTTCCTGATACATGTCAGTGGTGAATAAGTCATCATGGTCCTCAGGAGTCAGACCAGAAAAGGTCAGACCTGGGGAAGAAACAGCATCAGCATCTGTCCACAGGTGGAAGAGGAGGGAAAGTCAGGACTCCTGGCTGCTGGGGAGCCCAGAAGGTGGCCAGAGCCCCAGACAGGGGTGGGGCTTGGTGAGGAGTCCAGGAGGCCTGTCCTCACACTGCCCTGAGGCTTCCCTGACCCAGGCTCTGTGCAAAAGAGATGCTCTCAAGATCTTTCTGGAAACAAGGGGAAAGGTTATACACCAACACAACCATTCATGCAACCCCTTCTTTATCTCTGTCCCCCTATGTCTCTCTCTCTCTCTCTCTCTCTCTCTCTCTCTCTCTCACACACACACACACACACACACACACACACACACACACAAATTTGACCTTTTCTCAACTCCTCTCTGAGATCTTTCCCTTGTTTTACCCTAGAGATTCAACACAGGTGTCCAGCCGAATCCACTCTCCAAAACCGTCCCTACCCTCAGCTAAGGCGGAGTTGCCAGGATCACGTGGGGAATGTCCTTACCTGGGGTGGCCAGGAGCACTGAGGCGAGGAGCAGGAGGGCCCAGGAGGTCATGGCGAGGCAGCTGCTGACACACCGTCACACCCCCTTTATGCAGGCGGGACACCTCGCGTCTGACCTTGCCGGCTCCTGCTCCTCTTGTAGGCCACCTCCCAGGTCCCTGGGTTTACCACAAATGCCACTAGTTTGTGGAGAAGGGGGGGGAGGAGGAGAGGCTCCACACTATCTTCCACCTCCAACCACACACATGCTAGAGCTTTAGATCTGAGTGTGAGGTGGCTGGAGAGCACAGCTGCCATGATGCCCCCACCCTGCCCCGGATATGGTCATGGAAGAGCCATCCTTGCACCTGAGAGCTGAAGGAGGCACCTCGGCCATGAGCATCCTATCCCCCACCCCTTCCCCTACCTCCCAGGGGTCTGTGCAGGTGTCCCTCCCCCAGCCACCCCCATTTCCCTGCTCTCCCCCAGCCATTTCAGCCCAGTAGCTCTAGCAGACTCCACCAGATTTAGAGACAGGTGGGCTCGGGCTAGATGCTAACAGCTCCTCCCAGGCTGCCTTCTCGGGTGGGGGACACCCAGCATGAGCTCAAGGACTCCCTGTGTCCCCAGCCCCTCACCAGCCTGCTGGCCAGCATCGTGGAGGCAGGCTCTTCCCTCAGAGCCACCTTCAGCCCCGCCTGTCAGGGTCCTGGGCCACAGGGAGACACAACCCATGGGAAGGAGGTGAGTCCTGGCCAGGGGTCTAGGCCCAGCTCCCGGGCCCCTGACTCCCCATCTGTGCACCACGGTTATGGCCCTTATCCGTAATAACCGTGGCGGCTGCCCACTTAACAGCCAGTATCAGATAAGTAAGAGACCATCGTTTAGGGTAAGTCGGTCCCAGACATTGCGCAGAACATCCTCCTGCTATAGCGCGTGCCCTCCTTACCTGACACCCACATTCAACTGGGCATCCCCTCATTTGTCTGGTGCCTTCACCCACCTCCTTCATGCTTCAGGCCAGGACACTGGGTACAGATAGCAGGGGACCTGACCTCTGCCACCAGGCCTGCAGGGGACACTGCGGGCACCAGAACACACCTCCCACCTCCTATTGGGTCTTTCCCCACCAGCTGCTGAGATGGCACAGCCACCCAGGCAGGACCAGCTGACAGGGTCCCCTCACACCCCTAGTGTGGCTGCATCCCCCTCAGTGTGGCTCTGACGACTGCACCCCCTGCCACCCCGGGTATGTCATCATGGGCCAACAGCCTTGTTCTCTAAATCACTCTACATTCCTGAGCCTATTCAGAGCCCTGCTCTCCACTCAGCTTCTGCTGAGAAGAGAAGAGTGTGGGGTCCCAGGCAAGCAGGCTTCTGACAAGCTGGGGGCTCTAGAGCAGGGGTCTCTGTCTTGGCACCTGTGTGGCTCAGTGGTTGAGCATCTGCCTTTGGTTCAGGTCATGATCCTGGAGTCCTAGGATCAAGTTCTACATCAGACTCCCCACATGGAGCCTGCTTGTCCCTCTGCCTATGTCTCTGCCTTTCTCTCTGTGTCTCTCCTGAATAAATAAATACTTAAAAAAAAAAAAAAAGAAGTATTCTCCATCTCTTGGAGCCTCAGTTCTCTTATCTGTTAAATGAGTATAGTGTCATCTGTTCATAGGGCTCCCATGTGACACGACTTTGTGCATGAGGAAGCTTTACAGACTGTGCTGTGCTGGCAGAGGGAGGCTGGGGTCTGGGACAGCCTTCTGCAAGGTGGCTTCTGTGAGAGCTGATCCTGTGGGAGGGTAATAGGTGCAGAGTAGGAGAGTATGGCGTTTCCTGTCCTCAGGACAAAATCCCAGGCTAGGACGGTGCCACAGGCCTCCTCCACATGGACTCCTCAGCACCCTTAACACACCAGCGTCTCCTCTGTAGCCCCCAATTTCTCACCCTTTCCTAACCTCATTGGTCACAAAATTTTCAGGTTCAGGAGCTATTAGAGGGATTGAGAGACACTAGCTGACCTCGTCACTGGCTTGGGATGTGTGTGCATGAGGCCTGCTGGCCTGGCAGCCTGTGGAGCCTGAGGGGCAGCTGACATGGAGACTTCTCACAGACACCCAGACACAGTCCCCTGCCCCAGACCATCAGATGAGGTCCTCCTCATACTCTCTTTCTACTCTAAGGGGTCAGAGTGGAGAGCGGGCAAAGCAGCTTGGCTGCACCCCATGCTGGGTCAGCTGAGCCAAGGAAGTGGGGGCCCCTGACCTCTCCCCAACCCCAGGAGGTCTGATGCACCCACACACTTGCCACACACACACTCACATCACAGGCTTTACACACTCACAGTGACTCACTCTGCAAAGCACTAAGTCACAGACCACACACACACGTGCACACTCATTGACCCTAGACACACATACTCCCAAACACTTGCACACGTGCACAGATACCCGCATACCGTCTTTATTCCTGCCCTTTCTGGATGCCACCCACACCAGACTGAGGAGCATGGAATTTCAGCATTTTAAGTGCTTTTGTTTCCAATGTACTTTTTGTGAAAAATGTTTTAATCAGATAAAAGATACAAATACAACCACCTATCGGTTTATCAATCCGATATAATAAGCCTGTCGAAGATTTACAAGGATATCCACTTACACTTTTAAATGGATAGTTTTCAAAGTAAGTGTAATTTTATGTATAATTATATACCATAAAATACCTATTTTTAAACTACTTTTTTATCTCAACTAAATATCATGAATATCCTTCCATGTCAACCTATGTCGAGCTCCTTCATCACTACCACTGGTTGCTTAATGTTCTACTTTAGGGATGAGCTATAACTGGAGTCCTTTGATTCTGGGACTTCTATGTCCACATGAGGCTTTCCCTGGCACAGCGCATGCTGGGAAAAGCCCTCTGACGGCTCCTGCAGTAGCCTATGTGAGCAACAGAAATGCCTTCTTCAGATAGGGTGCCTCATGATGAAAGATGGCTGCTGTAGCTCCTCTAGGGCTCAGGGCCTCATCCCAGGTGGGAAAATGGAAAGAGTGAAGCAGGATGGGGTGGTACCTATTTAAGAAAAGCACATTTTCCCAGAAACCTTCAGCTTCCATCTCATGCATAAGCTTCAGTTGCTCCCCGCAGCCACCAAGGGCTATGAGGTAGAAAGCCTCTTGCTGGCCTTTTGTTGTCACTTTGAACAAAACTGGGCTTTTCAGGAAGGATGAGAAGGAATGGGAATCGGGCAGGCCACAGCGGTATGAGCTGCAGGAGGACTTCTTGCTGAAAGGCGTTTGGTAGGAGGACTTGATGGACTTTGTAGCTAATCGGACACAAGAAATAGAGGGGAGAGGAGGCCAAAGTTTTACAATATTTTGGGCCTGGGAGGCCAAGAGCCTGTTGTGAAGCAGGAACAGTAGGAAAAGGAGCTTGTCTGTGAAAAATTACGTTGAGGTGTTGCATTGGGTGCCACTATCTGTGGACCATTCCAGGGCAGGGTTGCCTGTCCTGAACCCGGGCTTGGCTGACTCCAAAGTCTGAGGTTTACCC
The DNA here is from genome assembly GCF_048418805.1 of Vulpes vulpes. Classification (NCBI taxonomy): domain Eukaryota; kingdom Metazoa; phylum Chordata; class Mammalia; order Carnivora; family Canidae; genus Vulpes; species Vulpes vulpes. Next base: position 72,447,495 of record NC_132787.1, on the reverse strand, counting down.
CAACCTGCACTGTCGCTCCATCTACATGTGCAGAGTGGAGCTGTCACCCCTCCCCCAGCCAGCCCCAGCATTGCCTCTCCCTGCTCTCAGCAAGCCCCTGTGCTCTACCACGTGGAGAGACCTTGGTCTAATGTGTGAAGACCACATTAATGAAGAGGAAAATCCTCTGGAGGCTGACTCATATCTGCTTTATTGTGGGGATGTGGTAAGACCAGATATTCCAGTAAGTTCTTGCTTGGGGAGCTGAAGGGTTATACGATGAGGTTCCTGGAGTCAGTCACAGCCTCCACCCAGGTTTCTAAGGTCCCAGTGAAGAGTACCTGGGCAGGTCCTACCTTCTTCCTACTCGTAGAATCCCATGGATGGCGAGTCAAGCCCAGGCCCTCCAGGATTTCCTGTCTGAAGCCTACTGCTTTTTATATCTTGAAGAAGGTCTTGGCTTTCTCTAAGGCCATGAAGGAAATCTCTTGTTTTCTTCTAGTTTTATAGTTTTTAACTTTGATATTTAGGCCTATGATTCATCTCAAGTGAGCTAGGTTGAGGTTCCCTAGGTTCAGATCAGAAAAAAAGATTTTCCTTTTCCCACTGAATTGCTCTGGCACACTTTGAACTGGGGGGAGGAGGTGGGGGAGGAGGTACAGAAGCAAACACCAAATATTGGTGAGGATGTGCAGCAACCACTGCTTCTGACATTGTTGGTGGGAATATAAAATGGTCAATCACTTTGAAACTTGGAGTGATGGCTTTTCATAGAGTTAAGCCTTACTTGCCCTATGACACACCGATGCCATGTCTACATTTTTACCCGCACTAAATGAAAACATGTACATACAAAGGTTACACTAGAATGTTCATAGATATATGACCCAGAAATTACACTCCTAGATATATACTCAAAAGAATTGAAAACAGGGATTCAGACAGATATTTGCACATCAGTGTAGGAGCATCATTCGCAATAGCCAAGTGGAAATAATCCAGCTGTCCATCGACAGATTAATGGATAATGAAATGTGGTATATACATGCAATAAAATATTATTCAGCCATAAAAAGAAACAAAGTTCTGACGCATGCTACACATGGATGAAACTGGAAAGCATTATTCTAGGTGAAAAAAGCCAAACATAAAAAGATAAATACTGTGTTATGCCACTTACATGAAATATCTAGAATAGACAAATTCATAGGGACATAGGGACAGGAAGTAGATTAGCGTTACCAGGGGCTGCGGTAGGGGAAATGAGGGAGTTATTGTTTAATAACTACAGTTTCCATTTGGAGTGATGAAAATTTTTTTGCAAATAAATAGTGGTAATGGTCGTACTACATTTTAAATGTAATCATTGGCAATGAATTGTACGTTTACAATGGCTAAAATGGCAAATTTTGTTATACATATCTTACCACAAGAAAAAAATTCCATTAAAAGAGTATGTTCACAGAAACTTTTATAAAGCTAAAAATTATAAGTACCTCAAAGGCCCATCAACAAGGAAATAACTAAACAAATTAAGGTATAGCCATACTATATAATACTACAGGACAATAAAAAGAAATACATTACTGTCCTATGCAAAAAAACAGATGTATCTGAAACACTGAGCAAAAAGACTACATTCTGTATGACACCTTTTATTAGTATGAAGTTCTAGAACAGGCAAAATTCACCTGTGTTGTCAGCAGACAGAACAAGGGGAGGAGGCCAGTGGAGGGGGCAGGCATCTGGGAAGGGGCACAGGGTCGGGGTGGGGGTCACATGCCTAGGTGATGACAACGTTTGTGTCTTGTTCAGGCTGGGAATTGCCTGCGGGGTGCGCATCTAGCAAATCTCCTCCAACTCTACAGTGGCCGCTTTTGCATTGCCCTCTATGGACGACAGACCATGAGCTTATCTCACAAATCTCCAGTTATAAACAATTTCATGGCTCCTAATGAACGTGATCAAATATTTTCCAAATGGATTGTATCAGCTCACACCCCCACTCCAGTACCAGTTCCCTGCACTCTCACCAGCATTATCAGTCTTTATTTTGCAAATGCCAGGAAAGAAATGAGCAACCATTTTTAATTTTCACTTACAACTGCAAATTAAGTTCATTATTTTCCTATGTGTTCGTTCACTATTAAATTTATTTGGGAGGGGGATCCCTGGGTGGCGCAGTGGTTTAGCGCCTGCCTTTGGCTCAAGGCGCGATCCTGGAGATCCGGGATCGAATTCCACGTCGGGCTCCCAGTGCATGGAGCCTGCTTCTCCCTCTGCCTATGTCTCTGCCTCTCTCTCTCTCTCTCTCTCTGTGACTATCGTAAATAAATTTTAAAAAAAAATTTAAAAAAATTTATTTGGGAGGAAGTGTCTTCTTATGTCCTTTATCCTATATCTATCAGACTCTACTTTTTTTTTCCAATTTGTAGAAATTCTTTAAGGAATAAATATATTAATGGTATGATATATTAGTTTCAAATACCCTATGATCTCACTTACATGTGGAAGCTGAAAAAACAAAACCAATGAATAAACAAATGAAAGGCAGAATCAGATCTACAAATACAGGGAACAAACCTCACTGTTGCCATAGGGGAGCAATCCGGGGAGATGGGCAAAATGATTAAAGGGGAGTGGGAGGTCCAGGCTTCCAGGTATGGAATGAATAAGTCTCAGGAATAAAAGGCACAGCATAGGGAATGTGGTCAGTGGTGTTGTAATAGCGTTCTATGGTGACACTTGGCAGCTACATTTGTGGGGAGGAGCTTGGCATAACCTATAGACTTGTCAAATCACTATGCTGTACACCTGAAACTAACGTAACATAGTGTATCAACTAAACTTAAGAAAAGTAAATAAATAAATATATAAAACTGTACATTTCAGATATTTTATATACTCTTATAATTTATATACCAAAAGTACATATAAAGCATACTTTATAAACTAAATATATACTAACTACAAAGGTAAAACCCATGCCTTTGAAATTATGTCACTAACTAAATATCACTTGGTAATTCTCATTTTAAATTTTGTGGGAACTAAAAATTCATAGGAAAAAGTTGATGCCTTTATAGTTGCTTTTCTAAACATGAGCATAGCATGAACTTCTGTTCTTCCAAGTCATCTTTTGATCTCTCAAAAATGTTATGGGAAGAACTTTCAAGCACAGGAACCACACTCAAGCAGTATGAACTGCCCCCAGTGTCTCCCAGGCCAGGCCACAGAGCAGACTTGCCTTCCAAGGAAGGCCCAGCTGCTATAGAAAACCTACCCCATCCCGCACTGGGGGACCTACTGCTTTCGTCATGTGGCCTTTAGCTATAACAAAACAAAGCCAGGGAACCAGAAGAAAGATAATTACAGGCAGAAAAAAGGACGTAAAATTGGAAGATCGTGAGCAGAAAGACCCAGCAGAGAAAGCAGAGGATGGTTCCATTTGTCATCTGGAAATGCTACTTTGTTCCACTTACAGTTCATGATCTTGAGCAAATTGAAAAGCCTATATGAATAATAATTTGTGAATGATTTGATAAATTAGTTTTAACCTTAACACTGATCAAAACTTAAAACTACACTAGGAATCCATTGTAAAATTGGGAAAGAATGATGACTTGACACATACAAAAAATGAACTCAGCTGAAGGTTTCCGACCCTCTACACTTCATACTTTTTCAAAATGTGTTTGTGGGGCTATAATACTCTTTATTAAACTGTGTTTTCTTTTACAAACAAAATAATTCTAGGAAAAGTGTTAAGACCTGCCTGGGAACACTATATTACCATTGTTAATTTGAAATTAACACATCAGGGAAATGAGTTAACACCTAGCCATACTGATGTTTGTGCTACCCAAAAAACTACTCCATGCAAGCTTTATGTAATATGAGATTCACTGCTAATGTTACGAGGCAAACTTAAAGAAACATTTTTATCAAGAAAACAAAAACAAACACAAGAATTTTCCATGGCAGCTTACATCTAAAATATAAACGAGAGAAGAAAAGCAAAACCCAAAGACCTATAGGTGGCTACTGTGGTTAGACTCACTCACCCTTCATGTTTCCCTCCTCCGGCTAAAGAGCTTGAAAAGTTGCACTCACGCTTCCCAGCATTCATTGCAACCTGGGTCTGAGATGCACCCAGGGGGGGTTGGGAGGCTGGCCCCAGGACCACCTGTCTGTCCCCTTTTAACTGTTTCTCGGCTGGTAAGCAAAGTCCAGGAAATGTGAGGTTTGGGAGCAGGAGCCATGCCAGGGCCAAGAGACTTCTTAAGGTGGCTTTCCAATCCCTTCATGGCAGCTCTGGCTGTGTGTCCTTGAACTCCGAGCTTCAGGGACAACCGAAGAGACAACTATGTGGGCAAGTGCTTACTGCCCTGGGCTGTCCTTGAGGCCCAGGCAGTACCAGCTCCTCTAGCTGCCCTACTTACAGTTTTTCAGGACTTGCTTCCTTCTTTTAGATCCCTTCCTCTTGAAATCTTCAGGCTTTTTGGCACTGACTGACTGAGACAGCTTTCACGGTCCTGGTCTTCCTCCAGTAAAACAAGGAAGAAGTGGCAGGGAGTCTAATTCACTCTACCAAAAATGAGCATCTCTGTCCTTGCACTGTGCTCTGTGTATCTTTGGGGTACCTTTGGAGCCTGGCAGACACACACACACATGCACACACATTTGTGCTGTTAACCCCATGGTCAAAACCACCAGGGCTGTGGTCAGCAGGCTGTCGCTGTATCTCTGAGTAGATCAGTGTTCAAGGTGACTCAGATTGTCCTGGGAAGCCAAATGTCAGCCTTTCCCACCACTCCCTGTATCCAGCTGGCGTTGGGGCAATAATGCAGCCTCTCAGTGTCCTTCTAGAATTTCTCTCCATTTTAGTCCCAGGAGACCCTGAACCATAGAGCGTTGTCTCCTCTAAGGACCCCTTAGGCAGAAGGGAGAAGAAATGGGTAGGAAATATCAGAAAGGGAGACAGAACATGAAGACCCCTAACTCTGGGAAACGAACTAGGGGTGGTGGAAGGAGAGGAGGGCCGGGGGTGGGGTTGAATGGGTGACAGGCACTGAGGGGGGCCCTTGATGGGATGAGCACTGGGTGTTATTCTGTATGTTGGCAAATTGAACACCAATAAAAAATAAATTTATTATTTAAAGAAAAAGGACCCCTTAGGCAGTAGGGTGATAAACCACTTCCGTTGCCCACATCAGCCCATGGCTCTATTGCTTTTCTCTGGCTGCTGTAGCAATGACCATAAACAGAGAGGCTTAACACAACACCCGTTTAGTGCCTGGCAGTTCTGTAGGTCTCAGGTCTAGGTGGGCTCAACCTGTTCCTCTGCTCGGGGTCTCATAAGACCAAATCAACGTGGTGGCTGCTCACACTCTTTGGGAATAATCTACTTCCAAGGTCACTCAGGTTGTTGGCAGAACTCAGTTTCACGTGCCTGTAGGGCTGAGTTCCCCTAGACTTACTGGCTGTCAGCTGAGGGTCATTCTCAGCATCAAGAGGCTGCTAACATTCCTCGGCTCATGATCCCTCCAGCCTTAAAGCCAGCAAGAGTGGATCAATCTCTCCTTGCTTTGCATCCTCTGAAGATGCAAAGCATCTTCTCATCTCCTATGTCCAACTCCACACATGCGGACTCACAAGCACCCACAACCCATCCTTCTGGTTCTTTCTCCGACTCTCCTTGGATTCCCCACTTCATGACCTATAGCTGGAGAGGCCCTTCTCTGCTCTGTCATCAACAAATTGTGATTTAAATTTTTTACCTATATTTATGAATAGCATGAGGAAATTTTTGTTTTACTTGCAAAAAACACAAGAACACAAATATAACAGCCCCCACCTGCCTGCCTCCCCCCATTTCTCCACTATTCCAAGGTCTCAATCCTCGGGGGAAACTACTATTAAAACTTGCTTTTTTTATCTTTCCATACAAGCATAGTATATGTGCATTGCTCCACTCTTAATTACAAAATGTAAAACATATTCAGGGATGTGCACAAAACAAAATGCACAGCTCAGTTGCAGCCTCTGAATGAAGCAACCCAGGCTAAGAACCCTGCCAGCACCCCAGAAGCAGGAGTGGGACCTTGAGATACTGGTCTTGGGGGAGGTCTCTTACCTCCCCTCTCCTCCCCGAAGATGACACAAGCCTGGACTTAATGATACTCACCTTGTCTCTGTAGAAATCATCTGAGCACATGCTCTTAAACACTGTAGTACCATTTGCTCTACTGTTGCAATGTAAGTAAATGGAACTAGACATGCTACATTCTCTGTGTCTGGCTGACTGTGATTAGCATTAATGTGTGAGAGATTCATGCATGTTGTTGGGTGCAGGAGGCGTTTGTTCCTTTCGTGTTCCTGGGGTTGCCTGTGGGGCAACTATGCCACTGTGTTAAGTTTCCTTAATTAATTGATTCTCCTACTGACGGATGTTTTGAGCTGGTATCAGTTTTGACCGTCTGATGCACACTCATTATCTTTCTTTTTTTACACCTTTATTAAGATATGGTTAAAGTACACTCACCTGCATGCATTGTACATGCATGCATGTACAACCTTGACTATCAATGACACTACGGTATCAGTCAAGAAGGTGGACATGTTCATCACTTCCTTGTGTCCTTTTGATAAATGAATCGATACATGGTGGATGGATGGACAGATGATGGATGGATAGATAGATAAAGGGAAGGATTAATAGTGGGTAGATGGATGGATGAAGTTGGTGCAGAATGAAGAAGTGAAGGAAGGAGACCTGAATGATACATGGATTGCTTGGATGCATGGATGGATGGATGACTGGAAAGAGCTCCACATGATATAGCTTCCTCTCACTTTTTGGATGCACCTCCCTGGATACCTTCTAAACTACTTGTTACAGGTACACTTCATGCATCAACTGACCCCAGGGGCTCCTTCCAGTGCCAGGATAGCCTGCTGACGCTGGAACCTGACTGGTGGTTGAGAACTGATGGGCAAACCTGCTTTGTGTTTTGGATAGAAGCTCCTGAATGCAGCACTCTGGACAACTGAACAGATCAGATGGGGAGAACTGACTCACAAACCTCTCATTGATGTTCCCGATCAAAGCTGAGGTCAGACTCCTGACCACAAGGCTGCCACCACTTGAGTGATACCTCAGATAATGACACAGAGGAGAGATCAGAAGTTTCTCAAAGTCTTAGAAAACATCATCAGAACTACCCAAGACCAGTGTCTCATGTTCCCAGGCCACAAGACGGGCCCAGCTCCACCAAGGCTTTTGTTCTCAGACGTTACTGTTTTTATTTCACATTCTCTCCCCGTATCTACCTTGTGCTCGATGCTCAGTGAAATAAGCCAAACACAAAACAATTACTATGTGACTCCACTCATAGGAGTCACGGAGGGTAGGTAAATCATAGAGATGGGATGTACAGTGGTAGTTGCCAGGGGCTGGGAGGTAGGGAGTCATTGGTTTCTTTTTCCCTCTTTTTTTTTTTTTCTCTTTTGATTAGAAGTTTTTATTTAAATTCTACTTAGCTGGGATCCCTGGGTGGCGCAGCGGTTTGGCGCCTGCCTTTGGCCCAGGGCGCGATCCTGGAGACCCGGGATCGAATCCCACATCGGGCTCGCGGTGCATGGAGCCTGCTTCTCCCTCTGCCTATGTCTCTGCCTTGTGTCTGCCTCTCTCTCTCTCTGTATGACTATCATAAATAAATAATATTAAAAAAAAAGATTTAAAAAAAAAAAAAAAGATTAAATTCTACTTAGCTAACATGTATGGGAAAATTGGTTTCAAGGGAGGTATTTGTTTTTGATGAATACAGACTTTATTTTGAAAGACCAACAAATTCTGGAGCTGGATGGTCGTGATGGTTGCACATAATGTGATTGGACTCGACACCACTGAACTGGACACTTAAGAATGGTTGTGATGGCAAACCTTCTCAGTGCATTTTACAATTCAGAAAGAATGGCTCACAATTCCAGGGAGAAGAAAGACACCCTCTCCTTCATGAGACCAAAGGTCAACAGGACATTTTTGGAGATATTTTAAGTGTAAGTATGCTGGCCTTTCAAAACTGTAAAATATACACAATAGACATCCTTTCAGCCAGTCTTAGACTGAACCTAGCTTAATAAAAGACCCAGCAAGCCCACAAACACACATGTGAAGGGGATTCCTTGAGACGTTGTTCCTCATCCCAAACACTTGAAAGTAATCCATCACTGGGGCAATGAGTACAGACTATGGTAGTACATAAAATGAAACATTATGCAGACAGGGAAGAGTTAAAGTCCTGTTCTCTAACTCGAAAAAATGTTCGAGGTGAACTAAGTGGGGAGCAAGGTAAGAGCAGCAGGCATAGGACAGTCTCTTTTTAAGAAAAGATGGCTCCCTATTTCATTAGTGTTCGATGCCATCAACCAGATCACAAACTCAGTGGCTGGAAACAACACCCACTTAGGACCTCTCAGTTCTAGAGACCAGAAACCTGAGTGGGCCACAGGGCCAAACTGAGGGTGCAGCCCAGCCTGGACTCACCTCTGGAGGCTGAGAGGGATCCATTCCCAAGTTAACAGAGCCCTGCCTGAAATTGGGGCCCTAGGGAGGTTCACACTCTCACTTGCCCGCTGCTCATGGGTGTCCCCCAGGGAAACCAGTGTTTCCTTGATTCTCAGTGTTTCTTCCCTCTGTCTTCTCCCACTTCGAGGTATTGTGAAGATTTCAGGGCACTGACCCTCCCTCTTTTCAGCCATCTGAAGGGAGAGATTCCACCTGTGGACAGCCAGTCAGCCTATCCCACCGCCCTGCCCTGCCACACGCATGGGCTCGAGGATGGGCCTCCACCCCAGTTTGAACAATGAGATATGAGGTGTCTGCTGTGGCTTCAGGGAAGAAAGGCTCCCTCTGGCCATCAGCAGGGCTACCAGAGGAGCTCCCATCCTGCCTCGACAGAGCCGGGTGGAGCTGTGACATCTGGACTGGCTAACACAAGTCACTCCTATGGGGAGAGAGACACAGCTGCAGGAAAAAACCCTACAAAGCAGAGGACAGCAACTGAGAGAAGCCTGATCTTGGTGTCAGAATGGGAACCTATGCATCAAGCTTTGCCAACAACTACTTGATCTATTTCTGACTCTTTCTGGTATAAGTAGTCAGAACCAATTTTGCTCTTGTTCTTTAAAAAAAAAGTAATACTAATCCTGATATACATATTTTTGCAAACAGAAATTCATTAATGAACACAAGGTAAGGGAAATGTTCCCCAAAGTCAAACTGTCTCTTGCTACTCTGACATCCTAGCCTCTCCCAACCGTGTTAGGGGGATATGTCTCTACTCTCTCCTTTCCTACCACTCGGCCTCAGTCCGGGGGGCAGGGCTGGGCCGAGGAGTGGCCAACACCTTGGGAGCTCAGGTCCCCACACCTCTCGTCAGGATTCTGAGGCTTTGTCAGAGGGTCAAGTCTGGCTGGCTGACTCCCTCATCCCTCAGGGAGAAGAGTCTCCCAGAGGCTCCCCAGACCTCTGCTCTGTTCATCCCAGGGCTACCATCCCAGGACAAGGGCAGGACAGAGTGTGTGTGGAACCCAGGAGGGTCATTCTGAGGCTCAAGCTGTGGCCCCCAAGCCAAAGTTCGTGCAACTGCGCCAGTGCTGAGACATGTCACTAAGGACAGATGTCCATGGGGGCAAGAGGACGGGAGATAGACTCCACCAGGGACAAACTGGGAGACCTCCTTTGAGGATATGGAATTTAATCTACATTGAAAGGATGGAAAGAATCCACTGACTTCCTTCTTCCCTTGCTTCCTCCCGACTCCCTTCTTCCCTGGCTTCTGCCTTTGGCTAAGATGATTTGGGCTGCACACAAGAAAATATCTGACTAGAAATTGTATAAGCAGTAAAAAGAGCCCGGAAGTGTAAATGGGCACCTCAGCCAGGTCAGGCTTCTGAACTGCTTCTCTGGGCTTCTCGTGTTTCTCCCTTCTTGGGACACAATGGCTACATCACATCCTTGCACGGGAATGTCCAAAAGGAGATAGGGACATCTGTCCCCATCGGTCTCCTAACCAGGAGGACACATTGCCGAGACATGCACCCACCCCTGCAGCCCCCAAGCAGGCTTCTGCTGGACCAGAACCTGAACACATACTTACTCCAAAGTAATTACTGGCAAAGGCCAATGGCGTGGCCTAACCTTGGAGCGTCCACAGAGCTGGCGCCTACACTCAGCTCTCCTAACACCTAGACTCTGTGCTCTTCTCAAAGGCCTCTTCCACCATCAGACCCTTGGTCACCAGAAACAACAACGCTGATGGCAGCATTGACCAGTAGGGTGCCTCCTTGTACGTGGCAGCTCTTAATTCAGATCTGCAAAGTATGGGCATAGGCTGCTGGTGTAGGGACGGAGAAACGGAACACGTTGTATATGGTGGGCAACTGGAGTGCTTTGGTAGAGCCCCTTACTCATTACCAAACTGAGGGACTTAAAACGAAAGAAATGGATTCCCTCTCCGGGCTGGAGGCTCAGAGGCCATCCATTACCCCACACTGAGGACCCCCATCCTGAAGTCACTACTGGGAAGGGGGCCTCAGGTGCCTCCTCCATCAAGCAGGAGCCAATAACCCCAGTGCTCTCCCTCTTGGGTCTCTGCAGGAGCCACTCCCTCCACCCACAGCACCTACCCAATCTCAGCCTTCAAAAACTGCCCAACTGCTAGACTCCCTGAAATCCCTGCCCAGCTGTCCTGTGCCCACCTCGCCCCCCAGATCCCCCCTCTCCCACCCGAACCCCCAGATCTCCCCTCTTCCAGGGCAATGCCCCGCTCTGGTTACCGGTCTGTGCTCCCAAGGCACATGAAGTCCACCAGGGCAGTGAGCCCTGTGCTCCCACCTCCCAACTACTCACTGGTATTGGGTCAAATGAGTGCATGGGTGAGAGCTAAACTCCAAGCTTCCCTACACTCCCCACCCGCACCCAGGGGAAAAGAGCAGTGCCTGGAAGGGCTCCCATGAGGCCTCCCAAGTTGCCATTTGCCAGGCATTCCCTGGGTTTTACCGCCAAGCCCCACACTTCAGTGGAGAGTGTCAAGCCCAGAGCAGAGATTGGCTTGGTCATGGGCCTGGGGAGGGAGGGCAGTCTTAGGCCCTTGGGGAGCAGTCCCAGGAGGATGTCCAGAGACACAGCCCAGACCCAGAGGAGTGACTAGGAAGAGGGCTCTTCACCCACACCACTCCAAGGAGACCCCGGAGATCTCCACGCTGACCCCTGACAACACCCCTGACCCCTGTCCCAGCCCCCCAGTCCCCTCCACCCAGAATCTGCCAGTCTCTCTCCACAGTCACACAGACAAACAAGTTTGGCAACTCCACTGCAGTAAGAAATGAATCCATTTACAAAAGAAAGGAGAAAAAACTTTGCCCCACCCCACCTGGCTTCTTTATCCCTTCTCTCTCTCTCTCTCTCTCTCTCTCTCTGTCTCCTTCCGGCCCTCCATTCTTCAAAATTAAATATACACAAACACTATTTTTACAATTTGTAAGTACATCACTCAGTGGCCGGAGGTACACTGAGGACTTTCTGAAGAACTGTTTTGCACATACTGCTTTTCCAGCCAATGTGCCTCCTCCCCTTCCCACCAGTAATGCACTGGGGTGGGGGTGGGGGTGGGGGGCGTTCTCCACATCCCCACCAACACTTGGCTGTGACTGCTTTTTCCTAAGCCATCCTTGAGCCTGGGAAGAGTGGCTTTTTTGCTCCAGGCCACTGAGCTCAGGAGTCCAGCATCCTGTCGCATGCACCATGAATTGACCACTCTTCACACCTTTGCTTCTCTGCTGCCCCAGGAATGCAGCTCTGATCTCCCAATTCAAACTCCAGTTGTCTCCACCACGTCTGTGGATTGATTCACTTTGGGGTAGATGTCACCCTGGACCCAGGGGTCGAGTGAGGGGGTCCTGGGGCCTTCTAATGCCAGGAGGGTGGCAAGGCAACCTTCTGGTTGCTTGGTCTGTTTGTTTTTAATTTCATTTATGTGTTTTGAGAGACAGAACAAGTGGCAGAAAGGGCAAGGGAGAAGAACAAGCAGATTCCCTGCTGAGTGTGGAGAGACACTCAGGACTCCTTCCCAGGACCCAGAGACCATGACTTGAGTGGAACTCAGATAGAGGCTTAACAGAATGAGCCACTCAGGCATGTGTGAAGCCACTTTCCTGCTGCGGGCAGGCAAGAACAGACTGGCCCCATGGGGACCGAGGCCAGCTGCGGACACGCTGCTAGGCAGGAAGCATGAGTGGAAAGAGCATGGGCAGGAGAGACTGTTCCGCAGAACTATCCACCATCCACGCACCCGTAGGGGAGCCATCGCATCAACAAACTCAAGTTCACCAAGCTCCAGACCTTGGGAAGGCCAACAGTGTTTGCGTTGGTTGCTTGGGTGCTTGCTTGCTTGCTTGGTTGGGTGGTTGGTTGGTTGGTTTTTCCAGAATACCTCTTTCTTCATTTACAGTGAGAAATAGATGTGCCAGCAGGTCAGGAGACAGATCTGTGCCGGCTCTCTCAATGTCCATGTCCCTTGAAAAGCCCAACTTTGCTCAGAGTTCGTGGTGACAGTTGTGTTTGGAGCGATGGGAACCAGAGACCCATCCAGGGACCACGAGGCTGAATTCCTCCTTTGCCTCCAGCGCCAGGGCTCTCTGGGATGGCTGGCTGGCTCTCTGGGTTTCTTTATGCTCTTGGATGACACAGCTCAGCAGTGGGGAGAAGCCGACCCCTCTTCGAGGATTTGATGGGAGCCACAGAGCCGCTATCCAGGAAACCCCAGGAAACACACAGCTCTGTGTTGGCTGGGCTGGATGGAAGAGCATGCCCTGTGTCCTACTCCATTTCCCTTCCCCCGGGGACACGGGAACGCTACATCTGCCAGCCTGCCATGGGGGTCAGCAGGAACCTGGACCTGGTTCTGGACAGGTCCTCCCTCTCCAGCTGATGGCACAGATGAAGGACACCCCTCCTGGGATCAGCCATCGAACCTCCCAGCAGGAACCTGGACCTGGTTCTGGACAGTGAGCTGATGGCACAGATGAAGGACACCCCTCCCGGGATCGGCCCTCGAACCTCCCTCCTATCTTCCAGGCGTCCTCTCTGTGCCCTGCTGGCCAGCGACAGAGGATCCAGGGCAGGGCTCCAGCCCTGGGGGATGGCAGGCAGGCAGAGGGAGGAGCCCAGGCCCCTGAGGGACCTTATGAACCCCAGCCTGTCTGCCCTGGGACAGGGCAACCCGTCTGCCCTGGGATGGGAGTGAGACATGTCTCATGGGAAGCCACGGGCCTCGAGGGATCTGTGTTACAGCTGTGAGGCTACCTTGACCAGTGTACCCAGGGGCCAGCCGTCCACAGACCCTGCTCTGCTGCTCCCTCACCGCTGTCTGTATCCAAACCAGGGGCATCCAGCCGGCTCAGTTGTTGCACACTTAGTAAACCTTTAGCACATTCCAGTTCCAGCTTCCTGATCGGACCCAGTCGCCCTGCTCCTAGGCTTTGCTCCCACATTGACACAGGCTCCCCTCATGGCAACTGACTTTCTCATACTGACAAGCTCTTGAGCCAACAGACTACACGAATCGCTGGGTGCCCTCCAGCATGTCACCAGACCAGCCTGTGTGCAGGGGCACTAACTCCCGCCCTGCCATCGCCATGAGTATCAGGGGAGCTTCCTGGAGCACAGATGCTGGCAGCCTCCACTCAGTCAGCAGATACACTGATCCCCAGGTGGTGACAAGGAGCTAAGGCTCTACTCCTTGCACAGTAGAGAAGCGTCTGCCCCTGGGTGAGTGTGAGCTTGTCCCCAGGTGTGCCCTGCCAGTGGGACCCCACCCTGCAGCCTCTACCCCTGCCAAGGACACATTCTTCCTCCTAAACCTCCAGCTGTGCTCCACCCCTACCCTGGATGGGGTGTTGAGGTGCCACAAGCAGCATGGCTGGTCTGGGCTACTCAGGAGCCACTCTGGAAATCGTGTCCCCACATTCTTGTCCCAGACTCTTGGGCACTTGTGGGGTTGGTTGGTTTCATGGAAAGGTTCCTCTGAGGAATGACAATCACGTGTCCATAGAATCAGAAGAGTTCTCTGGGGAAAGGGGAAGGAGAGGGTGGCAGGTAGGAGGTCCAGCAGTATCCCGGGATTGCCCCTCCAGGGCTTGCCCTGGGTCAAGAGCAGGGCAGGAAGCTCTTAAGTGCATTGCTCAAGAGTGGAGGAGGCTTAGGGGCTGGGGAGGCAGGGGAGGGGGCTCATTCTGGCTACCCTGAGCTGCCTCTCTTTCCACCCCCCAGCCCAGAGACATGGGGTCAGATGTGGACACTCCAAAGCCCCCTGCTTACAGGCCGCCAGGAGACCATGCCCATGGACTGACAGCAGGAAGAGAGAGGCAGCAGGAACCAGGCAGCAGGCAGGAGATGGTGGGTGGGCTGGGAGAGCGTCACTGCTCAGAAGAGGTAGGAATCAAAGCCCCTGGAGGGCTCTCCAGGACAAAGGCAAACACTGAGGTCCCTGGGCCTCCCATACACCCTGCCCCCACACACCAGGTATAAGGTATAAGGGTCCCCACCCAAGCAAGGTATCCAGGCTGTGCAGGTGACATGGCCGAGTCACACCTGCTGCTGTGGCTGCTGCTGCTCCCCACACTGTGTGGCCTGGGTGCTGGTGAGTCTCCCCATCCTCTCCTCACCTCCCCCTCACCTGGGTCCAGGTGTGGAGGAGACTTCCCGTCCATCTCCAGGTTTCCTGGGCTCTGGCTCTGAGCCAACCATTATCCCTACTTTGTGCAATATCCTCATTTCAAGATGAGGAAGCTGAGGTTCAGAGAGACTACTGGGCTTGTCTAAGGCCACACAGCTCCCAGGCACTGGTGCATGTGGAACCCTGCTGCCTCTGACTCCCGCACGTTTAAGGGCAGGTGCTCCTCGTAAAATTAGAATTGGGGTTTGGGTGAAGTCAGAGTGCCAGGAGTGGCTAAAGTTCCAAGGATGCTCTGCCCCAAACTGCAGCTGACTGGAGTGCCCCATCCCTGGCTTGTGCCCGGGGCCCCGCATTCTGGTGCCAAAACCTGGAGCAAGCACTGCAGTGCAGAGCCCTGGGTCACTGCCTACAGGAAGTCTGGGGCAATGCAAGAGCTGTGAGTACCACCCGTGGGTGCACTGGGACTGAAGGTCTGGTATAGAGGGTGTTGGGCAATCCTGACGGAATAAGCCCCCTTTAGGGAATGCGATGTGATGGATGATAAGAAAGGATGGGATGGGATGGGATGGGATGGGATGGGATGGGATGGGATGGGTTGGGATGGGATGGGATGGGCTAGGATAAGATGACATGGATGGGATGGGGTGGGATGGAGGCAGTTGCCTGTGCCTTGGAGCACTCTATCAGCCTCACACACTAGAGCTGGGAGCACACCCCCCATCCCACTCAAGTGCCCCACCTTGGGGCCCCCTCCCCAGGATGACCTCTGCCAGGAATGTCAGGACATCGTCCGCATCCTCACCAAGATGACCAAGGAGGCCATCTTCCAGGTAATGCCCAGATAATGGATGAAGTTTGGGGGCCAGGAGGTGGGGGACAGAATAGGGCACAGAGGTTAGCCCCATAAAGAGACCATCTCCAGGCCAAGAGTGAGGCCTGGATTTGCCTGGAGACTCCAGGAACCTCCCAGCTAGAAGAGGATCCTGGGAATGAGCTCAGCAACACAGCCAGAGATGGTCTCTCCCAACGGGGAGGATCCTCCCTATAGCCTACTGCTTCACTCCTTGGCGTTCTCTGAACTCTGGTGTCCTGGGAGAGGGTGGCCAGTCTGTCTGGTGGTAGCCATGCATCCAGGGACTCAGGCGGGATAGACCTCAGAGAGGCCAGCCTGACTGTCCCTTCTACAACCTCATTGTCTCCTCACTGTCTCCTAGGACATGGTGCGGAAGTTCCTGGAGCATGAGTGTGACGTTCTCCCCTTGAAGCTGCTCACGCCCCAGTGCCATCACATGCTTGGCACCTACTTCCCAGTGGTGGTCGACTACTTCCAAAGCCAGATTGTGAGGGCCCAGCAACCTCGCCTCCAAGCTGCCTCCCTGCACAGCCCCCATGTCCACCCACACCAGAGTTACCCCCACACAGCCCGACACACACACACACACACACACACACACCCCTACCCGTGACCAGTCCAGGAAGCACAGTGGCCCACAGCCAGGTGCCCCACAGCCCTACCTGCTCAGCTATACAGAGACGGCCCACACATGGGCTTACAAAACACCCGCCACACACCCCCACACCCTTCATATCGCATACACTCATTCACATACTCATACCACACACTCAGTCTCATGAAGAACCTACACCATCCCACACTCACATACAAACACACTCTCATACCCATGCTTGCTCTCATCCATTCTCACAGACATACATGCCTGTGCTCATTCACACACATTCCCAGACACCTGCCCAAAGACCCCATGGGGCTCCACCTCTGCCTTTTGGCTGCCCCCACCCTACCCTCACCACAGAACCCCAAATCACAGCCCCCATCTAGCCTGTTGCCCCCCATTCCAGGCCCAGAGCCGGTGGCTTTAGGGCAAGCCTTTGAGCCAGGCTAGGCAGGAATGGGTTCCCTCCCACATCCTGACCACCCCCTCACCCTGCATTGTGCCCTAGAACCCAAAGATCATCTGTAAGCACCTGGGCCTGTGCAGGCCTGGGCTTCCAGAGCCAGAGCAAGAGTCAGAGCTGTCAGATCCGCTGCTGGACAAGCTGATCCTCCCTGAGCTGCCTGGAGCCCTTCAGGTGACTGGACCTCATACACAGGTGACAGAGGTCCCCTGCCCCACTAGCCCCTCATACCCAAGAGAGGTGGGACTCCAAGACAGCTCAGGCCACTGCCAAGACCCATAGGCACCTACCCCAGAAAGGGCAGACCCAGAAAGGGGATAAGAAGCTCTAAGCAGGGCCTAAGGCAGGAAGGGTAAAAGGGAAGAGGAGGCAGGAGAGGCAGAGCCTGGAGGATGCCTTCTCCCAGTGCTCAGCCTGGCCTCACCTAAGGGGTGATTCTCTCCCTCAGGATCTCTCTGAGCAGCAGTTGCCCATCCCCCTCCCGTACTGCTGGCTCTGCAGGACTCTGATCAAGCGGATCCAAGCTATGATTCCCAAGGTGAGACATCCAGGAATAATGGAGCTCAGCAGGGACTTCCACAGTTCCACCCTCCCCTCCCCTTCCTCAAACCTCTGTCAGGGGCCAACTGGCTGCCCAAAATAGGAAGGAAGCCATCTGTGCATTGCCCCCACACAAGGGACCCTGGAGCTCAGGCTCAGGCCCCATGGGTGCCAGGCCTAGAGTTTATTCAACCATCATAAAGTCCTCACTATTAAATGCCAGGCATTGTGCCAGGCTCAAAGAACAAAAATGAACAAGACTTGGGTCTTGTCCACCGGCAGCTCATCATCAGATGGCACAGAATCCCAGTTGTCTCTTTAGAAAAGGTGCTTTAGTTTGTCAAAAGGAGAATTTCTGCAGATAGATTCCCCACCCCTGCCTGCACCAAACTTGGGAGTCTTTCAGACCTGTAGTGACCATTGCCCCAGACTCCCCTGAGCCCAAGGCTGCCCTGCCTTGACATGGGATACAACGTGGGGAGGCCCTGCCCCATCAGCCCTTCCATCTGGGGAGGCCACCCAGCCTCTCAGATGCCACCCAGCCCCTTGCAGGCCACCCAGCACTGAGAGCTCACAGCAGCAATGTCCTCACTTTCTGGAGTTGGTATTGTGGGGGGAGAGGGTTTTTTCACTGATAAGTTCAGAGCAGAGAATTAAAACAGCCAGTAAGAGGGTTGAGCTGGTTGGTCAAGGAGAGTCTCTGGGGAGTGGGGATTCAGAGGATGACGCCCTGGTGGACAAAGGACCATGATCAAGATGGGGCATGGCAAGCCTAAGGAACGGAGAGCCAGAGTGGCCGCGGCAGGCTGGCCAGGGCAGAGCGGTCAGAGCAGGGGACCGAGGGGCAGACACTGCCTGGCCATACAGAAATGTCTAAGCCAAGTTAGGAAACACTGGCTTCTATTCATTTAAGATTTTGTTTGTTTGTTTGTTTGTTTGTTTGTTTGTTTGTTTGTTTATTTATTTATTTATTTGTTTATTTATTTATTTATTTGAAAGAGAGCAGAGCGAGAGAGAGCATGAGCAGGAGTGACAGAGGGAGAAGCAGACTCCCTGCTGAGGAGAGAGCCTGATGCAGGGGCTCGATCCCAGGACCCTGAGGTCATGACCTGAGCCAAAATCAAGAGTTGGACACTCAACCAACTGAGCCACCGGGGCACCCCAACAAGGGAGGCTTTTAATGACAGAAGCCATCTTAGCATGTTTATATGCCGATGAGACTGGCCAGCAGATGGGAGAAGCAGTGAGGTGGGGAGAGAGGATAATGCAGGGAAGAGTACTTGAGAGGGTGGCGGCAGGGTTCCAGTGCATGAGTAGGCAGGCGGGCCTTGGACAGAGCAGGGACCACTCCTCTGTCATTGAAGCGGGCAGGTGACGCTGAGTGTGGGTTCTGACACAAGCAGGTGCAAGCATTTGGGGGATGTACCCATTTAGAAGGTAATGTGCCCCAGAGACAGACAGTTCACCATGTCCTACTCCCACCTCCACCTTCCCAGCACTGGGGGACAGCGGGGCCACAAGCAGGACTGGAGCCAAGGCCAGCCTATGGCATGCAGGTGCTTTAGACGTGTGGGTTGGATGAGTGAGGGAGTGAGCAAGAGTGCTTGCCACCTCTGCCTCTGTCCTTGTCCTTTAGCTTGGAGGTTAAGTTTGGAATCAGGGTAGCCTGGGGAAACTTCTCACTTCCCTCAAAGGCTCCTGAAACCAGGGACATGTTGGCTCCAGGAGCCACAGATGAAAGCCAACCCACCTTCAGGGAAATGTGGCAAGCCCTAGGTCTGCAGGGAGAAGACACAGGTCTGGTTCCACCTCTGCCCCAGGCCACTATGTGGCCTCGGTGATGCTCACCTTTGTGGTCTGGCTATGCTCCTTTCGGCAATTCCAGAGCCTTCGGACTTAGAGTTGGGATGGCAGCCTGGCTCCTGCACTCACTTAGTGACTCTGGCCAGGCCCCTCGGACTCTCTGATGCCCAGTGTCCTCATCTCTAAACAGCATAATCATTCTCCCTCCCAGAAGGGAACAGGGCAAAACTACAAACGCCTGCCAGTGCCGGGCACACAGTAGATCTTGCCAGGGAAGGTCCCACTCTGCCCTCTCTCCATACCCCCATCCCCAGGGTGTGCTGGCTGTGGCTGTGGGCCAGGTGTGCCACGTCGTACCCCTGGTGGTGGGCGGCATCTGCCAGTGTCTGGCCGAGCGCTACACTGTCCTGCTGCTGGACGCGCTGCTGGGCCGCATGCTGCCCCAGCTGGTCTGCGGCCTCGTCCTCCGGTGCTCCCACGAGGACAGCGCTGGGCCAGGTGAGCCTCCCGCACCCACCCCCCTCCACTACCCGCTCTCATCTGCCCCTCCCCCTGGCCTTGCACTGCCCTCTCCCTCTCCTGTCCCCCTGCACTGCACCAGTTTGGACAGACAAGAACTGGATACCTCTGCGGGGGAAGTCTTGACAGTTTTCTCTCTATTCCTCACAGCTCTGGCGTCTCTGCCCAGTGAATGGTCACCCCAAGAGTCCAAGTGCCAGCTCTGCATGTTTGTAACCACCCAAGCAGGGAACCACAGTGAGCAGGCCACGCCACAGGCAATACGCCAGGCCTGCCTCAGCTCCTGGCTGGACAGACAGAAGGTGAACCTGGGCAGGCACATGGGGAACCTGGGACACTGGGCCTGCCCACGGTGGAGGGCGGAGCCCAGGAAAGTCTTCCAGGTCAGAGACACACAGAGTGGTCTGACCCCTTGCCCATGGGGAACTCAAACAGACAAGACACAAACCAAAAAACATGGAACAATAACACAGGGTGAAACCTGCTAAGGTCAGGGGTCACCTTTGGACAAGAGCACGGGCTCCAGAGGACCTTCAGGCCTCCCTCACAACCAAAAAATAAAGCCCAGTTATCTATGAGGACACGAATAACACCAGGCCCACTGGAACTAGGGAGCGCCTGGCCTTCTCTCCAGGGTCCCCATCCTGTCTTCGCCCCATCCCTCCTCTCAATGTCACTCCTGGGGACAAATCCATCCATGGACAGGGCTGGCTTGAAGGTCCTAGGGTCCCAGGACTCAGGGGCCCTACAGTGAATTCCCTCCACAAAGCCCTGAGGCAAGCCACTGATGTCCTGCCCAGGAGGCAGCTTTCTGCATGGTACTCCCCAGCTCAATGACGTTTAGGGCTCCCCGGTGACTGCCACATCAGGTTACCAAGGCCAGATGAGTTTAAGATTTCTAGAACTGAAATTTGAGGAGAATGAGAAGGTGGAGGCTAAGATTTGGCCCATGCACCTGAGTTCCAATACCCTCCATCTCTGTTGTCTCTGGCTTTCCCAACAGAAACCCTCCACTTCAGCCTCTGCCAGCTGATTCACAGCCAGAGCTGCTCCGTGGGGGCGAGGGCTGGACCTCCCCCCGGTCAGGAGGGGGTGCTGGGGAGGGGCCGGGGTGGGTAGGTGGCAGAGTCCTGCAGCGGCCAGTGCCACCTCACGTGGTCTTTCTCCTTCCTCAGTGCGAGCAGTTTGTGGAGCAGCACATGCCTCGGCTGCAGACCCTAGCATCCGGGGGCAGGGATGCCCACACCACCTGCCAGGTACTCTCGCCCCCATAGCAGTGCTAGGACTTTCCTCAGCTCCCCAAGCCCCCACCCTTTCTGGTGCATGATCATCAGAGGCCCTGCTCCTCTGGTCCAGGGCAACCCCAGAGGTGCAGGCCCAGGATGGCAAGGGTCCTCTGATTCTACTTAACATGGGTCAGGGAAAAGCCACAAAAGAATGATCAAGGAGACATAAAGGAAAGTAGGGGGCAGTTTTAAGGAGTGTGGTTTGATGCTCATTATGGAATGGGGCTTGTTCATTGAGCAGCATGTGCTGCAAAGTGGGTGTTCTGGAGTGAGCCTCCTGCCTCCTTGGGCTCTGAACCTAGAAGGCCCATAGCTCAGGAGTGCCTCAGGAGGTCTACAAGGTCACACCAAGAGTACCCATCAGGTGGCAGGTGAGGTGAAAGCAGCCCCTTCCAGCAGAAGCTTCCTGTCTGCCCTCTGAGCTGGGAATGGGGAACAGGGTGCGAGGCCTCAGGCCTTAATGCTGTCCTTATGGCAGGCCTTGGGGGCGTGTAGGACCACGTTCAGTCCTCTCCAGTGTATCCACATTCCTCACTTCTGACAAGGACTCAAAGCCATGCCAGGTGAGTCTAGGCTCCCAGTTGAGGGGAATAAGAGGTGGATGGGTCCTGCACCAACACCAACAGGGGGCCCTGTGTTCCCCAAGCAAGAAGAGGTCATCACTGCTGCTAGCTATCCCATCTTCCCCCATAGGCCACAACTCAAAGCTCCTGGGATCCTGACAGCACCATCTCAAGAATGGCCTCTCTCACTCCCTCTCCTCAGAATCCCGCCACCCCCCACCCCACCCCCACCCCTGTGCTAGGCCCAGCTCCCACCTCCCTTGCCCTGCCCCCAGCCTCAGGGGGATCTCAGCTGATCTTCAGGATTTGATGTACCCAGGCCAACCTGTCCTGAAGTTCGGGGGAGACCAGACTTTGCTGCACAATGATGCTGTCCCCTTGGAAGCCAGGAACCCCAACATCATCTGACTCCTTCTTCCTGAGACACATTTCTCTCTTCCTGGCTGTCATCGTCTAAGTCAGAAATAGTACCTTAGGATGGAGCAGTAGTCAGATGCAGCCTCTGTGACCAGCGGCCTCGGGGCAGGGAAACAACCCTGAGAGGAACAGACATAGCAATTGTGGGCCAGAAGAATCCCTGAAAGCAAACTTGGCCCACTTCACCATTTGCTCAGAGCCATCTCCTAACATGGTGGTCACATTCATCCTGTTCACTCATTTTTTTAAAATGTAGTGGGTACCTATGGAATGGCCACGTTTTAGGGGCAAGGTCTATTAACAGCTGTGAATAAAACAATGAACCCCGTGCCCCCCTGGAGCTCAGGCCCCAGGTCCAACTCTTCTACCTGAGTGGGGAAGCCCAGGCCTGCTCCTGAATCTCCCTAGAATTGCAAGCCCCTGTGGGAGGCAGTCAGGGGGGAAGTGTCCGCCCTCAGACCTATCCCACAGGGACCAAATTAACACTTTCCCTCTACCCTGATGACAGCTAGGGGAACCCAGGGGCTGGGGAGCTGCCCAGGAGACCAAGGCAGTCTCCTTTCCCCAGCTCCTAGGGCTTCCAGCACCAGAAGATCTGGGCCTTCCATCCCTGTTGAAACAGGAAAAGCAATGGATTGGCCCAGAAGGCCCGGGCTCTGGTTCCAACTCTGTCATCAACTGACCATGGGTCCCCAGCCAAGATAATGTTGCCCCCTCTCTGGCTCTCATTCTCCTCAGCAGCAAAGTGGGGATCAAATACGGTGGTTTCTGGGATTCTTGGCATCTTTCACATGACAAGTCTCCTCCTCAAGCTCCCTTGCCCTCTGCCCACACTGGGAAGAAGCCTTCACTCCCACGGTCACCTTTCCCACCTCCTTCAAGCTGATGGGCCACAAGCCCAGAGGTTGTAACCTCATTCCTGTTATTATTCTCACCCCTCCTATCTCTAACCACAGCCCAAACCAGAGCCACTTCCTTGTGAGGTGCAGCCAAGGCAGCACCCTCTGGAGGAGATCCGCAAAAGGGGACTTCCGGCCTGATAACTTCCGGCCAGAACTCACACCCAACTGGAGCCAGCCCAGCTCCCGTTAACCCCCCAGGGCTGGGTCTAGGGAACTAACTCATCAGCCACATGGCCATTCCCTGGCTTGACTCACTTTCATCTCCACGTGCATAAGACATTAGCTTTTACAGTTATTTTGCTAATACTTTCATAAAACTTAAATTCAGGAGAATAAAAAACGGGACCATGAAATACCGTAGAAGATAGATATATGAAGGCAAACTTTTCTTTAAAAAAATCAGGACATGCCTGACGTGTCAAGAACAGACACAGCAGGGCTCAAGCAGGGTCAGGAGATGATTGGACAAACTTTCACATCTGAAATGTTCTGCTGCGTATAAGCTATCACTTTAAGATGTAAAAAAGGGTTTTCTTTTTATCTTTTTATAAGGCGAGCTTCCAAGTTTTGGTCGAAATTCCATGTGATTCCATTTCTGCTATAGCTTATCTCTTCAAAATTCAGTTGGGGCACACACTAAAAATTAGTTCCTGTGTAATCCAATGCCTGTAACAATACTAATAAAAACCCATTGCTTCATAATAAAAGGAAAAAAGGCAATCATTTAAAATGTCCCTGAACTCATGGCTGGACCAGGCAGGAACATCACTCTCCTCCTTAGGAGAAAAGTAGGCACCCCCATTGCCTCTCCCTCTGATAACTGCTTCTGGCACAGCCCCTGCCTCTCACCCTCCCCTCTCCCAAAGAGCCCATTCACTGTGATGAGATGAGGTGGTTAGGGTACCAAAAAAATCAAAATATACAATGAAAACAACAACAACAAAATTAAATAAACCTTTAACTTTAAAGACTGCAGTGCCTGGAAATGTCCCTTTATTTACAAAAGAACTTTTGTTTACTATATGTCTTATTATGAAAGAAATACGTGTTTATTACAGAAAATTCAGAAACTGCAGATCAAAAAGAAGAGGAAATCACCCACAATCCTACCAATCTCAGGAGAGGACTAGAGCACACTTTGGCATTGAGCTACAGACATTTCCAATCCATTTCCCCACATCTCCACCATTCAAGCTCCAGGGGGATACTTTCTATACAACGTGCTCTTGCAGAAAGGATGTTGTACACAAATCCTTAGCCTCTGCATTTGAACATTTAAGTGGATTTTTGTAAATCTATAGCAGACTCTTGTCTTGGAAACCATTATTTCGGGATCCCTGGGTGGCGCAGCGGTTTGGCGCCTGCCTTTGGCCCAGGGCGCGATCCTGGAGACCCGGGATCGAATCCCACATCAGGCTCCCGGTGCATGGAGCCTGCTTCTCCCTCCGCCTGTGTCTCTGCCTCTCTCTCTCTCTCTGTGACTATCATAAATAAATAAAAAAAAAAAAAAAAGGAAACCATTATTTCAATTGTAAGATCAAAATCCCTGAGAGAAAAGTGTTTTAAATTTTTTAAAAACTTGGGGAGCCTTGGTGGCTTAGTGGTTGAGCATCTGTCTTTGGGGTTCATATTGGACTCCGCACGGGGAGCCTGCTTCTCCCTCTGCCTATGTCTCTGCCTCTCTCTGTGTTTCTCATGAATAAATAAATAAAACCCTTTTTTAAAAAATTTTTGTTTTCACTTGGCTGGGAAAATGACGAGACAGAGCCTGGGGTGAGGCAAGCATGGAGATGAGTTCCTGAGGATGGAAGAGAAGCTTTCATTCAACAGGAGTCAAGAAGGGACCAGCTGGTGTGACGAGAGAACTGCAGGAAGTGGCTATGGCTGACACTCAGGGGGTCCCTGAGACATGCCCAGCATGGTGGAAAGGAAAAGCCCCAGGAGGTGTGACGGCCTAAGAGCAGAGAGGACTTATTCTTCACTTTTCAGGGCATGAGGAGAATACAAGTCCCTTAGAGATGGCAGCATGACATCAGAAAGAGTGCAAAAAATAGCCTTAACAAGGGACTTAGCAGACAGGCCTGGGGACAGCCTCAGAGAGTGCCCCCTGCATGATGCAGAAGAGCAACCACACCCTCATGGCCCAAGAGGCCATCAGAATCAGCTCTGGACAAAACGATGGGCCTGTAAAAGCCCATGCCTGGGGACAAAGCACTGACAGATTTCATGGATCTTGAGAGAAGCAGAAGTCAGACATGATAGCCCATCCCGGCACAAGGAGATGGTACACCTGGAGGACCACGGAGAGCACAGTCACCAATACCTCTCCTCATGATGGGGCACTTTGTAAATTAATCCCAGAGAAAAAGGAAGTAGGATCCAGTTGTTAGTAACCCAAGGAGGGCTGAGTATGAAAAGAAGGGGCTGGGTACCTGGGTGGCTCAGTCAGTTGAGCAATCAACTCTTGGTTTCAGCTCAGGTCATGATCTCAAGGTCCTGAGATCAAGCCCCAAGTCAGGCTCCGTGCTGGGCAGGGAGCCTGCCTGGGATTCTCTCTCTCTCTCTTTCATAAATAAATAAAATGTTTTTTAAAAAATAAAAATAAAATGTTTTTGAAAAATAAATTAAAAATATAAACAAAAAAGGGCTCACTTTCAAATGGAAGAACTGTATTTGAGGGCTTAAGAGCCAAAATGAGTTCAATTATAAAACAATAGAGACAGTTATTTTCATGTCCCCCTGATTAATGACTGAGATTTAAAATTCACAACACAGGGAATCCCTGGGTGGCTCAGCGGTTTCATGCCTGGCTTTGGCCCAGGGCATGATCCTGGAGTCCTGGGATCGAGTCCCACATTGGGCTCCCTGCACAGAACCTGCTTCTCTCTTTCTCTGTCTTTCATGAATAAATAAATAAAAGCTTTTAAAAAATAAAAAAAATTTCACAACACAATCATTATAACATTTTTTTTAAAAGATTTATTTATTTATTCATTCAGAGAGAGAGACAGGCAGAGACACAGGCAGAGGGAGAAGCGGGCTCCACGCAGGGAGCCCGACATGGGACTCGATCCAGTGTCTCCAGGATCACGCCCTGGGCTGCAGGCAGCACTAAACCGCTGTGCCACTGGGGCTGCCCTTTTATAACATTTTATTACAGATAATTCTAAACTTTTTCTGCACATATACAAAAATAAATATAACAGGGGTTTTTCTTTACATTCTATTTATCTATTCAAAAGAGAGAGGGGCCAAGGGAGAGAGCAGGATCCCCTCTGAGCAGGGATCCTGATGGGGGTGCTCAATCCACGACCCTGGAATCATGACCTGAGCTGAAGGCAGATGCTTAACTGATTGAATCACCCAGGCGCCCTTAGATGTAACAGATTTATAAAAATGGAAAAATCCTATACATGCTGCTTTGTAAATTGAACAACTGCTTTGTTCATTTAAAAATAATCTTCCCGGGATCCCTGGGTGGCGCAGTGGTTTGGTGCCTGCCTTTGGCCCAGGGCACGATCCTGGGGACCCGGGATCGAATCCCGCGTCGGGCTCCCGGTGCATGGAGCCTGCTTCTCCCTCTGCCTGTGCCTGTGTCTCTGCCTCTCTCTCTCTGTGACTATCATAAAAAAATAAAATAAAATAAAATAAATAAAAATAATAAAAATAAAAATAATCTTCCCAAGGGTGCCTGGGTGGCTCAGCTGAGTGGCGGGCTATTGATTTCAATTCAGGTGGTGATCTCATGGGTTCTGGGATCAAGCCCCATCTCTCTGAACTCAGGGAGTCTGCTTCGGATTTCTTCTTTCCCTCTCCCTCTGCCCTTCACCCTGCTTTTCCTGCTTGCTGAAGGCAGATGCTTAACCAACTGAGCCACCCTGGCATCCTGAGGTATTATTTTTCTTACCAGTAAAAATACATTAGTTATATTCATTTCTTTACTGTCCTGTATATTGCAAAATTCATCGTCATATGTCTTTTACCTTTAGGTTGTGCTTTCCATGTATCTGTTTTTTCCTTTGTGATATCTGGCTAAAAAAAAAAAACATTAATTTCACTTCTTTTTCATGTGTGGGTCAGATCAGCCGAAGCTCAGTGCTCCAAAAGCAGAAGCATATACTGAGATCACAGCCATAGCGACACATGACCCCAGTTCAGACAGCAGTGGTGGAAGCAAGCCACATGTCACCCACAAAGGTCCTAAAGCTTCTGCACACATGACAGGCAGCTCTGAGCAATGTACCCAACCGTTCAGACAATAGTATCTATTGTCAACATCTTGAGCATGTTTAAAGAGACAAAATTGGGATGCCTTGGTGGCTCAGTCAGTTAAACATCTGTCTTCAGCTCAGGTCATGAACTAAGGGTCCTGGGATGGAGCCCCATGTCGGGCTCCCCTGCTTCTCCCACTCCCTCTGCCTCTCCCCTGCCCTTGCTAATGTTCTCTCTCTCAAATAAATAAAATCTTAAAAAGAAAAAAAAGGGCAGACAAAAATCATGTGTGCAAAAGGACACAGAGAACACAGAGTTAGCACTATATCATTTGCTCAATGAGCATTAGCAACTGACTCTTAAGTGCCAAGCATTTTCCTAAGGTTAGGACCAAAACAAACAGTTTCTATCTGCCCTTTTGAAACTTATAGTTGGGAAGACAAGCATTAATCATAGAATCACAGAGGGGAAAAAAAGAATACCTCAGGTGTGGTACATGCTATCACTCAGAGACACACATGGTACTGAGGTATGAGAGGTCAGAGGGGTGAAAGAAGAGCAAGTTAAAGGGGAGAGAGCATCCCTAGCAGAGGAAGCAGATAGCACAAAGGCCTGCATCTTGTGGCACATCCAAGCAATGGAACGAAGGACAGTGGGCCTGGGATTGAGGACCAGTAGAAACTTCCCAGAATGTGAGGCTGAGAAGCTAAGGGATTTCCATCTAAGCCAAGAATGAGGAGATCCCTGGGTGGCGCAGCGGTTTGGCGCCTGCCTTTGGCCCAGGGCGCGATCCTGGAGACCGGGATCGAATCCTACGTCGGGCTCCCGGTGCATGGAGCCTGCTTCTCCCTCTGCCTATGTCTCTGCCTCTCTCTCTCTGTGTGACTATCATAAATAAATAAAAATTTAAAAAAAAAGAGCCAAGAAAGTGTCTTTAGTGGGAGACTGGGGTGTGAGGGAGAAATAACTTGGTTAGGTGTGTATTTTAATGGATTGGTCTGGCCAAAGTGTGAATGGATTGGAGGAAAGAGTCAAGGGACAGGGAGAGGAGACCTGTCAGGAGACCACTAAACAGAAATCAGTAACAGCTTAGACTAGAATGACAGTGGCAGAGGGTCTGTGCAGAAATCACATGGATTCTGGAGAACTTCAGACTATCATAAACTCAATCAGATGGTGACTCCAACTGAAGCTGTTGTCCCAGATGT
This sequence comes from Vulpes vulpes, assembly GCF_048418805.1. Taxonomy (NCBI): domain Eukaryota; kingdom Metazoa; phylum Chordata; class Mammalia; order Carnivora; family Canidae; genus Vulpes; species Vulpes vulpes. The sequence continues at coordinate 72,419,408 of NC_132787.1, read as the reverse complement.
AATGTCTTTACTGATAATAACAGCAAGGCCCTGGTCCTTGGCATGCAGCTTTAGCTTCTTTTTCTCCAAACCAATTGATACAAATCACCAGAAATAGTTTGCTTTTATCTGGCAGGGCCAACAGCACACTGTCACACTGTTGCCTCACAATGACATCAACTCTCCTCTGCCATAATACCATTCACACATCTTGATCATCTTGACATTCCATTAAACATCACACTAGTCCTCTACACTGATGACATTATGATGATACTATCCAATGAGCAGGAAGTGACAAGTACTTTTTTTTTTAAGATGTTATTTATTTGAGAGAGAGGAGAGAGTGTGTGAGCAAAGGGAGGAGCAGGAGGAAGGACAGGAACAGGCAGACTTCCTGAAGACCATGGAGCCTGATGTGGGGTTCTACCCCAGGTCCCCAAGATCACAACCCAAGCCCAAAGGCCAGATAGTCAACCGACTGAGCCACCCAGGCACTCTGTCACAAGTACTTTAGATGTCTTAGTAAGACAAACAAGAGGGTAGAATTTAACCCTAAAACAATTCAGGAGCCTGCCACCTTAGAAGTTTCTGGGGGTCTACAGTGTAGTCTACAGTTATGTCAAGATATCTGTGAAAAACAAGCTACTGTACCTCATATCACCTACCACCCCACCACCACCACCACCACCACCACCACCCTACCATCTCCCCCACCTGCTTGGGCAGGTCCAAAGAAAAAAGGCACAACATACAATAGGCTTTTTTGGCTTTGGAGACAACATATACCACATTTGAGTGTGCTGCTTTAACCCAACTAGAGACAGCTATAGAGCTACTACTTTCAAAGGGAGGCAAGGACAAGAAGTTTCCATAGATGTTTAAGCAGCAGAATAGATTGCTCTTCCACTTGCACCTGATGATCCAGGATGGCCAAGATTTTGAAGTGTCCTTAGCAAATAGGAACACTGCATGGAACCTCTGGCAAGAACCAACAGGAGAATCACAGTGCAGAATTTCAGGATTCTGGAACAAGCCGACGCCCTCATCTTCTTTTTTTTTTTTTTTTTTTTTAATATTTATTTATTCAGAGAGAGAGAGAGAGAGAGAGGCAGAGGGAGAAGCAGGCTCCATGCAGGGAGCCCAACGTGGGACTCGATCCTGAGTCTCCAGGATCACACCCCTGGGCTGTAGGCGGCACTACACCGCTGTGCCACTGGGGCTGCCCTCATCTTCTGCAGATACCTATTCTTCTGAGAAATAGCTTCTGGTTGGCTAGTGGGCCATAGCAGACTGACCATCTAAACGTAAGCTATCCGGTGACTATGCAAACTGAATCTCCACTCATGAACCTGCTATTGTCTGACTCAACTAGCCATAAAGTTGGCCATGTGCGGCTGCAAGCTATCATTAAATGGGTAGTGTATTGGGCCAATCTCAGGTCTAAAAGGCACAATAAGTTACATGAGCAGGTGGCTCACATTCCTCGACACCAACTCCAGTTGTGTTGCTTCCTAGGGAGTTCCTTCAGACCAGTTGACCAAGAAGACAAAACTCAGGCTGAGTTATAGATATATTTGCATAAAATGCAGGTACACCCTGCAAGTGGACAGCTGTAGCACTTTATCCTCACTCAGAGTGACACTGAAGACAGTAGAAAAGGAAAATCCTCTAGTGGGCCTAACTGCAAACAGTTAGGCAATAGACAACAGTCTATTGGGTTGTTTACTGTATTTGGAGTGTGAGATGGCCAGAAGTACAGATTTCAACTAATTCATGGGCAGTTGCCAATGGTTTGGCTGGATGGTCAGGGATTCAGAATGAACAGGATTGTAAAACTAGTGAAAAGGAAGTCTGGGCACGAGATATAAGGAAAACTCTAGAACAGAATGGAATAGAATAGAATAGAATAGAATAGAATAGAATAGAATAGAATAGAATAGAAGAATAAATATAAATGTATATAATATGCTACACTATATCCTACATATATACTACATATATCATAGAAATAAAATATATATACTATGAAAATAATTATTTTGCATATGAATGCCCCCCAAAAGTCATCTGCTGCAGAGGCGACTCTTAATAAGGTTTACACAAATGACGTGACCTATGGAATGTCAGCCAGCAGCCTCTTTCTCCAGTGCTTACTCAATGAGCTCATGAGCCATGGTGGCAGCAATCGAGGCTATGCATGGGCTCCACAACCCAGGCTTTGCCATCTTGATCTGAGTAGAACTTCTGCCAAATATCTAATTTACTGACAGCAGGAATTAACAGTTAGTCCCCACTACTCCTTATGGGCAGCAGCCAGCTACCTGGTGCAGGCTGATTATATCTTCTATTACGGAGGCAGAGATCTGTCCTCAGAGGAATAGAAACACATTCTGGATATGCATTTGCCTTCCCTACCCATGTTTCTAGCAGCACCACCAACCGTGGATTCTCAGAATGCCTTATCAACTATCATGGCATTCCATGCCGCATTGCATCTGGTGAGGCAACACTTTTCACAGCAAAGGAAGTGCAGCAATGAGCTCATGCTCATAGATTTCACTGGTCTTAACACATACACCATCACCTGGAAGGAGCTAGTCTCACTAAAAGGTAGAAAGGCTTACTGAAAACTCAGTTACAGTACCAGTTGGTGCTCATTTTATAGGCTACAGTATGCTCTGAATCGGAGAACATTATATGTGCTTTCTCTCCTATTACAATACATGGGTCTAAAAAAACGAGTGGATATTGATGTGACTTTTATTACACTTAGTAACTTTGCAGAATTTTGACTTCTGTTCTAGCAACCTTAACCTTTGCTTGTTTAGAGGTCTTAGTTCCCAAGAGTGAAGGTTTCCACCCAGGAAACATGGTTCCACTCAATTAGACTACCACATGGACATTTTGGGCTCCTTATGCTACTAAATCAAGAGGGCGGGGGTGGGTGGGTAGTAGGGTATGGAGTGTCATCTACTTGACAGAGTAATGCTGATTATCAGCATTGAAATTGGGTCGCTGTTATAAATAAATGCAGGCAAGATGGACTATATCCAGTAGTAAAGGTTAATGGAAAACTATAGCAACACAAGGAGGGTGGGGAGTAGGATTAAGGAGTTAGGTCTTTAGGGATTGAAGATTTGGGTTACCCTACCAGGTATAGAACCGCAACTAGCTGAAGCTCTAACTAAGGGCAGACTAAACCCAGAAGGGGCAGCAGAAGAAGCACAGACATCAGTTGCAGCCTTTTGCCCTATCACAGAAATATGGATTGTATTCTCTACTTGCTTATTACATATAATGATAATTTGTGTATGTTTGTGCTTACACGGCCGCCCAGGAGATGGGCTGGGGGCTGCATCACCGCTCAAGGACCCCTCGGAGGGACCCCAGCCTCCCTGGGGGCAGTGTGGGCACTCTGGCTTCCTCTGGGCTGCTTGGGGTCTCACCAGCAGGAGTGCAGGCGGGCAGGCCAGTCATCCCAGCACCTCAGCCCCGAGCCCCGGGAGCCCCGGTCTACATGTGCTTTCACTCCCTCAGCCTGCAAGGGTCAGATTTGCCATCAAAACAACAACCTCTACTGTTTTCTTTTGTATTTTGATAAACACTGAAGAAGCTGGAACTGTTCAACTTTATCTTGGGGAAGTTCTCAGAACTGGTTTATTTGGTGTCGTGGAACCTCTTACTGCTTTCAATACACGATTAGTAATCAAAAAAAAAAAAAATGTTATGTTAAGCATTTTTCTCTCTCTTCTTCCTACTTTCACTTTATATAGAACTCGTTGGAAGTTCACTTTACAACTTAGTCTTTAGATGATAGAATATTCAGTGGGACTAAGTGGATTTGAGAAGTAATCAACACAGCCATCAGTGGATACAGGACTCTTGGGACATGTCATTTTGGGAAAGGTTGAAAAGGTGTTCACTTGTAAGAAGGGTAGCAAGCTTCTTGTTAGGCAGAAATACAGAGCTATTTTCTTTGTTGCTGTTGTACAGAATTCAAATAAATGTGCAGAAGAGTGTCTATGGAAGCTGAGTCATCAAGGGATGGTCTGTGCCTCACAACTCCACAAATTATCCTTTCCACCTGCTCTGGGAAAATGGATTTGGGTCCTTTAGATTTTTCTTTGCCAGCTGCCATGGAGGCTTTGTCCAAAGAGGGTGCTGGAGACACACTGCAGGAAGACAGGGCTTCTTCGCATCCAGTTCCCTGTGCTCACTTGAAGGAAACATGCAGCTTTCTCTGGCGCCAGGCTCCTACATGCCTCACAGATTCCCCGGTGCCTGGTTCCTGCAGAGCTTACAGATGCTCTGGGGGCTCCTCTCCTCCCCAGGCAGTTTGGAAGCAAAGATAACTCCCCATAAACAGCGTTTCCTGACACATTAGAGACCACGGATGGGTTTCAGGGGTCAGACTTTCAGCGAGGTCTGGATCTCAGCCTTAGACACCATCTCAGCCCTAGGGGTGATAGCTGTTCCTTACACCTGCTGTTCCTACAATTCTTTCGAGTTCTTTTATACCAGTCAATCCCTTGTGACTCCAATCCTGTTACAGTTAATAATTCTTGAAATTAAGTTTTCCCTGATCAAATTACTGTATGGTTTCTCTTTTAACTGGACCTGGACTAGGCTGGCACTAGCTTAGCCTAGACAATGGGAGGGGATTAAAGTATGGAGATTCAAGAGACACTTAAAATGTGAAATTGACAGGACTTGGTAATAGATTAGATGAGGGAAGTGGGGGTGGGGAAAGAAGGATTCTGGCATAAATTTCCAAATTATTAACAGGATGAAGGTGGAACCCTACACCTCTATAGAAACCACTGGAAAAGGGCCAAGTTTGAGAAGAAAATTCACAAGCTCAGTTTTGAACAATGTTGGGTTTGAACTGAGTTTAAGACACCCAAAATATATTAAATAGGCAGCTGGCTCTAAAGTTCAAGAACGTAGAGAAGTCTAGGATCCAGACAGAAGCCATCTCCCTCAAGGGGACAGGTGAAGCCATGGACATATTTTAAATGGCCCAAGGAGGAAGCACACTGAGGAGAGGGCCTAGCAGTCCTGAGGAATCTCAAGCTTTAACAGCTGGAGAGGAAGAGGGGTCAGCAAAGGACATACTGAAGCTGTCAAAGAGGTAAAGGAAAATAGGGATGCCCCAGGGACAGCACTGACTCCCAGAAGTAAGGGTGGCAGCCACAGACATGCAGGGCTCCTACCTTTAGGAGAACTTGCTGTGGTTGACTGGCTGCCACCAGCCACTATATCCAGATATCTCACATTTTCAGCTCTGCTACAGTGCTTGGGCTGAGGTCATACTTTCTCCAGGCCGGTCTTAATATCAAGGACTGAACTTGAAGAAAGCCATTTCTGTTTGACTCTTCTGACTGGCAACCTTTGCTCTGGGCTCCCTGCTGGCCGGGCTGAGACTTTCTCAGAACTGTGCTGTAGTCAGATGTCCCTCCTGCTTATCTTCCCTCCCTTTTCCCTCACAGAGTCCTGCACCTAAGGCTGAAATAGCCCATCTTCGCACTTCTAGTTAAGCACAGGAATGTATTGCTTTAGTCAGATATTTTGTTACCAATAGAGACAAAATACATCCCAAATGACACACCACCCACATGCTGACAATAGCCTAAGGGAAGGATATAAAACAAGAGGCTGTTTAAAAACAGGAAAACATTTAATCCATTCCAAAAAACACAGCAGGAAATGAAGAGAGCCACACCAAAAAATTTCTATGATGGCAGAAGAATATTACTGGATTCCTAGAATCCTGAGGCTGTGATGTGCAGAAGACATTATCTTGTCCTTTGGATATTTCCAGATGCCCAGAAAAAAATTACACACATATGTAAAAGAGTTCTGGCCTGCTAAAACTAGAGGGGAGCTAGATACGAAGGAGAAGGGGGCATCAGTCTATAATCAACGGATCAAAGAACAGCTGGGGGACAGTGCAGACCCATCCTAGGCAGGTGGGCCCCTCTGATGTCCTGGTGTGAACCCAAATCCACAAAACAGGCTGGCTCCAGGAATGTGCCAATCAGCCTATGTTCAGCTACAGCCTTGGTATTATTACATCTTCAGCCAAAGCCACTGGGAGCAAAGCCCTAAACTTCTCCTTCAAGCCCCCTGCTGGTTGGTTTCATCATTATCTCGCCTCTTCCAAATCTGTAAGAAATGAATACAACAGGCAGGTAGGAGCTGGCATTCAACCCACACACATTTATCAAATACCTCTTCCACCCTAGGCGAGGGACAGCCTGTCACTCCACATCCATATTTGCATGTCCTCCGAAACTAACTCAATCATCTTTCAGAAAATTCTCTTTTGCTTTTTATTTTTCTACCCATCCCCCTTCTCTTTACTTTCCATGCCAAACTCACTTTCTAAAAAAGAACTCATAGTTAAGCTTATTCTCATAGACAAAGTCACTAAAGAAAAAGCTATCTTGGGATGCCTGGTGGCTCAGCAGCTAAGTGTCTGCCTCTGGCTCAGGGCATGATCCCGGGATCGAGTTCCACATCGAGCTCCCTGCATGGAGCCTGCTTCTCCCTCTGCCTTTGTCTCTGACTCCCTCTCTCTGTGTCTCTCATGAATAAATAAACAAAATCTTTAAAAAAAAAAAAAAAAAAGGAGATTTTATTTAATCCATTAAGCAGATGTAAAACAGAACATTTTTAAGAGGTGCAGTCTCTTTGAAAAATGGATCAAACTTAAATTCAACATATTCAGAATGTCTGTAAACAAACTTATTGCATGACAAGACAAAACAAAGCAATAGCTTTTTCTTAGTCTCTGTCTTCCTTGTTTGCCAGGTACCAGACAGTTATAAAAAGTAGAGATACTCTGTTCCATGAGCTCTCGATAGAGAAGATATTAAAATAATAAGGTTGGTACTCTGGTAAAGACATGCAGAAAATGCTGTGGGGTCATAAAGAGTGCTAACTTGGCCTGGGATGCTGGGGAAAGCTTCAGAGTCAACTTTTAGCTAGGGTCCTGATAAGCCTAGACTCTTCCTCCTTGAAACCAGACCACATACCTCTGCAAAACTAACCTGGCCACACACATAACCTCCTCGCTCATCCACAAATCTCCCACGCTTCCCTGCCCTTCTCTTTTCTAACAATCATTCCTAGGTTCACAGGGCTATATAATCTGGCCTCCTCTTGCCAGATGCACTCCTCAGTGCATCCCAACAGGTACCCAGCCTAACCAAGGCTTTAACTCAATATCACTTCTTGCCTTCACTCATATCATTCCTCTCACTGGCCCCACACCCTATCTGTTCAGCACATAGCAAGTTCGTGGCCAACGCACCTGAATATAAGCCTCCGAGAGCGTGATCATCTGGGGAAGGATGTCAGTCACCTGCAAGTCTTGTAATTCATACCATTTGCCCGTCCCCTGCAAAAAGTATTAAGGGATAGGTTAGTCTCCTCCCTAAAACCAAAAGGTACAGAAGGAAAGGACTGCAGAAAAAAAGTGAGGAAAATCAGAATAGCCACTAGACCATCTCTCAGCAAGAATCATAATTAAGAGGGTGTATGACTTCTGCTTGGCATTATTCAATTTAAAGAGCTTTTGGAGTGCTGATCTTGGCAAACTCAACCCCTGCCGAGGATTCCTTGAAGTACAATGGAGTCTCCCAAGACTTTTAAGAAGAATTTAGGTAAGAGGTAGCCCTCTACTCCTCATCTAAGATAACTCCCTGCTGTTCAAAAATGACAGACTAGGGATGCCTGCATCTGCCTTCGGCTCCAGGCGTGATCCTGGGGTCCAGGGATTGAGTCCCACATCAGGCTCCCTGTGAGGAGCCTGCTTCTTTCTCCCTCTGCCTATGTCTCTACCTCTCTCTGTGTCTCTCATGAATAGATAATTGAAATCTTAAAAAAAAAAAAAAAAAAAAGACAGACTACACACACTGAGCAGGTGCAGTGTTAACTACTGGGAAAGCCTAAAAGTAGACATCCCCACACCCCATCCCAGAGAACACAGCAAGAGCCAAGAAAAGTGTCCTTCATGGACACAGTTCAAAATACTAACCTGTTTCCTTTGGTCCATAAAATCAGTGCTGCAAATACAGCAAACCTACCTTACTTCATGATGCCATACATAAGGGGGAAAAAGAGGCTTCTGGATTATGGCAGGGGCACTGCTGGACCTGCCTCATCCATCCAAACTTCAAAGAAATGCCAAAGACAGATACTACAGACTATAGATATTCCAGATAGTCCAATAGTTCAGAATACAGGAAACATAAGAAATGCTCAGGATCACATAATCAAGCCCCTATTCCTGTATTGAGAACTGGTTAAGAACCTGGTGAAACCAAGGGCGCCTGGGTGGCTCAATCAGTGAAGTGGCCAACTCTCGATTTTGGCTCAGGTCATGATCTCAGGGTCCTGGGATCAAGCCCCATATTAGGCTCCACACTCATCAGGGAGCCTGCTTGAGGATTCTCTCTCCTCCCTCTGCCCTACTCCTGCTCACACATGCACTCTCCCTCTTTCTCTCTCTATAAAATAAATAAATAAACCTTAAAGAAAAAAAAGTAAGTATCAGGGTTCAAATCCCAAATCTACCAACTTCAGGTAAATTACTCAAACTCTGAAGCTAGGTTTCTTTGGTTGATTTAAAAAAAAAAGAAAAGAAAAAAAAAGGTACTGGGGCCCCTGAGTGGCTCAATCAATTCAATGTCCAACTCTTGATTTGGCTCAGGTCATGATCTCGTCCTGAGATTAGGTCCTGCATCAGGCTCCCTCTGCAGGGAGTCTGCTTGAGATTCTTTCTCCCTCTCTCTCCATCCCTCCCCTGACTTGTGGTTTTCTCTCCCGCTCTCAATTTTTAAAAAAAGGAAAAAAAAAAAAAAAAGGTATTAATGCCTGTCTTAGAGGTTGTATTAAAGATATAAGTCAGGGGCCCCTGGGTGTCACAGTCAGTTAATTATCCGACTCTTGGTTTCCACTCAGTTCATGTTCTCCGAGCTATGCAATCCAGACACAATCCAGCCCCATATGGGGCTCTGCACTTAGCACAGAGCCTGCTTAAGATTCTCTCTGCACTCCTCTCCCTCTTAAATAATAAACACTCACACTTTTTAGCACACAGTAAAATCTTTGATAAACAGAGCTACTTATTTTCCCCCTATTCCCAGAAGGCTAATCAAACTAAAACAATCTATGCTAATCATCCATGTGATACCAAACATATCTTAAGTACATATTTCATCCATTTTTAGGTTGAGACAAATTCAAAACAGTTTTTTTAGCTGAAAGGAACCTTTAGACCAGTGCTTCATTAGACTGTAATTACATACCAGAGAGTCTTGTCAAAATGCAGATTCTGACTCCGTAGGTTTGCATGGGGCCTAAGATTCTGCATTTCTAGCCAGTTCTCATATGATGTCAGTGCTACTAGTTCAAGGATTCCACTTCAGAGGGTAAGGCTCTAGTCTAGGATAGTGGTGCTCAACCTTGGCTGCACAATGGAATCTCCTGGATAAATTTAACACCATGACACCTGGTTCCCACCTCCACATAATCTAATAGTATCTTAACTGACATTTCGAGCCAGATAATTCTTTGTTATGGGAGCTTCCTGTGCACTACAGCATATTTAGCAACAGCCCTGGTCTCTATTCCAGGTGAAAAAACAATTTGTTGTAATATAACTGGCTTTGAGTGTCCCAGGCATCAATCAGGATTTTAAAATCTCCCCAGGTGAGTCCAACATGCAGCCACAACTGAGACCCACTGCCTGGAACTAATCACTGACAGCTCTATTAGTTGCAGAATGCCAAGGCCAAGACAGGGCGAGGTGAAGAGAGCAGGCCACTGAAATGCCAAAGGAACAGCCACCATTTTTGCCACTCACGTGATGAAGCACGTGGATCCGGTAGGAGCCCTCCGAGGGCTTGCCGTCGTGTACAATGTTGGCAATGAGGTCATAGGTAGTATTCTTGTGCACTGCTTGTACTTCTTCAGACAAGTATTCTCTCAGATCCACATTTCTAGTGATGATGAAAATAAATCCAAGTATCAGACAAAGGCTATGGAGGTCAGGGAAACTGTCCATCCTAGAGAGCTACTGACCCCTACTTTAGGGCCCTGGATCTAGGTATACTTGCAGAACCATGAAATCCAGCTTGCTGGAAATTCACATACTTTGCCACAAAAATGAGTCAAACGAGCAAGATGGGCTCTACGGGGAAAGCACACTGTAAAAGCAGGCCTCGCCATCAAAACTGCACAGCCTCGTGTCATTCACATTAGAAATGGAATGAGGGCTCTGCTACTTCAGAGGTATGTAGGCATTTGAGCAGGTTGAGCCTAAAGCTCTTCTCAGATATGAAAAGGAGCGGCCCCATCTCCTCGGAGATGGTGAGGGTTAAGGGAGACCACAGGAGTAACACATCACCCCCCTGCTCTCTCTGGGAATCCCACAGGTGCAGTGTTCCGTTGACAGCCTCTGGCTAGGGAAGGCCTGACCACATGATTCTGCGAGTCACCACTGTAGAGAATCATCTGAACAATTCTACTAAGGCTAACCAGGCAAACCAGTAGCTTCAACACAAAAGGGGAATTTACTCAAGGTAAAGCAGAAATGTTGCCAAAACTAGGACTTAAAGAAGAAGCAAAATCCAAGGGGGCCATTTGCCCTCTTTTCTGCTTCTGACATCCGCGTTGTTCTTCTCCCTCCTTTGGCAGCCCGGCTTTCTCTTCTTTATGTATCCACCCTGGCTACTCCACAGCGTCCGAATTCCTCAGTTCTGGTTGCCAGAAGAAGCTGTCCCTTCAACTGGGACTTGGATATATCTATTTTATTTTGGGTATCTGAATATTCACTTTCAAGTATAGAGAAGCATTCTTGAGTCTGGAATAAAATCTCCTTTTGCGTTTTATTTGTTGGATTCTAACCATCAGTTGAAGCATAAATGTATACACCAGTTATTGCAGTCAATGTTATGATAATTGTCAACTGTGAAGATGGGACAAAGACAATTGTGAAGAACTTCCCTATAGTTCAACAGGGAAACTGTGACCAGTAACATAAATAAGAGAGACTATATCATATTCCTAATCTCTATAGAACTGGTGTGCTGCCTGATGACATACTACCACTCAAAATATGAAATCCAGTAACATCATAAGTGAAGGATTCATGGAAAATGCTAACAGTGGTCATGTCTGTGGTCACTTCCAGATGTGTATCTGCCTCTGAATTATAGACTGTGTATATATTACCTGCCCAAAAATTCAAAAATTTTTCTATGTAAACCATGTAGTAATAAACATGCAACTTTGTTCCAATAGCATTCTACATGTTAGTAACAGCTATCCTTTTCTATAGACTAATAGTGTACAGTGTAGATTGCAACATTTATTGTTGAAGATAATTTAGATATGAGTTGAAAGAAATCCATGAAAGCTCTAGAGAGCCAAATGCCTGCTGGCTGCAAAGAGCTATCTTCTAGTGCTAGCGATCCTCAGCTTTAAAAACAGCTGTCCTGGGCAGCTGTGGTGGCTCAGCGATTTAGCGCCGCCTTCAGCCCAGGGCATGATCCTAGAGACCCGGGATCAAGTCTGTGTTGGGCTCCCTGCATGGACCCTGCTTCTCCCTCTGCCTGTGTCTCTGCCTCTCTCTTTCTCTCTCTCTGTATCTCTCATGAATAAATAAAATCTTAAAAAAAAAACAAAAAAACATAAAAACAGCTGTCCAGACATGTCTGTCTTAAGAATCCTAGAGAATCTTCAGAAGTATAAATACTTCAGTTTTCATGACTGAATCAAAACTGTTAAGTGACAAGGGAATGAAAACATGTTAAATCATTTTGTTTTGGGATGCCTGGGTGGCTCAGTGGTTGAGCATCTACTTTCAGGGTCCTGGGATCAAGTCTCACATCCAGCTTCCCAGAGGAGGCCTACACCTCCCTCTGCCTATGTCTCCACCTCTCTGTGTTTCTCTCATGAATAAATAAATAAAATCTTTTTTAAAAAATCATTTTGTTTTAGAAAATAGCCAAAGGAGCCCACCACATTCCTCTCCTAATCAAAACAGCTCAATTCAGAGAACACCTAATTAGCTGGAAGTACAGCTTTAATCCTGTGCTCCAAAACCCTATCCCCAAACCAGCAGAGGGCACCTAATCATTGCAAGTCTGCTCAATCTCTGGTAAAAAGATGTGTTATGAATAAAACACAGGAGAAAAATTAGGTATGAAAAGAGACTTTTGCAAAAGTAGAGACTTTAGGGGCACCTGGGTGGCTCAGTTAGTTAAACGTCTGACTCTTGGTTTTGGCTCAGCTTATGATCTCATGGGTCATGAAACTGAGCCCCACATTTAGCTCTTCCCTCAGCATGGAGTCTGCTTGGGATTCTTTCCTCTTCCTCTCCCTTCCCCTCTGCCCTTCCTGCCACTTGCACGAGCTTGCTCTCTTGCTCTTTCTCGGTCTTGTGTGTGTGTACACTCTTTCTCTAAAATAAATAATTCTTTAAAAAGAGTGTAGGCTTTAGCTAATCTAGAACATTACATCAAAAGTAATTATAGTGCATAATGCATTTAAAGTGCAGATTTCCAGAATTAGTCTCTGAAAGGCTGACTAGGTAAGAATTTATCTTTTTCTTGGGTGCCTGCACCCAGGCACTTAACTAACTCAGTCAGTTAAGCGCCTGCCTTTGGCTCAGGTCATGATCCCAAGGTCCTGGGATGGAGCCCACATCAGGCTTCCTGCTCAGCGGGAAGTCTGTTTATCCCTCTCCTTCTGCCCCTCCCCTGTTCGTGCGCTCTCTCTCCAATAAATAAATAAAACCTAAAAGAAATAAAGGATTTAACTTTTTCTCAAATTCTCCAAAGTAAGCTTTCCAAGGACAAACTACTGAAGTCAGTTACCAAAAACCTAAATGCAGGGATCCCTGGGTGGCGCAGCGGTTTAGCGCCTGCCTTTGGCCCCCAGGGCGCGATCCTGGAGACCCGGGATCGAATCCCACATCAGGCTCCCAGTGCATGGAGCCTGCTTCTCCCTCTGCCTGTGTCTCTGCCTCTCTCTCTCTCTCTCTCTCTCTCTCTCTCTGTGTGTGACTACCATAAATAAAAAAAAATAAAAAAAATAAAAAAAAAAACAAAAACCTAAATGCAGCTGGTAGCCAAATAAACATAATCCAAGTGCAATGTAAAAGAAACCAACAGAGTAAGGACACTTCTGTGGTGACTGAGCAGGAACTATTATCAATACACAGTCGGCCTTCCTCTGGAACTGTCCTAGAGTCCAGAGCACTCCCTCCTACCAGGAACACACTGGTGACTGTGACAATTCACAAGAGTCCAGTTCTGAAAGAAAACCTCACTACATGGACTTACAGAGAAAGGTTCTCTACTGTCTCACTCAAGATAGCAGAGAGCTGGCTTCCATATCCAATTTCACTCTATCTGTCACACAGACAAGATGCTAGTGAAGAACATGACAAAGAGTGTGGTTTTGAAAAGCGAAGAGATTTTCCTGTAATACTAACTACAGAGGTTTTCTCTCCTCATCCCCGCAATTGTTCTCAGATTCCTGGTGATTGTGGAACTAGGAAAAATAAAACGTTATTTTTGGAAGGATTCCTAGGGTTCACCTAGTCCAAGCTCTCATTTTATCCATGTATGAATAACTCCAGTATATATGCAAATAACCTGCCCAAAGTCACACAGCTAGAATGGCACAGCACTGAAGCCTCTTCACTTTCAGGTACTACCGTCTTAAAAACACTACACAGAAGTAAGACCTAGGACCATTTTCAAAGGAGAAAATTGGCAGTCTTGGTGTAATTTAGGCAACTGAGAAACTGAGAGGGATGGAGAGAGAAAGAAAGGAAGGAAGGGATGAGTATTTATAAATCACAGCTCCCAAACTACTCTATGAAGGTTTGGGGGAAAAAAAAAACACAAAAAACAACCCTACTGAGCTAAACATCAAGTTAATCCTGTCATATATACACCCAAATCCTTTTTGACCAAAAACTACTTTAGGGCTCCATTCTTATCTTTTCTAAATGCCAGCAAAGAGACCCACACTTCCTCCTGCCAGTCCTACCACCAGGTTTCTCCATGTTCTCAAAGATATTTTGTTCAGAGTATGAAAAACCACGTCTCGGGATCCCTGGGTGGCGCAGCGGTTTGGCGCTTGCCTTTGGCCCAGGGCGCGATCCTGGAGATCCGGGATCGAATCCCACATCAGGCTCCCGGTGCATGGAGCCTGCTTCTCCCTCTGCCTGTGTCTCTGCCTCTCTCTTTCTCTCTCTCTGTGTGACTATCATAAATAAATAAAAATTAAAAAAAAAAAAAAAAAGATTTCGTTTTAAAAAAAAAAAAAAAAAAACCACGTCTCCTGAGAACTGGAAACCAACTATCTACCTCCAAAAGGATCTTGCAGGAACTTTCTGAGTTAGAAAGTACAGCAAAATGAAAGCATCTTGTACAACTCCTCCCAATTTGCATTAAAATACTCAAATGGGGGATCCCTGGGTGGCGCAGCGGTTTGGCGCCTGCCTTTGGCCCAGGGCGCGATCCTGGAGACCCAGGATTGAATCCCACATCGGGCTCCCGGTGCATGGAGCCTGCTTCTCCCTCTGCCTGTGTCTCTGCCTCTCTCTCGCTCTCTGTGTGACTATCATAAATAAATAAAAATTTAAAAAAAATAAAAAAAATAAAAAATAAATAAATAAAATAAAATAGTCAAATGGGCAGCCCGGGTGGCTCAGTGGTTTAGCGCCGCCTTTGGTCCAGGGCATGATCCTGGAGACCCGGGATCCAGTCCCATGTCGGGCTCCCTGCGTGAAGTCTGCTTCTCCCCCTGCCTCTGTCTCTGCCTCTCTCTCTCTCTCTCTCTCTCTCTCTCTCTCTCTCTGTGTCTCTCACGAATAAATAGATAAAATCTTTAATAATAATAATAATAATAATAATAATAAAATACTCATAAATGTTAGTAAAAAGACAACTGCATGATAAACTAAAAATAAGACCATACATCAAAATTTATCTTTCTTGCCACTAGGGAGAAATTAAATGCAATCTAGATTTTACCTTCTGGGGAAAAAATTAAGACAGAAGGACCCAAAGATGACAAGACAAATGTGGAACCATCACCACTATCCATGCCTACCTACAATATGCAAGAAGATGCAATGACCACCAAGATAGTCAGACTCCAACTGCCCGAGAGCATCTTCATGGCCAGGCAGCATCCTACCTGTCCTGCCCTACTTTCATCAACTATTTTTCCCTACATTGAAAGACTACACACTTCCCAGCAAGCAAGAGGACAAGAGGAGAAAAGGTGAAAGGAAGACCGCCTCGAGGTAAACATCTATCTTTGAAGTCCCTGAAATATTTGTATCTTTCCAACAAGAACCCTTAACTTACGCAGTGTCTGTAGGCTCTGTTCCCAGCAATCTCCAAGACAGTCCCAAATTAATGGTACAAAAATATGAAAAGAGATTCAGGCTCACTACCCCTAAGAGGAAGTGAAACAGAATACTCACGTAATAGGGAAGTTGACAATAGTTGGATTCTTCTCCACAAAGAAATTGTTTTTAGTGAATCTCTTAATACAAAAGATGAGATATGGAGGGAGCTTGGTGAGCTGGAAGCGCTTTAGAAAGTTTTCCTTGTAGGTCTTATATTCCTAGAAAGAGTAAGAGGGAAATTATCAAATCAGTGCTGGAATACTGGGCCAGGGAGTAAGTTTTGTTTTGGCTTGGCTTGTTAAAATCTTTTTTAAGATTTTATTTATTTATTTATGAGAAACAGAGAGAGAGAGAGAGGCAGAGACATAGGTAGTGGGAGAAGCAGGCTCCCTGAGGGGAACCTGATGCAGGACTCAATCCCAGGACCCTGAGATCACAACCAGACACTCAACCACTGAGCCACCCAGGTCCCCTTGTTTGATTTTTAAATATAATCCTACCTTGCGCTTAAGAATTCAGAAGACACCTGATTCCAGAAGCCACATAAAGGGTCTGGGACAGCAATGCAGCTAAGGTTGCCTAAAATACAACTGCGGGCCATGTTTACACCAGCACATGAGCATGCTGCTGAACTCCACCCATGGCAATGTGGGTGTGTGTTTTTACAATAAAAACAAAAATGTCAGATGAAAAACAAGATTTGTTAAAAGCTGCAGAATTAAAACGACAAAAGTCTCACTGAATTCAAAATAAAGAAGCACCTCCTGACCAGAGAGGCATACACCCACTGAACAAGTACTTTTGAAGCAGTGAGGGGCTGCTTATCATTGAGAGTATCCTAGCAGATCTAAGAACTAAAACCACAAAAGTCTTAGAAGAAAACATAAGGGTAAATTTTCCAGGCCTGGGATTTAACAATGGATTCTTACATATGAAACCAAAAGCACACACTTCAAAAGAACGCCTAGACAGAATTTCATCGAAACTTAAATCGCTATGCTTCAAACAATACTATCAAGAGGGTGAAGATGCACTCTACAAAAGAGGAGAAAATGTCTGCAAAATCAGATATTTGATAAAGGACTGGAATCCAGATGATATAAAGCATTACAACTCAATAATAAATAGATAACCCAATTAAAAAATATACAAAGGATCTAAAGAGACAGTTCTCCAAAGATGATACACAAAGGGCCTAGGACCACATGAAAAGACACTTAACAGCATTAGTCATCACGGAAATACAACTCAAAACCATAATGAGCTACCACTTCACACCTATTAGGTAGGATGTCTCTAACTCAGAAGATGAACAATAACAACTGTTAGATGAAGGTGAAGATGTAGACAAACTGGAACACTCCTACACTACTGACAGAAATACAACACAGTGTAGCCACTTCAGGAAATAGTCTGGCAGCTCCTCAAACGGCTAAACAAGTTACCAGAAAGCCTAACAATTTCGCTTAATTACCACCCAAGAGAAATGAAAACACGTTCACAGGACAACTTGTAGACTAATATTTATGGCAGCATTATTGACAGTAGCCGAAAGGTAGAAACAATCCCAAATGTCCATTGACTGCTGTATGGATAAACAAGATATGGTATATTCACACAATGAGATATTATTTGGCCACAAAAAGGAATGAAGTAGTGACACGTACTACAATATGGATGAACCTTGAAAGCATTACACTAAGTGAAAGAAGCAAATCATAGAAGACCACATATTATAGAATTCTACTTACAAGAAATGTCCAGAATAGGCAAATCCAGAGAGAGAAAGTAGATTAGAAGTTGCCTATGGGGGGCACCTGGATGGCTCTATTGTTAAGCATCTGCCTTTGACTCAGGTCATGATCCCGGGGTCCTGGGATGGAGCCCCACATCGCATTGGGCTCCCTGCTTAGTGGGAAGCCACCCTCCCCCTTTGCCTGCCACTTCCCCTGCTTATCTCTTTCTGTCAAATAAATTCTTAAAAATCTTGAAAAAGAAAATAAAAAGGCTGCCTATAGCTAGGGGAGAGGAGAAGGTTGAGATGGTAACTGAAGAGTGATGAAAACACAAATGATGAAAATGTTCTATAACTGTGGTGATAGCAAATCTGTGGATATAGTAAAAACCATTCAATTATAAACTTCATTTTTTTAAAGATTTTATTCATTTATTCACATGAGACAGAGGGAGAAGCAGGTTCCCTAAGGAAGAAGGAGCCCAACAAAGGGCTTGATCCTAGGACCTCGAGATCATGAGCTGAGCCAAAGGGTGACACTTGACCAACTGAGCCACCCAGGTGCCCTAAGTTATAAACCTTAAATGGGTTCACTGTATGGTATGTGAATTATATATATCTCAATAAAGCTGTGTGTTGTTTTTTTTTTAAATCAAGTTCCCTGTCACATGATGAGTAACCTGAGAACACTGGAGAAATAAGCTTTCCATCTCTGGTACACACACCATAGGCACACTTCTGACAAATTTTTGATCATCTACAGATATAAACACTACTGGAAAAAATATTTTTTTGTTGGTATCAAGTAACTTCTGTGTGGTTGAAATAACATACTGTGTTAAAAGCCAAAAAAAAAAAGAAAAATTAAAGTTTGGGTTTTTTTTTATTATTTTTTTAATTTACTCATTTGAGAGAGAGACAGAGCATGCGTGCCTGTGTGAGAACAGAGTGAGCGAGAGCACAAGCAGGAGCGGGGGAGGGGAAAAGGTCTGAGGGAGAAGCAGACTCCTCGCTAAGCAGAGAACCCAATGCAGAGCTTAATCCCAAGACCCCAAGATCATGACCTGAGCTGAAGGCAGACACTACACCAACTGAGCCACCCAGGTGCCCCAAAGGTTTTTAAGTAATCTCTACACCCAATGTGGGGCTTGAATTTACAACCCCAAGATCAAAAGTTACAGGGATCCCTGGGTGGCGCAGCGGTTTGGCGCCTGCCTTTGGCCCAGGGCGCGATCCTGGAGACCCGGGATCGAATCCCACATCGGGCTCCCGGTGCATGGAGCCTGCTTCTCCCTCTGCCTGTGTCTCTGCTTCTCTCTCTCTGTGTGTGTGACTATCATAAATAAATTAAAAAAAAAATTTAAAAAAAAAAAAAAAGTTACATGCTCCCCCGACTGAGCCAGTCAGGTGCCCCCCACCAAAAAAATTTTTTAATCAGGTAAATGCTAAGAGATTTCACTGTTATATCTAAATCTATGAACAAGTAGACCTCAAGAAGCATTCTTTTTAATTATCTCAGACTTGGGAAAGATTTAACACTTAAATGATATCATAGCCTCAAAGTTTTCTCAGGAGTTCCTGAGAAAATGGTGGGGCAGGGGACAGCAAACCACATTCATATAGCAAGGAATAATTTAGCTGTAACTACACATCATATTGTAATAGCACCATTAATCAATTTTATTAGTTTCAAAGTTTTGTCTGCGTAACTTTTTTTTTTTTAAACATTTTATTTATTTATTTATGAGAGACACAGAGACAGAGAGGCAGAGACAAGGCAGGCTCTATGCAGGGAGCCCAATGTGGGACTTGATCCTGGGACTCCACGATCACACCCTGGGCCAAAGGCAGGCGCTAAACTGCTGAGCCATCCAGGGATCCCCCTCTGCATAACTTATAAACGTGTATAATTTCATGCTTGCTTAAAAGCTATAGGTATAATGAGCTTATACCGAAGTTTATATTTATACTAACTAAAGTATTATTATAGTAAAAATCAATTTAAATCGATACTGAGGGTTCATGGGAATCTCAAAATTACTTAAGTTTGAACAAACAGTGATAACAGGGACCAAGAGTGGCATGGCTGAAAAAGTCAGATGAAAAATCTGAGTTTAGACTCCCAGTTCTGTCACTTAAAATCATGAAATAAAGAAATTGAGCTACACAAACCCTAAAGTGTCTCTTTCACCTCCCCAAAATGAAACGAGTCTAAAACACAGGTTAGACATCTTAGGTATCATTGTTACCAATCTGTGTGTGTGCGTGTATGTGAGAGACATGGGCAGCTGCCACTATACATGACATCAAGAGACTGTTTTGCTTACTAAACTTCCTAACAGTACCTGACAACGGACTTGGGCACTGGACAGAAACAGTGATGGAGGTCAGGGGAGGTGTGTTTTGGAGTTCTGGGGTGCCTGTCAAGCTCACAATTCAGCCTTTTCAAAGGAAGGCCCCTAGTCACAGGGTCCTTGAACAGAATGGACACCTGATTCAAACAGGCCTTTCAACTCCATCCAGGGAACCTGGAGCAGAGGCAGGGCCTTGGAGATAAGGTAATGGCAACCTGTACAAGGGACAATCAACAGACCGCCACTTCTGACAACACCTGCGCTCTCGTTTCATCCTTCCAAGTCCTGCTCAGTTCAAGTCTCCCTAAGATCCTAAAGAGATAGATGCCTTTCAATACAGTTTCTCTTTTAGTGAACTTTTTATGGGTATTTAATATCTGAAAACAAAAGAACCTTAGCTAATGAAAAGGCAGAAACAGTATGGAATGAGACATTAAGTTAAAAAAATTCTGGGACGCCTGGGTGGTTCAGTGGTTGAGCAACTGCCTTCGGCTCAGGGTGTGATCCCGGAGTTCTGGGATCAAGTCCCACATTGGGCTTCCTGCATGGAGCCTGCTTCTCCCTCTGCCTGTGTCTCTGCCCCTCTCTCTGTGTCTCTCATGAATAAATAAATAAAATCTTTAAAAAAAATTCTTCCAGTAAAGAACCAAAAGGATTAAATCTGTCTAGCATGAAAAAGGGAATGAAACCAAGAAACAGTTAATCCAATAGATAAGATACTTTTAACTTCATAAAAAGTAGTATCATAGAGGTGCCTAGCTGGTCCATCAGTTAAACATTCAACTCTTGATTTTGGCTCAGGTCATGATCTCAGGGCCCTGGGATCGATCCCTGCATTGCATCCGGTCTGCACCCAGCAGGAAGTCTACTTCAGGATTCTCTCTCCCTCTGCTCCTCCCCTCCCCTGCTCATGCACATGTGCGCATGCTCTCTCTCTCAAGTAAGTCAATCTTAAAAAAAAAAAAAAAAAGTAATGTGACAGAATAAGTTATTTCACTTTATTTATATTTTGGTTCTGTTTTTTTCCACTTTAATATTGACACTACATTTTTTAAAAGATGGGAGTTTTTCCTACTTTTCTGAGCGTCTACTGTCCTAAATATCCCCTTCTTTCTCCAACCTACCCAGAGGCAGATGGATTAAAGGAACATATGAGAAGTACAAGAAAGGGCACAGCAAATCAAGTTAAGAGTTGGGGTAATCCGCTAGAAACAGCATGGAGTCTGGGAGCCTCAATACAGATAATACGTTTTATGATAAATGCATTCCACACATATGGTGACCTCAAAGTATAAAAAGAAACTGGGGGCAGCCTGGGTGGCTCATTGGTTTAGCGCTGCCTTCAGCCCAGGGCCTGATCCTAGAGACCCGGGATCGTGTCCCACATCGGGCTCCAGCATGAAGCCTGCTTCTCCCTCTGCCTGTGTCTCTGCCTCTCTCTCTCTCTCTCTCTCTCTCATGAATAAATAAAAATAATTTTTAAAATGTTTAAAAAATAAAAAGAAACTGAAAAAATCAACCGAGAAAGGGGCATCAGCAGGCAGCTGTGCAAATGGGCTACCTTCTCAGTGATACCGTTGAACTTGGCCAGGATGTTGAAGAGCGGCACCTGAGGGATAATGAGCTGCTCCTTCTCATCCTTGTAGAGGGGAGCAGTAGGGAGATCGAGTGTCAGGTACATGAAGGTGGACTCCACCATTGTCTCCTGGTATTCATCATTATGCAGCAGCTGCTCTTTTTCTTCTGCTGGCTAGAAATGAAGGAGAAGATAAAGGAGGGAAGGAGAATGAGCAATAGAGACCATCACACGAAAAGAAAATGTTTTTGTTACGTTTACTTCCTTTTGTTTGTAAGTGAATGAAAAGGGTACCCAAGAGACTGCGCATTTCATGGGCAGCACCACCTGGTTAGGGTAATGCAAAAACTGATGGACTTCCATCTCCAAAGACATTTAACTTAAATATCGGACTTTTTAAAATATTTCCAAATGGTTTAGAAAGCTCATCTGACCTTTCTGAAAAACCACGCCAGCACCACCCAGTGGCTAACTTCCAAACTTAATGAACACACCGGTGTGACAGGAATCTAAGGAACTGTCTCTCGGGCAGGGTTGTATAGAACCTCATCCTGGGGCAACGGGCCTTGATAGCTAAGACTCTCTTTGTCAACCCTAAATCCTCTCAGGCAAGATAAATCAGGCCAAGAGTCAGGTTGAGGTTCAACTCACCAGATCAGGATGAGGAAGCTTTTTAGTGAAGATCCTCATAGACCCCTGGAAAACATCAGTCACAATAGCTGTACAAATGGAAATCAAAATGCAAATTCTGTCAGGTTGGAAAGCATTTCCAAAATATAGTCCTAACTTCTAAATTTATGAAATAAACCAGCATCTTCTAGCATAAGACCTAAAGCTCTCACTAAACACAGAAGTACCTATGTAACATATACCACCATAGTACCTTACATTATTTGTGCAAGTAATTATTTTATGTCTGTCTTCTCCACAAGATGCCCCTTGACCCTCCAGCACAGGGTCTGGCCCATAAGAGAAAAATTAAGTGTGTTTGAAATGAATGAATGATTTATAAGGCCTAGAGACTTATCACAAAAAAATTCATAAGCAAAATAAGATAGATCCAAAGAATTTCCCATAACCATACGCTGTATGCAAAGGAAGACAGGAGTCCACCTTGCGCTAGACATAAAAGAAATGCAGAGGGGATCCCTGGGTGGCTTAGCAGTTTAGCAACTGCCTTCGGCCCAGGGCATGGTCCTGGAGTCCTGGGATCGAGTCCCCCATCGGGTTCCCTGCGTGGAGCCTGCTTCTCCCTCTGCCTGTGTCTCTGACTCTCTCTCTCTCTCCTGAATAAATAAATAAAATCTAAATAAATGAATGAATGAATGAATGAATGAATGAAATGCAGACTAAGGGACAGGACAGAGAAGAGAACCAAAGCAATGAGAGAGAAAGAACAACAGGGTTCTAGAATCCTGATAGGACACAAGTTACAGAATTCATCAGAGGATGTGCACAGGCTGAAGACATCCAGCAGAGGTGGCACGGCAACCTAGTAGAAAGAACGCCAGCCCACAATTCCACATCAATATAAACATCAACACCAGCAGAACCGAAAAAAGGACAAGAAAAAAAATGCATTAGGTCTCCAAAATTATTCATCTAGCTCAGCAGTCTCTAAGCTAATGGTTAATTTTGGCATTCATGGAAACCGTCTAGTTGTAATGCCAACATGGATATTAAGGATAGAGGACTTGAAGACTGAGAATCTTTTTGGAAGACAGCCTCATTTCTCCAAGTACAGGCTCAGGGGGAGGAACTAGCTTTTACTCTGCTTTACCAATTTAGAAGCCACGCAAACACCTCAGTGAGCCCTCCTCACATTAACTCTTGCACTACCAGACTACCAGTTGACAAAATGCTGCCAGCCCCTCAGCAGAGAACTGGATCAGGATTTCTAGAGTGCAATTGTATCCATTTCCATGTATTAACTAAGCATGCCATCAGATAATAACCATATCCTAATTTTTTTTAAATGGAGAGGAGCCTGTTCAGGAATAAAGCTTAGTTCACGTGTACATAGACACTACCCTGACACAAAAAAATAAACAGTTAAGAAAAGGATAGGAAATTGCAAAGTGCCGTAAAAACAAGCAAACAGGGATCCCTGGGTGGCTCAGCATTGAGCGTCAGGGCATGATCCTGGGATCAAGTCCCGCATCAGGTTCCCTGCATGAAGACTGCTTCTCCCTCTGCCTATGTCTCTGCCTCTCTCTGTGTTTCTCGTGAATAAATGAATAAAATCTTAAAAAAAAAAGTAAACAGAAAAGAGCTCTTACAAAAGAAAATGACTTACTCTTCTTTTTCTTCTTTGTACCCCCCAGAGCTGAGTGCAGAGCATTCAGAAACCAGGACAGGAAGTCAACTCCATCCCCTGGAAAAGAAGGAAGGGTGGGACACGTCAAAGCTGGAAATTAGTATAACACAAACCATGCACTGGCTGGCATGATGTCACATTCCTGGTTTTCCTTTCCTTCTAGGCCTCACCATTCCTTCCCCTGGCTGCCTCTTCTATTTGGTCAGTAAATGCTGGCACTCCTCAAGGTCAAGCTCTTAGTCTTCCAGTCTTCACTCTCTCCTTGGGCTCTCTGACCCAACTAGTACCTTCGATTATCATCTCTACTTCAAACTTGTATCTCACCACCCACCAAAAGCCAGTATTAAATTTCCCCTCTAAATCACTCTTCAGCCTGTATCATGTTTTTAAAACTTAAGTCTGATGTCACATCTTGGCCTAAAGGCCTTCACTAACTCCCCACTGCTGTCAGGGTATAACCCAAGCTCCTCTTTGTGGCACCTAAACCGGATGATCTAGTCCCTCCCTCCCACCTCAGCTCTCACACTGTCCCTTGGACTCTAGGCACCTGGCTACTGGCAGCCTTCCATCTGTTCCGGGCATGTCCACGCTGTTGGAAGCATCCTCGCTACCTGGAATGCCCAGCCCTGACCTATCTCCACTGTGCCTAGAACTCAGCTAGCTCTTCCTCCACTCTGACCCTGGCCAACTTCCCAGGTGCCCAGCTGGGGCTCCTTGCTTCATGCCCCCTCCCAAAGCATACTTCACTTCATCTATCATAGCACTTACACCCTTGAGTCAGCTTTTTACACAACTATCTTCCCCACTAGAATAGGAGCTCCTGGAAGAAAAAAACTGTGCAGCTTATCCCTGTTGCTCTAAAACCTACTAGCAGCACGGAAGGATGGTGAATAAATAGACACGAGACGAGAGGATGCTGTATGAGATCCAAGTGCTAAGAGCTACAGAGTGTCCTCTCTACTCACATGGCAATAACTAGTTGTACTTAGGAGGGATGAAAAGAGTCAAAATAGGTCATTGGAGTATCTAGTCTGCAGAATGACAAAATGAGAAGCAAACATGGCAAGTGCTTCAGGGCTGGTGCCTTTCTCAAAGCCTCCTCATCTTCCCCTCAGCCATACAGTTTAGTTTACCAAATAAGACAGACTTTCTATCCAGATGAAGTCACAGGATTCTGAGCAGGGCAGACTGATGAAAGGAATGAGGAACCCAATCATGCTATCAACTAGAAGCACACCCAGTTATAACAAGGTTCACTTCAAGTGCAAGTAAGTTTGCTCATCAAACTGGTTTTGTTGCCCTTCCATTAGAAAAGATGAAGGACTCGTTCCTTACCTTGCTTGGTGATCTGAAAAGTCTTCTTGCTGCAAAGGACAACAGCTTGAAGCATCTCATGGGGAGAGACATGCGCCTTGAAATTTCGAGGGTTCCAGAGCTTTCTCATCAGCTCTCCAAAACGCTGGACCAACAAGAACATGATATCCCCCGGAGGACGCTTGATGTTCTTATAATTATCTTCTTCCAAGAAGTAGTTCCGTAGAGGAGGAACATTAGATAAAGCCTAGAAGTAGAACATTCCAATTAATCCAGAACCCCCATGCAGGGCCCTGCACACAACCCCGGAAACAAGCTCTTCTACTAGAATTGGGCCTGTGATGGCCCTCAAGAGGCAGAAGGAAATGCTCAGGTTTAAAGTTCATGTTATAGAAACAACTCTGTACTATTTCACATAAAGTCCAGTTCTGTAGACACTTAACTGACATAGACATAATGAAGAAGTTTTGTTACAATTTTAATTTTTTTTTAAGCAATGTCTATTCCCAAAATGGGGCTTGAACTCACAATCCCAAGTCAAGGGTCACATGCTCCACCAACTAAGCCAGCCAAGTGCCCCAAAGAAATTTAAAAAAAAAAAAAAAGGTATTTAAGTCCCTATTCACTGACTTTTTTTTTTTTAAGATTTTATTCTCAGATGCTTACTGGTTGAGCCACCCAGATGCCCCCACTGACCAGCTTTTTAAAATAATTTCCTTTATTTACTCTAATTAGGCCTGTGATTATCTTTGGATTCATAAGGAATTGAGAGCTAGAAATCTAAATACTCCATCTGGCTAGGGTACAGATTACTACCTGGAGGCCAAAGATCCCACATCTCTTCATTGTACATAAAAATAATATGGGGATACCCAGGTGGCTCAGTGGTTGAGCACCTGCCTTCAGCTCAGGACATGATCCTGGAGTCCCAGGATTGAGTCCCACACTGGGCTCCCCAGAGGGAGCCTGCTTCTCCCTCTGCCTATGTCTCTGCCTTTCTGTATCTCATGAATAAATAAAATCTTTTAAAAAAATAAAATAAAATGAAATAACATGTAAATTATCTTAAAATCCGGTGTTTTTCCCAAATGTGGTATTTACTGAGAGAGTGGTAATAAATATAAACAAAATGAAATAAAAATGAATTCTATAGAAACATGACATAAAATGAACATATACATAAAAGAGACTGATGCTGTTAGGATTGAAACGGTCGGGATCCCTGGGTGGCGCAGCGGTTTGGCGCCTGCCTTTGGCCCAGGGCGCGATACTGGAGACCCGGGATTGAGTCCCACGTCGGGCTCCTGGTGCATGGAGCCTGCTTCTCCCTCTGCCTATGTCTCTGCCTCTGTGTGTGTGTGTGTGTGACTATCATAAATAAATGAATAAACATTTAAAAAAAATAGGATTGAAATGGTCAAAAGATTTAGGAAAACAAAAATACATTTTACCTCATGAGGCACAACGATCAATACTAGCCATGTGGGTTCAGGAAGAAATACATGCTCACTAGTATGAGCTACAAAACTGGGAGGGAGACCACAGAAGAGACCTTAAATAGACACAGTCTCCCCACAGTCCCCTCCTAATTGGTTTGTGAATCCTTACCAGTACTGTGCTTACTATGGGCACAACTTTTTTGGCAAGGTAATTCATTTAGAAAGGAGGACAGGTTTCTGCTGGACACAATAAACCCAGGTGTCTTAGCGGAAGACAACTCAGGACAACTCCAGACACAGGGAGTACCGTAACAACAGACATGATCAGGAAAGCCCCTGCAAACTGAGCTCAGCTAAACAAGAACTTCATGCTTAGAGAATAATTACCAAAAAATGAGTTACTATCTAAAGGAAAGCAATCTGGATAAAGTTCATCCTAGTTCTCAGTTCTCCAAGCTCTGGAGGAAGCCTGCTCAGGGGCTTCAGCAACAATACAAAAAGTAAGTGTCAGAAACTATTCAGCCTCCAGCTGGAGTATTTCATCCATTCAATCCCATTCTAGCAGCAATAATATCACAAAGGGTTTGTTCATCTCATTTTATAAATAAAAACTTCCCATGGGAACTAAAACCCATCACAAAGCCAAGGTTAATGCCAGGCTTCAAATCCTTTGTTCATCTTGCAAGTCTTCACAAAGCCATGAAAGACCATAAGAGAAGCAAAGTCTCTCTCTACCTAAGAATTTGACCTTTCCAGGGTCTAAAGCATGACATCAGTCACACACACCAAAACTAACAAAAACTTCATAATTTTTTACCCAAATTCTTTATGCAAAAATACCATAAGCAAAGTTTAAAGGCCTAAGAACTGGAAGGAAATGTTTATAACATATACAATAGGATGCCTGGGTGTCTCGCCAGTTGAGCGTTTGTTTGCCTTCTGCTCAGGGCGTGATCTCAGAGTCCCGGGATCATGTCCCACATCGGGCTCTCTGCATGGAGCCTGCTTCTCCCTCTGCCTGTGTCTGTGTCTCTGCCTCTCTCTCTCTCTCTCTCTCTCTCTCTCTCTCGCTGTCTCTCATGAATAAACAAAATCTTTAAAAAAAAAAAAAAATATATATATATATATATATGCTACCAAAAAAGGCTAATATATATCTCTTAAAGCTCAGTGAAATAAACCACCAATAGAAAAATGAGTACAGGGATCCCTGGGTGGCGCAGCGGTTTGGCGCCTGCCTTTGGCCCAGGGCGCGATCCTGGAGACCCGGGATCGAATCCCACATCGGGCTCCCGGTGCATGGAGCCTGCTTCTCCCTCTGCCTGTGTCTCTGCCTCTCTCTCTCTGTGACTATCATAAATAAAAATTAAAAAAAAAAAAAAAAAAAAAGAACTTTAAAAAAAAAAAAAAAGAAAAATGAGTACATACATCCCAACATCACATTAAAAAATGAAAATAATCGGGATCCCTGGGTGGCGCAGCGGTTTGGCGCCTGCCTTTGGCCCAGGGCGCGATCCTGGAGACCCGGGATCGAATCCCATGTCAGGCTCCCGGTGCATGGAGCCTGCTTCTCCCTCTGCCTGTATCTCTGCCTCTCTCTCTCTCTCTGTGTGACTATCATAAATCAATAAAGATTAAAAAAAAAAAAATTAAAAAAAAAATGAAAATAATCAATTTTAGAAGCTAATGAGGAAAGGTACATTAAATGTATCAAAATGGGGAGTAAAGTGTGACAATGCAAGATGAATCCTCTTTTGTGTTGTTGATGGGTATGGGAATTGCTACAAACATCCTATAGCCCAGTCTCCCCACTGTCCCCTCCTAGGCCTTAAATACACTAACACAGAGGTGATGATTAAGCTTTAATTCATCCACAAAATGGATTAACATATAATTATTAAAGATGCTGCACAAGAATACGTACAAGCCTATTTCAGAGGTATCACAGGTTCAGTTTCAAACCATCACAATACATAATACTACAATAAAGAGAGTCAAATGAACTTTTGGGGTTTCCCAAGGCATCCTAAAGGTTATGTTTACACTACACTGTAATCTTTAAGTATGCAATAGCTTCTATCTATAAAAACAACATACAAAAAATTAAAACAACATATATACCTTAATTTAAAAATACTTTATTGCTAAAATATGCTAACCATCCGGGCACCTGGGTGGCTCAGTGGGTTAACCATCCTACTCTTGATTTTGGCTCAGGTCATGACCTTAGGATTGTGAGACTGAGCCCCATGTCAAGCTCCCCAAGGGGCATGGAGCCTGTTTAGGATTCTGTCTCTTCCCCACCCTCAGTCCCTCCTCTCACCCGACTCATGCTCACACTCTCTAACGAAAAAAATTGCTAACCATGACCTGAGCTTTCAGTGAGTCACTCTCTTTTTGCTGGTGGAAGGTCTTGCCTCCATGCTGATGGCTACTGACTGATCAGGTTGCTGAAGGCTAGGGTGACTGTGGCAGTTTATTAAAATAAGGTAACAACTGAATCTTCCTTTCATAAACAATTTCTCTATGGCATGTAATGCTGTTGGATGGCATCCTACCCACGGCACCACTTACAAAATTAGAGTCAATCCTTTACAACCTTGCTACTGCTTCATCAGCTAAGTTTATGTAATACTCCAAATCCTTTGTGGTCATTTCCACAATCCTCACAGCATCTTCACCAGTAGATTCCACCTCAAGAAACCACTTTCTTCACTCATTCGTAAGAAACAACTCCTCATTCACTAAAGTTTTATCATGAGATTGCAGTGATGCAAATATAATAAAAAACCTGAAGTACTGCAAGAATTCTCAAAATGTGAGAGTCAAGAAGCGAGCAAATGCTACTGGAAAATTGGTGTTGAAAGACTTCCTCCGGATGCTTGGGTGGCTCAGCAGCTGAGCGTCTGTCTGCCTTCAGCCCAGGGCATGATCCCAGAGTTCCTTGATCGAGTCCTGCATCAGGCTCCCTGCTTGGACCCTGCTTCTCCCTCTGCCTGTGTCTCTGCCTCTCTCTCTGGGTCTCTCATGAACAAATAAAATCTTTAAAAAAAAAAGATTTCCTCAACACAGGGTTGCCACAAACCTTCAATTTGTTTTTTTTGTTTTTTTTGTTTTTTTAATTTTTTTTAATTTTTATTTACTTATGATAGTCACACAGAGAGAGAGAGAGAGGCAGAGACACAGGCAGAGGGAGAAGCAGGCTCCATGCACCGGGAGCCCGACGTGGGATTCGATCCCGGGTCTCCAGGATCGCGCCCTGGGCCAAAGGCAGGCGCCAAACCGCTGCGCCACCCAGGGATCCCCAAACCTTCAATTTGTAAAAAGAACAACATCTGAGAGGTATAAAAAGCAAAGTGCAATAAAATGAAGTATCCCAGTAATGATTTCATAATATACCTTTTTCTTAAATTTTTCTTTATTTTAGAGAAAGAAAGAAAGAAAGAGTATGTGAAAGCACATGAGCAGGGGAAAGGACAGAGGAAGAGAGAATCTCAAGCACACTCAGCGCTGAGGAGGGAGCCTAAGGCAGGACTCACTCTCACAACCCTGAGATCATGATCTAAATCAAAATCAAGAATCAGATGCTCAAACAACTGAACCACCCAGATGCCTCTTTCAAAATTTGCTTTTAAACCAGTCCATAATGGACTACTAGAGAAAGGGAAGAATGAAGACTTCACTTTAAACTTTCTATATCTTCTACCCCCAAAAAGATATTTTTTTTTAAGTAATTTTGGTCAATTAAGCAAAATTATTAATTTTCTTGTGTTTATCAACATCTTCTAACCATCCTACAATGCATAATATTACTCAGTTTTTTAAAAAAAAAACTTTTTTTGAAGAATTTATTTATTTATTTGACAGAGAATAGGAGAGCACAAGCAGCGGGAGTGGCAGGCAGAGGGAAAGGGAGAAACAGGCTCCTCGCTCAGCAGGGAGACAGATGCAGGGCTCCATTCCAGGACCCAGGGATCATGACCTGAGCCAAAGGCAGATGTTTAACTTACTGAGCCACCCAGGCGCCTCTACATAAACAAACCTTAATTGCAAATAAGACAACTCTGGTTTTCTGCATTCCTCAGTTCAAGCCTTAAGCTTAAGAGCAGGATCAAGACATCAGACAACTAGCACAGGAACATCTGCACTATTTCACACACACACACACACACACACACACACACACACACACACACACCATCTTGCACATATGTTTCTTATTTGGTACTCCCAAGCCATACACACATTCTATCCTTCATTCCTTGAAAACTCCAGAGGCCACTGACTCCAGAGGCTAGAAGAGGCCTCACCATCTGGCAGCAGCCCTTTGAGCTGACACAGAAATGTTCTGTTTGATATAGAACACTCAAGTACAGGGGCGCCTCAGTGGCTCAGCTGGTTAAGCGTGGGCCTTCAGCTAAGGTCATAATCCCAGAGACCTGGGATCCAGTCTGGTGTTAGGCTCCCTGCTCAGCCGAAAGTCTCCTTCTCCCTCTGCCCCTCCCTTCTCCCACTCATTCTTTCCCTCTCTCTCTCTAATAAATAAATAAAATCTTAAAAAAAAAAAAAAAAAAAAAGAATAGTCACGTACAGTCCTCAGCAAGACTTGATGTCTTCAAGAACCAATGATCATAACAGAAGGGAGTCATTTCTTGGCTAAACTTCATGGTATTCCCAGGTTACCTCTCTCCCTCCCCCACTGTTCCCATCCTGATCCTACCTGAAGGACAGCGTTGGCGTAGTCGTTGGCCTTTATGTTATTCAGGCCCACAATACCTGGCAGGTAAGTAGTACCATCATATGCCCGGGAGAGTTTGGCTTGCTTGTCCAAGTTTGCAATCTGCTGCTTTGTGAAAGTGGGCTTCAAAACATACTGCAAAGCAAAAGAAAATTCCAAGCTGTTGCAGGACTGCTACAGAGTTCACAAGATATATCTGAAATAGCAATTTCTGCCAGAAACAAGAAACACTTTGGTTGTGAATGCCTCACCACACACCCAAAGGGCTCCCAACAATAGGTATAAAGGCTGAGGTAATATGGAACAGGCCCTCTCCACATTATTAATGTAGAAAGGGATCTCTGTGTTTAACCCAAAATCACTGAATCCTAGGTCTTTCCTCAAGCCCCAGGTCTGGCCAACTCCATGATAAATGACTGTCAGAAGCTGGAGGACACTCAAATTTCTGCAAGCAGCAGGAGGAGTCTCACATAGGACTTCACACAGAGCCAGTATAGGCCCAGCACAGAAGCAGGAATGCAAACCTGAGACCTCATGAATTCTCTGTGATTAGAGGGGCAGGAACAGAACCTTCCCCAGTCCCAGAGTTACAAGGGTCGTTATGTAAAGGGCTGAACAAAGGTCTTCTACTAACTCATTTTAAAACCTTGCATTTATTTGTTTCTCTTTCTCCAAGTATTAGAACTACTTTAACCTCGATTATTAATAGGCCTATAAAACTTATAAAAGCAGCATAGTTTCAAAACTCTGAACACCAAGCTTTCCTTAAAAATGAACAGAGCAGTCAACATGTGTATGTAAACACTTGCTTAAAAGGAAAATAATAATCAACAGTTCCAACATTAATCAAACCCAAGAAGACTTTCCATGCTCTCCACTTAAGTACAGTGACTCTTGGGGCACCTGGATGGCTCAGTGGTTGAGGGTCTGCCTTTGGCCCAGGTTGTGATCCCAGGGTCCTGGGATTGAATCCTGTATCAGGCTCCCTGCAGGGAACTTGCTTCTCCCTCTGCCTAGGTGTCTGGCCCTGTCTCTGTGTCTCTCATGAGTAAGTAAATCTTAAAAATCTTTAAAAAGGAAAAAAAAAAAAAAAAAAAAAAAAAATACAGGGACTCTTGGCACAGATCCACACCAGAGCCCACATATGGGATACACTGGCCATTCTGGCCGCATCATATCAAAAGTAGCCAGGATAAAAAAAAAATAAAAAAAAAATAAAAAAATAAAAAAAATAAAAAATAAATAAATAAAATAAAAAAATAAAAAAAAAAAAAAAAAAAAAAAAAAGTAGCCAGGAGCTGGTATGCAGCTTGATATCCACTGTCCTCCTACACCAGGCCCAATTCATATCCCTATTCCAAAGTGTGAAAGCTTAATATAGTTCACAAAGTAGCCATATTTCTTTAGTCCTAAAGTTAGAAAGTAGCCATATTTCTTTAGTCCTAAAGTTAGAAAGTAGCCATATTTCTTTAGTCCTAACTCTCAACATTAAATGCAGAAATAACAGCTAGGCTACAGATCAGACCACAATTATGAATCCTGACCTTCTTACTAGTCTCCCTGGTTCCTCCCAAAGAAAAAGAAGCCTCTCCAAGCCCAAGGGATTGAGATTCTTCCCTAACCTCAGGTGGGGCAGATCCCCAGGAGCCCTAGGATGGCTCCCAAGAGAACTAGTTCCAAATCAACCCTCATGGACACATACTGTGATATCCTCCAGGGAAGAATCGATGATCTCATAGTTGTCTGGAAGGCAGTAAAACTTGAG
Source organism: Vulpes vulpes (assembly GCF_048418805.1). NCBI lineage: Eukaryota > Metazoa > Chordata > Mammalia > Carnivora > Canidae > Vulpes > Vulpes vulpes. The sequence goes on along the minus strand of NC_132787.1, from coordinate 72,386,746 downwards.
AGTGTGGAGGTTGAGGAAGACATGATGGCTAAACTGGACACTGTGAATATAGGCATGAGACTTCAAACCTCGGCCTGTAAAGAAGGATGAAAGGCTGTAAGAGTAGGACAGATGCCAGAGAGACACAAATCAGATTTGATTTTCCTTTCATAACTTTGTACTGGAACACACTAATACCAGCAAAAACTAAGTACTATACCATTTGGGCAGTGAATCTCTTACATGAACTTGTCCCATCACAAAAAAGAGGAAAAAAGAATAGCACATTAGTACTTTATTCCCTGGATGGCATAAAACATTGGTTAGAGAAACTAATTTCATACACATAAATGTGAAATGTGTGTGTGCATGCAGTTGTGTATGAGCTAGTTCCACTTTATCTAAAAGTAAGACTACCTACGCATAGATTATATATAATATATGCACAGACATACATAGATATGCATATATACATGTACAAATACAAATATCCATCATCATTCAGTCCTGCATTTCCAAACACCCACATTCAGGACAATCCTGTACCTATGTAACTTTGTTCAGAATGCCACTCTTTTCTAGAGTCTCTCTACCTTAACCCATTCAATCCTCTATGTCCTACCAGTTCAAGTCCCACATTGACCTCCTCCATGAATTAAACACAAATGCTCCAGCTAATATTGATCTCTACGTATTTTAACTCCCATAGTCCTTATCCATACTCACTGCCACAGTCCAGCAGTAATCCTTATGATCTTATAGTTTGCTTATTGTTTTATGTGTTAACCTTGACTATGAGCTCTTTATAAGAGCAAGGAATGTAGTTTATGTTTCTTTTGAATCCTCCAGCATACTGTACATAGCATGTGCTTGGTCTGAATGAATTGACTAGTTCCAGAAAAGAAAAGGATGAAAAAGCCCTCAGAGCAAAAGGATTTTCAAAAAAAGATAAAAAATAAAAAATAAGACATGAGTACAGAAAACATGAGAGATTCAAAAACCCACAGCCTTTAAGACCTCCTACAAAGCCTCAACTAGTTCTTCTTCTCTTTCATACATATACAGGTTCTGACCGAAGAACCTCCTATTGATTTCCTAGGAGTATCCCAATTGCCTGGGAATAAAGATAGATATTCTCAGATGTGACTCCTGGCAGCAGCTTACCTTCTTTAAAAGAAAGTAAAAAACCTCTCTGGAGCAGACCTGTAGCTAGCACTGAAAACTTAGCAAGTTTATAATATACAGCATTTACTTACCCTGAAAGTACTTGCCACACACCAGACAGGCATATGCATTGATATGTGAGAGGGAGATGGAACATAGTTTCTCAAAGTCAAAGTCCAGCACACTCCTAAAAGAGCCAAACAAAAGAAGAAAAAAAAAAAAAAACAATTAATAGGGAGAGATGTCTAGGAAAGCCCCCAAGTGAAGCAGCATTGGCTCCACATTCCACAACATCACATAGCATCCTTCAGAGATAGTTCAACGACCATATGTAAACTGTGAGGAACATTATTCCTCCCCTAGACATTTAATATAGCACCCCTACATACCAATTCCCAAAGCAATGTCAAGGTATCTCTACCAAACATACAATGCCAATGATCCTCTTTCTTTTTCAAATTTACAACCAGTAGAAAACCTTCTATTGCAGTTACTTTCTCTGGAGGAAAAGCTAAAAAAAGTAGGACTAAAGCAACAAGGCCCCAACAACATTCCAAATTAAAAGACTAGGGATGGGACAGTCCCACTTACGCAGTGGCTTAGCGCCACCTGCAGCCTGAGGTGTGATCCTGGAGACCCGGGATCGAGTCCCATGTTGAGCTCCCTGCATGGAGCCTGCTTCTCCCTCTGCCTGTGTCTCTGCCTCTCTTTCTCTCTGTGTCTCTCATGAATAAATAAAATCTTTTTAAAAAATAAATAAACACTAAATAAATAAATAAATACATACATACATACATAAATAAAAGACTACGGATGGGGGCACCTGGTTGGCTCAGTCAGTTAAATGTCCCAACTCTTGATTTCAGCTCAGGTCATAATTCAGGGTTGTGAGATCTAACCCCACATAGGCTCTGTGCTGGGTGTGGAACCTGTTCAAGATTCTCTCCCTCTTCCTCTGCCCACCCCCTTCTCTAGGGAAAAAAAAAGAAGGAGAGAGGCAGTGAAAAGACATCGAGTGAACAAATCCTTTTATAAAAGAAAAATCTATTTTTGTCCATAAAAATAAATGGGAAGCCTGAATACTAGAATACCTACAAATAGATGTACTTAATTAACTGCAAAGTAATGTTATATGAGTACACGGCAGGTTAAGGGACAAAAAAACTTTTACTTCCACTGAATCCACAGGTGACAAAGAAATTTCTCCTCAAATGTTAACTCTAATTAATTGGTAATGGTCCCAGTAAAGTGGCACTGTCCATTAAAGGAGGCAATAGCCACAAGTGAATATTTACATTTAAATTTAAAATAATTAGGGACACCTGGGTGGCTTAGCCGGTTGAGCATCTGCCTTTGGCTTAGGGCGTGATCCCCGATACGGAATCGAGTCCCGTATTGGGCTCCTTGCAGGAAGCCTGCTTCTCCCTCTGCCTATGTCTCTGCCCTTCTCTCTGTGTCTCTCTCATGAATAAATAAATTTAAAATCTTTAAAAAAGTAAAGAGGGGACCCCTGGGTGGCTCAGCGGTTTGGTGCCTGCCTTTGGCCCAGGGCACGATCCTGGAGTTCCAGGATCAAGTCCCGCGTCGGGCTCCCGGCATGGAGCCTGCTTCTCCCTCTGCCTGTGTTTCTCCCTCTGTCTATCATAAATAAATAAGTAATTTTTAAATAAATAAATAAATTAACTAATTAATTAAAAATAATTAAAATTTGAAACTGGGTTCCTCAAGTCATGTTTCAAGTCCTCTCTAGCCATAAATGGCTTGCACCTGCCACAATAAATAGCCCTTATAAAGAGTCATTTCATTACGGAGAGAAGTTCTTATCTAATCTATATACTAAACAGTACTATCTTAAGGCATGAATTTAAAAACATCTTAAGATGCCATCTGGGATCAGAGAAATGAAACAAGGATAAAGTAACCACTTCTGCTTTAGGACATATTTTTATCTGTTTTCTCTACTAAATTCCAGCCATCTAAAGTAGTACTTAGCATGTAGTAAGTACTCAAAAAAATATTTAAATTTGCCACTGTCATTTTAAGGACACCATATATATTCCATCAAACAGATTCAAAATAAACTAAAAGCTTTTTATGTACATGCACCTCCTAAAAAAAAAAAAAATGCCCTCTGACACTTTATATTAAAAGGTAAGGATTGGGGACACCTGGGTGGCTCCGTAGTTGAGCATCTGCCTTCGGCTCAGGGCATGATCCCAAGGTCCTGGGATGGAGTCCCACATCGGGTCGCCCACAGGGAGCCTGCTTCTCTATGTCTCTGTCTCTCTCTGTGTGTCTCTCATGAATAAATAAATAAAATCTTTTTAAATAAATAAATAAAAGGTAACAATTAATAAACATCGCAGGAGGCACAATTTTCTGGGCAGAAAGCTTTAAAAGGGATAAAATTTGTGAATGTGTTTTTGATGTACAGTTCAAAGAATTTTCTGCATAGATTCCAATGTTTTGTGCTGCTCTCAGCATCCCTGTCCTACCAACCTGTTAATGGTATCCAAGTACGGGCAATGGCGGCTCCTCCGATCCTCAGAATCCACACGGCCATTCTTTGCTGAAAGGGAAATCATCACAGGCTGTGAAAATGGGAAACTCGTACTCAGGGTCAACTACGAGTACAAACCAAAAAATGAGAAAAACTAAACAGTATGAACTCATACACAGGTAACCCAGGAATACACCAAAAAGCCCACTAATAGAACAAGCACCAAACTGGGAGAATATATTTGAAACCCATATAACCAGCAAAGGACTCATTTGCAGATTACATAAAGAAATCTGGTGAAGCAATAAGAAAACGACAACCCAACAGAAAATGAGGAATATAACCCTCGTTAACAATCAAGAAAATGCCAATTTCCTTGTGCAATGATATACCACTTCACACCTACCAGAAAGGAAAAAATAAAATCAGAAAATTCCCAGTGTGGGCAAATACAAATAGCAATAGAAATGCTCATGTACTGCTGGTGAAGTGTAAACTGTTACAACCTCCTGGAAACAGTACAGCAAGATCAAGCTGAGAACCTTTGACCCAGCAATCTCTACTTATAAACCTTAGAGAAACTTTTGCATTTGTACACCGGAAGTGCTTTACCAAAAATATTTATGGCAGCAGTATCTGAAAGGGCCCAAACTGGAAACAAATCAAATATCCACCACAAATAAAACAGATAAACATATTTTGGTGTATCATCAATATAACACTATGTAGCCGGGATCCCTGGGTGGCGCAGCGGTTTAGCGCCTGCCTTTGGCCCAGGGCGCGATCCTGGAGACCCGGGATCGAATCCCACATCGGGCTCCTGGTGCATGGAGCCTGCTTCTCCCTCTGTCTCTGCCTCTCTCTCTCTCTCTCTCTGTGACTATAATACATAAGTAAATAAAAAAATTAAAAAAAAAACACTATGTAGCCATAAACACCAATTTGGATGAACCTCAAAAATATGGCTAGTAAAAAAAGGCAAATCAGAAGACCACATATAGTATGATTCCATTTATATCAAATACAAAGTAAAACTAGTAGTATTTAGGGATATACAACTAAAAATAGAAATTAAAAAATAAAAATTCAGAACAGTCAATTCCTAAGCAAGTAAAGAAGGTAGATACAATTGAGAAGGGGCATATGGGAGCTTCTAAGGTATTGGTTATGTACCACTTCTAATGGTGAATAGCATTAGGAGACAATTGTCCATGGGTCTCTCATGTTTCTGTCCATATTGTGACCAGAGGCACTATCTGCCTTCAGACTACCTTGTTAAGGAGATGTATAGTAAACAACATTGGAAGACAGACACAGGGATCTCCCCACAGAGCAAATAGGAGGCAAGTTCACAAACCACTATAAAAAATTCTGTAAGCCCAGAGTTCCACTGTGAGTATAAGTTCCCTTCAAGGGTAGCCCGGGTGGCTCAGCGGCTGAGCGTCTGCCTTCAGCCCAGGGCCTGATCCTGGAGACCCAGGATGGAGTCCCATGTCGGGCTCCCTGCATGGAGCCTGCTTCTCCCTCTGCCTGTGTCTCTGCCTCTCTCTATGTCTCTTATGAATAAATAAGTAAAATCTTAAAAAAAAAAAAAAAAAAACTGCACTGTGGAGAATGACACTACGAACTCCACGGTCTTCATTAGCATCCAGAAAACTGTGGCAGGCTACCTAGGCAGCTTGCAAATAAAATCTCAAATCCTTCACAGTTCTTGACAAATGGCAAATTTAAAGATGTATGTTTCCACTCTCCTTTAAACCATACTTGTGCATTATATTCGGTCCATCTTAGTGCCTGTGATCTATTTCATCATAAAAATAAAAAGGGAAAGACAAAACAAAAACAAAAAGACGAACCAGAAGAACAAATGGGATTCTAGTGTGTCCCAGAAAAAAACAATCTTATCACAACTATACAAGATACCGAAGAAACAACGTCTCTTCCAAAGAAAGGGAAACATGAAGCTGACAAGGCACTTAAAAAAAAAAAAAACAAAGAATATCCTGAAATTAATTATTCAACGAATATTTTTATCAAGCACTCTATGAGCAAGGTGCTATTCCGGACTCTATAAGTAATGCAAATATAGTTCAAACAGAGGATTCTTTTTTTTTCTTCAAGATTTTATTTACTTGTTACGGGGAGGGGGGGGACACAGGCAGAGGGAGAAGCAGGCTCCACGCAGGGAGCCCGACGTGGGACTGGATCCCGGGTCTCCAGGATCACGCCCTGGGCTAAAGACGGCGCTAAACCGCTGAGCCACCGGGGCTGCCCCAAACAGAGGATTCTAAGCAAGAAGTTTAAGAGCTACTATTAAAGTATAATCATATACAGATATCCAGGACCGGAAGGCAAAATTACAGTCTTAGACAACTAGTACGGTCCTCACCACAATGCAGTCGAGTCCGGTCGCGGACACCAGGGAGTGTGAATTCCCCACTCACCCCCACCCCCAGGGAAAGTTGGAAATGGAAAAAGGAGAAAGCGAGAGTGGAGCCCGCGCCCAGCCGAGCCCCGCGCACCTCGCACCTCCCGCTCAGGCTCAGAGTCCTCGTCCACCTCGCGCTCCCGCTTCACCCGCACAGCCGGGACGACTGGCGTCGGAGCCTCGCGCGCGCTCACCGGCTCGACCTCCCGCTTCACACGCACTGGACTGCCCCGGGAGCTCGGCGCCTCGGCTTCCCGCTCCCGCTCCCGCTTGACGCGGCCCGAGCTGCCCCGCGACTCGGACTCGCGCTTCCCGCGGGTAGAACCACGAGATTCACGCTTGGATCGCCCAGACATCTCCTCTGCCGGCCCGGTCTCTCTGCGCAGGCTCCAGGCACGCCGTAGCGCGCGGCAGGGAGCCAATCAGAAGCCGCGCTGGTATCGTGCCCAGGGCTCTCTACGAGTCGCGGTGCAGGACACATCCTGCCGCGAGAAATTCTCTGGGAAGTACTGCGCCTCCTGTGGCCTCTGAGCTTCTGCGTGCGCCCCTGAGAAAAGCCTGCGGGCCTACTGCCGCCTTACCCATAATTTTCTGGATTAAAAAAAAAAAAAAAAAAAAGGTGTCATTGGGCTCCGGATTTCTTCGAGCTTCTTTGTGCCCGGGAGGTGGTCTCCACAGTCGCTGCTCACCAGAGAACTAGGCGACCTCCCCAAATCATCCCCTTCCTGCAGCAACCTAGCTACTCCAACTCCGCACTTGGAGGATTGTTCTCGGCGTCCCAGGAAAATGCAAACCGCAGGCAGAGAGAGACGGCCTTGATCAAGCTAAGAAAGCTCAAACTTCAGGGCCTGTGGCCTTCACGATCCCCTCCACGGCCCTGATCGAGTTTGTCCAGCTTTACGGAGATGGAATGGGCATGCAATCAAATGCATGTTTAAAGTGTGCAGTTTGCTAAATACTGATGGATGGGTGTATACACACTCTGAGACCATCACCACGATTAAGATAAGAAACCTACCCACCAGCTCCAAAATTGTCCTTCCCCAAACATCTGCTTTGTCACTACGGGGAGTAGCTTTATGTAAATGGAAGCCCAGGGCGTGTCCTCTCTTTGGCCGGGCCCTATTAGCTAGGAGAATTTATTTTGAGATTCCTCCACGCCTTTTCCTGTACCAACAGCTTGTTCCTTTTGATTGCTCAGTGGTGTTCTATGTGTGGATGTACCAGTGTGTCGCTATGCTAATCACAAATTCCCAATTTTGTCCTTTTCTAAGTTATTCATGAGAGACAGAGAAGACAGGCAGAGCCCTAGGAGAGGGAGAAGCAGGCTCCCTGCCGGAAGCTCCCTGTGGGACTCGATTCCCGCACCCCGGGACCACGCCCCGAGCCGAAGGCGGAAGCTCAACCCGAGCCACCCAGGTGCCCCTCTCCATTTTTAAAGAGGACTCCAAAACTATATGCAAATTTTGAACAGCGCTGGGTCCTCCCGCGGGGACAGTTAAGCCATACCCACGGGTGGACCCGGGCGCTGGGCGGGCTGGAGGGGCTGCGCAGCAGGCGTGCCGCTGGGTGACCCGCCTGAATACTCGCGTCCTCACAACCTCTCTTTGACGTACTTGCGCTGTGTTCTCGTTTACAAATGAGGAAACCCGCGGCGTTCAATAGTCAGCCGAGGTCAGGCAACTGGTGATGGGAGTTACACAGCATTTTGTCCCCACAAAAGGAAAGGAAGATTCCACACACCGATCGCTGAGTGGTGTAATGGGTGCTTTGTGTTTTTCTGAATTTTCTGATGTGTCAGCAGTCAGCCTAAGTCCTCTTTCGTATTGCTAATGTCACAAAGAAAATCCCCGAAGAGGCGTGGAAGCCGCGCATGCCCCGAGGCAGCACCCGCGCCGGGAACTCTGCGCGGGGCGACGCTCGGCCCGGCAGGCGCTTTCGGGGCGGGACCTCAGGGCGCGGGGCCGGAAGTCCGGCGAGGCTGCGGCGCGGATCTCCCCCGGCGGGACCGCGGCCGTTGGGGCCGTTGAGTCGGCGGCGGCTCCGAGCGCAGGGCTCCAGATGGAAGCAGCTCCAGAGCCCGGACAGGGGGTCTGCTGCAAGCCTGGCGGGCGGCTGGACATGAGCCACGGCTTTGTGCACCACATCCGACGGAACCAGCTGGCCCGGTACCGCCCCGCCCCGCCGCCGCCCCCAGCCTAGCTCTGCCCGGCCGTCCCTGACTCCCGCTCGGCTCCCCGCAGGGACGACTATGACAAGAAGGTGAAGCAGGCGGCCAAGGAGAAGGCGAGGAGGCGGCACACGCCCGCGCCGACGCGGCCCCGCAAACCCGACCTGCAGGTGTACCTGCCGCGACACCGAGGTGAGGCCGCCCGCCCCGCCTGCCTACTCCAGCCCGCGCGCCCTTCCGGCCCCCAGCCCCCTGTCTCTTTGCGCTCTTTTCTCTACATGGAAAAAACCCGCTTTTGAACCCGCAGGGCTCAGTTCATGTCGTCCCTTCCCGGAACCCTCACCTCGACGCTCCCCTTTCTCCACTCACATTCTCCCTGAGAACAGAGAAGGTTCGTGCCCCCTCCCCCCCCAGTGAAGCATCACGATTAACGGGAATTATCTGGGAACCAGCAAGTCGTTGTTTACTGGTTTGCCCACCATGCTGTCGTGCTTTAGGCCTGACAGAGTTTGGCACACCTGTAGTTGACCAGGACATGGGTGTGGAATGAAACTCAGACTAAGTATTCTAAATGGCCTTTTCTCCAGCTTCCCCGGGACCTAGAGATCACAATAGCTAACTATTGGGGCACTAAATTTGTTTAGCGTTACCTAAAAGTGTTTTTAGATCTTGGGTACGTTGATTCACTTAGTTTTCCCAAGATCCCCTAGGATGGAAACTACTATCATTTCTGTTTCACAGTTAGGAGACAGGCACAGAGAGATTAACTTGCCCAAGGTCTCACAGCTAATAAATGGCAGAGCCTGAATTTAAACCCACGTAGGACTCTGGCCATCTCTGCACTACCTTCCAACGTTATTCACTAGATGAAGATGCATTGTGATTGTGTACCTACTACGTGATAGAACTGTGCTGGCCCCAGAGCAGGGATACAAAGGTAAATGAAACTATCGATTGGCACCACACTTAACATATAACACACGCACAAAGTCCATAAGAAGATTGGGACTTCATTTACAGTATGTTTTCATGTGTTATCCATGTGGGCAGGGGCTCCAGCAGCCTTCCCCTCTTCCCTCTCATTGTGATTCATCCTTCCAGATGGCTCTACCCACCCAAGCAACCCAGACTGTGAGGAGTCCGGTGAAAGCAGCAGTAGTGGCAGCTCTGAGCCAGAACCTTCTGGCCATCAGCTCTTCTGTTTAGAATACGAGGCAGACAGCGGAGAGGTCACCTCAGTTATTGTGTATCAGGTATGCCTCATGGAAACAGCTGCAGCCTGAAGGTCCTTGGCCATGCTAGAAATCAATGCCAGAGCCTGAGCCGCTATTTTCCTCGGGGCCAGTGGGAAGTGTCGGCTCCACATGGGAGCATAGACTGTTGGGCGATGCTTTTGAGCACAACTCACGCCTGCCACACAGTGATTCTCAGCAGGAACCAGGGAGGGCTCATGGCCTCCAGCTGAAAATCACTATTACAGGGGCACCTGGGAAATGACAGGCACTGGCAAGAAGCTGTGAGTCAAATGAAGTTCTGTGAGAATGTTGTCTAGGGACAGGGCAGGTCGCCTTTTCAGAAGAGGCCAGGCCCTGAGCTTCCTGACTCTTCCTCCACGTAGGATGATGATCCAGGAAGGGTGAGTGAAGAGGTGTCAGCACACACGCCTCTGGATCCACCCATGCGAGAGGCCCTCAAGTTGCGCATCCAGGAAGAGATTGCAAAGCGCCAGAGCCGACATTGACCAGGCTGAAGGCTTTCTCACCAGGCTGGATTCACTGCCCAGGGAGCTCACTCCTAGTTTGGGGGTGCCAGGACCAGTCTGAGCTAATCTTGAGACACACACACACACACACACACACACACACCCCTGAGCTACACACATCCACAGGAACAGTGTTGCAGGGACAAGCCTAATCCTCTCCTTTGCAGCCATTCTTTCTTGTATGTTGGCCCATTTGACCAGCTTAGTATTCTGGGATTTGAGAATTTTGTTTGGCTAGCTTGGTGTTCTAGAAGCAGAGACTCCAGGGACAGCTGAGGTGTATGAAACCTTATGCCAACGTGCTGCTTTCTTACTGAAGTCCTATGCAATGGGACATCTAGTCACTGCTGCTCTACCCAGCTCAATGAACTGTGTTTGTTGTTCTATGGTTCCTTTGTTCCTTGCTTCTGCTCACTTCTGTCCATATTTTCTAGACCTTTTTTTCAGCCATTTCCTTGTTCTTTCCATTCCCTCATCTTTGTCTCAGAATCCATCAGTTCCACCCCACCTCCCAATGTGACTTCACCTCCCAGCTGCTCAGGACTTTGAAGGTGGGGAGTTCGGGGGCGGGGGGTGGCTACCTTCCTGATAAGCTCTCCCAGTAATTCCAATACCAATAAAGTGGGAGATCTTCATTTTTGAGACTGACTTGCAAGCATGTATCCCACCCCTTCCATGGCTTTTGCAAGTTTCGCTTATAACGCACTGTTTGGCACTGTCTAGATAAAGAGACCTAGGAGGATGATGCCAGAACTCAACTGCAAGGATTTCTTGCAGCAAAACCTGCCTTGGTTAGAGCTATGGGATTCCAGTTTTCAGCCTCATCCCTGGCTGTGAACAGACCATCCTCTGCTCAGGCTAAGGGGGAATTATCAAAACAAGCTTGAAGCTGACTCTCCAAATGTGATTTAACAGTCCTGAATGTACATACAAAGGGAAATTCAACATGAGCAATAATTGCCTATTTGGATCCCTAGTTGCAAAAAAAAAAAAAAAAGCCCAAACAATGGGCAGCGAAATGAGCCTCTCTCATCTGCCCTTCCCCTGTCCCATTCTTTCTCCTTTCCTATTTCCCAAGAGTATATAAACGGAGATCCTTAGGATAAAAATCCTAGGAATATCACTGCTTTCACCTCAGTGAACGTTTTCCCTAACACAGGGTTAGGCTAAGGTCTGAGAAGTTCATAAGACATCCTATGCACTGCAGTTCCAAGCCACTTCAGATTTCCAGCAATTGACCTAACCTCAGTGACTGGAAGTATGGGGTTTAAGTGAGCCCATAAACACTAAGACTTCTTGAAACCAAAGTCCCCATGCCCCAGGGGTTTCTCTACATCTGGGTCTCAAGATCTGCCTGGCTGTTCCATCTCAGCAGCTTTTCTCTTAAAGGACACCTAAGGGCACTGTTGGTTTGTGCCCTACACCCCTGAAAATCTAACACCTCAGAAACGGGGCAAGGCAACTACTTAAACTAACTGCATCATTAGAATCCAGTAAGCCACAGCTTGCAGTGCCAGAGAAATTCTGGGAAGGTGAGTGAGGTAGATAAGTTAGATGGGCCTGGTTGTGAAGGGAGCCAGGGACCAGAGTGTTCCTGACCCACAGAGCTGGCCCAAGGTTAAATACCTTAAACTTGCCAGTCCTGGGCTCAGTTCTACTTTCAGGGGAGAAAATCTGCCTGCTGCTTATTCAGCCAGGCTAGAAGTGCCTTTTGACTTACAATGTTGACTACCCTCTAGAGCCTCTAAGTCAAGGAGGCCATGCCATACTCTATGCCCAATCTTCCCTGCAGCTTTGAGGACTGGGGATTTTAGTCTTCCAGCTTTTCAACTGATCTTCTGACTTGGAAATAGGATTTCACTGGAACTCTTAGGCTTCCTAGTCTGGAAATACTTCTTGGGTCTGTCTTCTCACAACTGGATGGCCTATTTCACGGATTTATTAAAGAATTTAGAAACAAGACCAGAAGAAGAAGCCAGAGGCATGGCACCTGAAATTCTAGCCTCCATTCCTGTTTGTGAGAAGGGAAGTGTGTACCTAATGTGACCTTTTATGTGTCTGTCATGTAATCCTCACACTCTCAGGTAAGAGATTGATGAAAACTCCTTGTTTGTGAATTTATTTTCTTAAGGCATTTTGCGTATCAAGTTCATGTAGAATGTTTTCCACCCAAGAAAGCATCCTAATTCTTAATTTAAGCAGTAGAACTATAGAAAGCATTAGGCCTGGTACTTAAATGAGAGGTTGTCCTTTAAGGGAGGCCTGTTGGTAGTGATGCTGCCACTGCTCCAGGTATGCCTAAAGCACTTCTCTGGTGATATAGCCCTCAGCCAGTTGACAGATTTACCGCTCAGGCTCATTGCTTATTGCCACCCCTCAGTCTGGGGTCCAGGATGGTACTGGTACTATGCAGTTGATTCACCAGACTGGCCTCCAAATATCTTCTAGCTGTTTTCAAAAATCAGTGCTTTGCCATCAAGGAGCATGTACAGAGCATTTCCCACAGGTTCTAGGGATGTCACAAAGAAGACTGCCCCATACTTTGGTACAGTGGCAACAGTGTCAGATTAACTGGAGCTCTTAGGCAGGCTGCTTCAGAATAAACACTCATTTGACTAGACACATTCTTGGCTGTCTTAAAAAAAAAAAAAAAAAGTCTGGTAGCCTCTTTGATGTATCTCATGTCCATGAATGTTCTCCACTTACTGAGGGTAGGTCTTGGATTTTAAGGCTTTCTGTTTCCTGGGCCACCATGGATGATATAATAAATAGAAGGAATCTGGGGTTCTTAGGGGCTTTGGGCTGCATAAGAGTAAATACTAAAGTTTGAGTTCTAGCCAGTTGGCAAGCATAGAAGTCTTTGAAGAATGTAACACAAGAAGGGAAAACAAGAATGTAAAGCTTTTTGTACTGAGAGTAGGAGTCTGGCACTTGGCCAGCCAGTAGGACCAATGTGGGCAATAACATGCTTCTCCCTATGTATGAGTCTCTGAAAGGGGCATTTCACCTCCATGGTCCACTCTGAAGGGCACTGCCAACTAGAGATTTAGCCCATGGGACTGGAAGAAAACACCTTGAGGTAATGCGTATCCAACCTGCTATGCATTTGCCAGGATGCATGGATAGTAGGGTAGAGGATCCCCAGCTGGTTTACAAGTATACATGAGACCTTTGCATATAGAAAGAGGAATGGGGAAAGATTATTTTCCTACCTCTTGGGAAAATCAGCAGAGATTGTTAACAATTATCTGAAACATTTTAAGCTCCCTTGTTGAATTCCTATTATTTAGGACTCAGATGGTAGAAACCATAGGCACCCACCCCAAATTTCTCCAGTAGTTAGTGACACTAAAAGTAAAAACCTTCTGAATATTTGGCTCCTTTTCCTTCTCAGAGCCTCCAGGATGAGGGGTTGGTTGCACTGGTCAAGTTGTGTTAAATGCGTAACAAGCCATATATTATTCTGTTTTCTCATTTTCAATGTTTCTGCTCTGTGAATGAAGTGTGCAATTATTTGAAAATCTTGGAAGGAAGGTACTTTTCAAAAACAGTATTCTTTTTAAGCAATAAACTATTTTTACAGCACTGTTTTTGCCAAGAGTTTTGAAATCACTTGTGTACATAAGGGAAGTGAAGATTAAATGCCTGCCCTAAAGTCATTCAGCACCACAGAATCAGCACTTGAAATCTCATCTCTTGCTTTGCCTTGACTATTTTAAGAACTGCCCAGGTTGGAGCATAACAAGAGTCACGTAGCATTAGAGTTGGAAGGGACTATTAAAGATGTCTGGACCCATTTCTTAAATGATAAGTGACTCCCCCCCTACCAACTCTCCATGAAAAGCCCTTCTGTCATAGGGAGTCCCATCTTGGAGTAATTCTACTTTAGGGACTGCTGAGATTATCCTATTAGGCCAAAATTTGCTTCTTTGTCCCGGTTCTAGAGTGCTTGTCTTACTCCCATTGTATGTTAGAATAGCCAGTTTAGGACCTAAGTAGTTTTTTCAAGTCTTTCCCCCATAACAGTTGGACAGACACTCAAACCCAGGATTTATATATCAGCAGGATATAGTAAATGTTGACTAAGATTTGCAAAGCTTCCAATGAGGTAGGAAATGCTGAGGGTTCACAGTACCATTGGGCAGGTGAGGAAAAGGTGCCTGCTCCAATGGTGACACACTTGGGCAGGAAGATGGTGCTTCTCTGTGTATTAAGAAGCAACACCTCTGTGTCCTGGAGCACAGCATGGCCAGCAAAAAGTGGACTGGATGTTAAACCCCACTGATCCATTCAGCCAGGTATTGTACAGTGATCACTCTGCACAACCATACTTCTTGGGCCTTCCTTAACTACTTGTCCTGATGCAATTCAGAAAAGCACTCTCCCAACAGATTTCCTGTTTCCATTTTTACTTTCCATTGGGTCCAAAAAAGGTTGCTGCTTCAGGTCCTTGTCTAGTTTATTTTTTCCCCCACAGTACAGGGGCCCGTTTCTGCACATTACCTTTGCCAGATCTAAGCTTCCCCTGCTCCTGGCAGCCTAGGCCCGTGGTCTGTCAGCCCTGGTGTCTCATAGAGGTTCCAGCACATGCTGGGATTCTTAGTGTGTGAGACACACTTGGTATGTGAAAAGTATGTCCAAGAAGGCAACTTTGGCCTGTACATTTTGGTGAAACCAATGGTAATTTATTCCCACACTATCCTGTTCACTCTTCCCAAATTGCTCTGGGCCTCTAGCCTGCCTTATCTCTCTTGGTTACCAACACCTGGCCACGTGTGACCATGAATATCTTGTGGCCTTGTTTCAAGTAAGTGTTCCTCACCCTGGAAACATGTTTTGGACACTGACTTCTTACAGTACTCTATTCTTGGACCCTTGAAAATAAGTCTTGAAAGTAGCCCTCAAGAGTTTGCTGAGCCGAGGGAAGCACAAGTCAGATCCAGGGCTCTTGAATTTAAGTAACAGCCAAGACTTCGCGCTCGCTTCTTCGCACAGCCGCCTCGCCCAGGACAGAGGCAGGCGCGGGGCGCCATGGTTAGAGACGCTTCCTCCAGCCTTGCGCGCAATGCCAATCACAGCGGTGCGGCCCCGGGGGCTTCCCGCCTCCCGAAGCTTCCAAAGCAGCCCCAGGGCACGCGGGACTATGGGCATCTCGGAGTCGAAGCCTCTGCTCGAGTTCCACGCCACAGCCCTCGGCGCTCAGGCCCCCCCCGAAGGCGGGGCGCCGCCCACGCTTCCACCGCCAAGCGGGCGCGGGGGCTCGGGAGTTGTAGTCTCCCGGCGGGAGCGGCCGCGGGGGCCGGAGCGGCGCGGACTCCACGTCCCGTCGGGCGGCGCGGCGCGGCCGGGGCGCCAGGGGCGGGGCCGCTCGGCCCTTTAAACCTTCCAGGGCTGCTCGGAGGGCCGCAGCCAGAGACGGCGCCACGCGGGGCCGAGCAGGGCGCGGCGCTCCGGGGAGGTGCGTACTGGGCCCCTTCATGTCCGCGGCCTCGGAGGACATGCTGGGGAGACTCGCGTCCCCGGCTCCGGGGGGGGAGAGGAGGGCCCCGTGCCCCCACACGGGGGGGAGGGGCGGGCGAGGTGGGCTTCCTGCGCTAACCTGCCTCCCCCCTCGGGGCGCCAGCGGTCAGGTGGTTCCCTGCGCGCCGCCGCCGCTCGGCCCGGGCCCGCACCTGCCCGCAGGTTCTTGGCGCAGCCCCCTGGACAGTCCTAACTGCAGCCCCTCCCCCTGCCCGGTCCCTCGGGCGTGGGAGCGGGATTCCCTCCCCAGAAGTTAGAGCCCCGCCTGAGCTTCTGGGCGCACCGGTGGCATTGGGCTGGAATGCGGAGGCCCCCGGTGTAAGCCAGGTGTCCACGTTCTGGCGTGGGCTCAGCCCAAAACGTGGGCATTGAGAATTGAGTGTTGACCACCTTCTCCCCCCACCGACTTCGGCCAGGCACTGGACCCTGGACTTTGACCTGTCTCTCTCCACCAGGCCTGGGCCGCTGATGGTTTTGGCGAAGTACCTTAAGGTAGCTGGGCCGGCCCCCTCTTTCCCACCTACCTCTTGTCCTTCCCCCCACATCACCACCACCCTGGCTCCCCTCCCTCATGACCGCCTGGATCCTCCTTCCTGTCAGCTTGTCAGCATTCTCCATCACTGGCCTATGGACTGTGTGAGTAAAGAGGGGGAGGGGGACGGCAACTACGGGACAAAATGGGCCCCAGCCTAGAAGGGATAGGGACTCCCAGGACCCAACGGGAGCTCGATGGCACACACACAGCCCCTTGTCCTGCTGTAGGCTCCAGGGTAGTACCCAGGACCACTAGCTGTCTCCAAAACCTGGCCCTGCCCTGTGCCTGGGCACACAGTCCCCTCGGACGTTGGCACCACTGCTGTCCAGTAGGGTGACCCAGACAGACCTACTTCTAGCCAGGGTTACTTCCACAGGTCCTCTTGTTTGGGGCCATGCTGTAGGTTCTCCTGTGGTGTCAAGCTTCAGGATCACCTCAACACGAGTTCCCAGCAAGGACAAAGGCTGACTGGGGCCAGAGTCAAGGCAGAAGAGTCAGTAGGGGAGAGCCGGGCTGGGAGGGTCGTGGGTGTGGGGTGACGGTTGTGTTCCCGCAGGTATGCCATGGCCGTGATGAACCGCCACGCATGCCCTGTGGAGAACTGGTATGGTGTACTCTGCAGACAGCCTCCCTCTAAAGCTCCCTTCATCTCTGTTCCCTCTTGGGTCGGGGCTGCTGCGAGCCAGACGGAGACTCTGAGCCTGACTGCTTTTATCTGACATTGGCAACGCCTGTCCCTCCCCAGGCATGGCTTTGTGCCCATCTACCTGTTTCCCACCATCCCTTCACCCCTTTGGCTTCTCTCAGGCCAGTTCTGGGAAGTGGGCTCTTCTGTCCCTGCCAAGGGAAGTCTGGGAGGGTGATCCCTGAGAGGCCTGAGACTATAGGCCGAGAACCTAGGGGAACCACTTTTCCCCCAGACTACCCTCTGTCCTGCCTACCAGGTCCTACAACGAATCCTGCTCTCCTGACCCTGCTGAACAAGGGGGCCCCAAGACCTGCTGCACCCTGGATGATATCCCCCTCATCAGGTAAGGCCTGGAAACTGGGCAGGTCAGGGAGACCCAAGCCCCTCAGACAAGGACCTGTCTTTCAGTCTCAGGAATAATGAGTGTATTAAGAGTACTTGATAACAATTTTCCATGCCAGTCACCGTGTGCTGAATGCTCTACATGCATAGGGCCATTTAATCCCAGTACCAGCACTGGGGCAGCTACTGTTTTCACCGTCTTATAGGCAAGAAAACAGACTGAGGGATGTCATCTGTCCAGGTCACACAGCTAGTAAGTGGAGGCACCTGGACTTAAGTTCAAGCCCTCTGATTGCCTAGCCCCAGTTCTGGCACAAGGAAAGCCAGACTGGCTGCAGGCCTTGACAGCCACAGCGAGTCCAAGGAGTCTCAGCCTCTGCCAAGCAATCCTGGGTACTCCCTTACCCATCACACACATGAGCTCTGCTTTGGGGGAGGGCCCAGCCTGGGGCGGGTTGTTTGTGATACACAACTGGCCCTTCTCATAATTCAGTGGCCTGCCTAAGGACAGGCACAGATAAAGCAAGAGACAGATGGGCCAGAATGGGGGTGCTAGTGCTCCTGCCCCTCTCTCACTCTGTCCTTGCCCCCCACCCCCAGCAAGTGTGGCACATATCCCCCAGAGAGCTGCCTCTTCAGCCTCATTGGCAACATGGGTGCTTTCATGGGTGAGTTGTGCCCTCAGCCCCACTAGCCAGCCCAGTCCAACCCATACCCCCATCCCCCTCCCAGAAAGGCCCAGGAAGCCCTTGCTTAGTGTAGCCCCCTCCCACCAAGGGCTAAAAAGCAAGAGGGGCTACTTCTCTCCTCTTCAACAAGGGCCAAAGTCTCCTGCACAGCCACCCTGCTGGCCAGAGCCTGAGGAAACCCAGTACACCACCTGCCCTTCTATTCCCTTTCAGCCTTCAGTGTCTGGATGGGGGTGGGGGTGTCGGTGGGCTGGCTGGGCTGGGCCAGTCTGGGAGGAGGGCACCAGAGCTGGCCCTACCTGTGCTCTCTTCCTCCAGTGGTCCTGATTTGCCTGCTGCTCTATGGGCAGCTCCTGGAGCAGAGTCGTCATTCCTGGGTTAATACCACAACGCTCATCACAGGCTGCACCAATGCTGCGGGCCTCGTGGTGGTCGGCAACTTCCAGGTGGGCCCACCTGCCTGCCTCTTGAACTTTAACTAATGGGTCCTGGCTGTCTGCAGGTGCCAGGCTGACCCAAGTTGCAGAGATGGCCCTTCAAGGCTGAGGGAGGAGACAGAAGGGTCTGGGAGGGAAGGGAGATAGAGGTGGGGAAGAGGGGTGGTGGAGGTAGGGCTGCTTCACAGATCAGCCCTTCTCTCTGGGCCCAGGTGGATCATGCAAAGTCTCTGCACTACATCGGAACTGGTGTGGCCTTCCCTGCTGGCCTGCTCTTTGTCTGCCTGCACTGTGCTCTCTCCTACCATGGGGCCACTGCCCCCCAAGACCTGGCTATGGCCTACCTGCGGATTGTGCTGGCAGCCATCGCCTTTGTCACCCTAATCCTCAGTATCCTTCCAGGACAGGGCAGCCAGGAGCGCATCCTCAAGCCCAGCCTTTCCCCACCCAAGATGCTGGGGGGTAGGTGGTGGGGAGTGGGTGAGAGCTTGGCACACATATATCCAGAAAATACTGCCCAGGGTGTTTTCCTTCTTCCCCTCCCAGGTGGAGAGACCAGGCTCTTTGGCCCAGCTTAGTTATCTATCTGGGAAGGTAGGAGTGTCACCACATCCCACGTGTCCTACTGAACGCTTCCTTAGCCCCATTCCAGGTGGTGTCTTCTTTATGCATGAGAGCTCTCAGCTGCAGCACGGGGCAGCCCTGTGCGAGTGGGTGTTTGTGATCGACATCCTCATTTTCTACGGCACCTTCAGCTATGAGTTTGGGGCAGTTTCCTCAGAGACACTGGTGGCTGCCCTGCAGCCTGCCCCTGGCCGGGCCTGCAAGTCCTCCGGAAGCAGTAGCACTTCCACTCACCTCAACTGTGCTCCGGAAAGCATCGCCATGATCTGAGGCCTGGGGAGGGTGGCTGGCCCAGCCTCAGCAGCTCCCCACCTCATAACTTTGCATTTATTTTGTACCAAAAACAATTTTGAGAAAGTATTTTGTTGGGATATGGGTTTCCTTGCTGCTGGAGGAACGGCCATCCCATACCCACCTGTGCTATAGAAGAGCAGGCCTGGCTGCTGCCTGGGCCACACGCAACCTACTGCTTGACTCTGCAGTGTTTTATGTTTAAAGGTCACATATCCTCACTCACCCAGCCAGCCCTTCAGGTGCCTTCTACTCCCCAGTGCCAAGGCAACACCACTGGGGTTTCCCGCTGCAGGAATTGGGGGCTGGAAACAGCAGGAGGGATAGAAGTCAGGGAATAGAAGGGGGAGCACTCCTTAGTCTGTGGGAAGGCCCACTTTTGGGCCCACTGAGCTGCACTGGGATTCTTCACCCGGCCCCTTACTTTCAGGCAAATAACATAGCAGAACCACGTGGGTATTTTAATACTTTTTTTTTTTTAATCTATTAAAAGAATTCTAATTTGCATGTTTGTAGTCTGTTCTAAACAATCAGGAGAGGGCCTGACCCAGGTCGGCTTTCCCTAGGCAAAGGGTGGGAGGAATCCCCTGCCCTCAGGGAGAGTGCCCACTGCTCTTTGAAAGCAGGGCTGCCAAGAATAAAGGCTGCCTGGTGCTATCCAAATATCCTTCAAGAGGTTGAAACCCTTTCTAGGCGTTAAAAACAGTCTAAAGAACTGACCTGATCCTTCCCCAATTCCATGTGAAGTTTGCTTCTCTAGTAAGGGATATGGGGGCGGGGGAAGGAGGTCATCCAGAGAGCAACTTTGAAACGCTAGAAACAGTTTTCACAATGAAAAAAAGCCCGTGGGATTCCAAGGTTGACTAAAAATTGCAGGGGAGAGAGACAGAGGCTAGATTTTGTTTACCATACGTAAGTAGCTATTGGATGCCAGACCCTGACACATTTTGCTTTCCAACGATGAACACCTAGGCCCAGTCACTGGCTGCTCTAGTGGCCAGGTTCTTGACCTGGGTTCCACTGCTCTCAGGCCAGTAGGCTTGGCAGGAAGGGACATGCAGCCTGGTACTTTCTGTGGTTCCCCCAACCACAGTAGGGACCTCATGGAGGATACAGAACCCCTGCCCAGGCTTGTGAGCAATGCAGTGCAGGGTGGGTAAAGAAATCTTTAATGAGGATTCAAGGTGCAGGAGGAAGATATTGTGGAGGACGAGTGCTCAACCCCAGGCACCTCATGTATACATGGCTCCGTGGAGGTTCTCAAGCCGGTGCTTTTGCTGCTGCTTGCGAGCCTAAAGGAAAGAGGAAACACTGGGCATGGGTCATACCTGAAGCCCTGTGGGGGAAGCGATGGGACAGCGATCACTGTTTTCAGGCCCCAAGCTTGTGCATTGCCAAGGCTCTTGTCCCTCACCAAAGTCACCAGGAAGACGACCAGAGTCAGTGACTCTGAGGCCTAACCAAGCCTAAGGTAGGGAATGAGAACACTGAGGACAGCGACTAAGGGGTCCGCATTACCACCCTCTTCACTTACCACCAGCCCTTACCTTATCTCGTCTGTGCTCCTCATAAGCGTCATCATCAGTGGGCAGCTCATGGCGGCATAGGGGGCAGGAATTTGTCTGAGAAAAGGAGGGCAGTGTTCCAGCCCAAGTCTGGTCTTCATAAGCTAACATCTGCCCCTTGCTCCCAGTTCCCACCTGTACCCTCTCCCTTCTCTGATCCCCTAACAGTCCATAAACAGAAAGAGGCTTGAGAATTGGGCCCAGGGCAGGGTAAGGGCTGAGAGAAAGGAAGCAGTACCTTGCTTAGCCAGGGTAGAATGCAGTTGGAATGGAAGAGGTGACGGCAAGGCATCTCAATGGCAGTCTCCTCCTCCTCAAATTCCAAAAGACACACGGGGCACTTGAGCTCTTTAGGAGGGAGTGCTGATCAGGAGAGCTGCTACAGACCCTGCCTCCCGGCTCCCACTCCTGAAAGACATTCTTGCCCCAACCTGACCTGGAAAACTGAAGGGCTAGACCAGTCTAGCTTGGGAGCAGGTGCGTCTGGCAAACCTGCCCCAAATAGTAAGAATTAGTGTTCTCACCAGCCTGAGAGCTCCTGATGACTGTCCTGGGAAGGTTCTCAACCACAGCCTTGGCAGCAGGTGGAGGCAGATGATGATCCCAATCTACTACCAACCCCAAGTCTTCAAAGTCCATCCTATTGAAAAGTGACCTGGGAGGAACGATGCATGATCAGAACCGAAGAAAACCGTACTTTCTTTTTGCCCCCACAATCCAGTAGGCATTAACAGATAAATACTCTGTCGAGCTAGTACCAACAGCTAGCCCCCAAAAGTGTTCACTAGATAAAAAGCACAATGGAAAATGGTTTACAGTTGCTATAAGACAACCCCAAGCATGCAAGCTATTTAGTCCCATTTTATTATTTTTTAAAGATTTTATTTATTCAGGAGAGAGACAGAGAAGCAGAGACACAGGCAGAGGGAGAAGCAGGCTCCATGCAGGGAGCCCAACGTCGGACTCGATCCCGAGTCTTCAGGATCACGCCCTGGACCGAAGGCGGCGCTAAACCGCTGAGCCACCGGGGCTGTCCTAGTCCCATTTTACACATGAGGCAACAGGCTCAGCGAAATTACTCAGGCCATGTAGACATGACCTGGTAAAGCCAGATTCCAAGTGGCAATGGTGGTTTCCGTGCTTGTTGTTCCTAACGAAGGTACCTACTCACACCCACACGGCCCCTCCCCTGCTAGAACCGACTGCCCTGCCGCCCCCCACTCCCCCCTATTCGCCAGCTCCCGTCTTTCCTACCATCCCCGGCCCGCCCACGGATGGTCCAAATTATCGATCTTCCTCGAATCTCGTCTCTGGACTAACTCTCCATCATAAGATTCATCCGTCCTCCCCAGACTCTCTGCCCTCTATAATCCGCCTTGTCCAGCCAGCCCCAGCCCAGATACCTGCTACCCGAGCCCCCACCTCCCAGCTCCGTGCACCCACCTTGCGAGCTCCAGCAACATATTGGTTCGGGCCTCCTGCTCGGAATCCAGCGGCTCGCAATCGTGCTCATCGAAATAGGACGCCATGGCGGCGGGGCTGTCTGACACAGCCCTCGAAGACCGCCGGACTGTGGCCCCACGGCGCTGGCCAATAAGCTGCGGACCTGAGCCAGGAAGACCAATCAGAGCATCCGAAAGGCGGGCACAGAGGCTCGTTAGGCGCATGAAAGCGGAAGTATTAATTCTGCTGCTTCTCGTTGGCTCGGACAAGTCAGGTGACCAAAGGCTACAGCCAATGGCAGGGGCTTGGGCCGGTCGGAAAAAACAGCTGTTTGGGGCTCCGAACCTGGGGGAGGGTATCTGCGAATGACGTGTGGGTCGCGTGCTCGGCGCCCTGAAAAGCCAAGTGTCGGGGCTGTAGGGCCTTCGGTTCGCTCTGCGGCTCAGAGGGCCTAGGACGTGCAGGTGCTAGAGGCCCTCCAGAGAGCGAGGCGGTGGCGCAGGGGGTCAGGGTCCTGCGAACCTGGAAGGACGACGTTCCCCGCTGCTCTGCCCGGTCCCCGCCCAGTGCTTCTGCACCTGCTGCACTCTGGGTAGTTCAGGAGTTGGCCCTTGATTACCCTCTCAACCCGCAAAACAAAAATGTCCTGATTATTTTTTGTTAGACACAATCAAGGGTGGGGTAAAAGTCCCCCAACGAGAGAGGGAAGATCCTTGCCAGGGAATCTAGGGCCTTACCCGCTCACAGAACTAGATGTGTGACCTTCAGCCCACTGCTCAGCCTCTCCGCTAGCTTCTGTAAAATTAGTGGCTTGATTTCAAGGAGTTTGCATCCCTGGCTACCCATGGCTATCCTGGAGATGGAACCAGGGGTTGCAGCTTTAGGGGGAAATAACCCTGCGTCAGATACTTCCCCTCAAAGATTCTGATAGAACTGATCCAGGCCCTATACGAAAGCTGTGTAGGCCAGCGGCTAATGTGTGTGTCCAGGCATCCTGCACACTTGGATTTAAATCTTAGCTCTGATACTAACTAATCTAGGCCTGGGGGTGATAGTTTTAGAAGTTCTACAGGTGATTCTGATGTGAGGCAGGCTTGAGAACTGCACTAAATGAAATGGATGACAGCTACTTTTTATTTGGCATCTAGAACCATTACACTGATGGATATGTTACACACAATATAAATAATCCTCACAATTGTTCTGGGAGTTAAATATCCCTTTTTTCGTATGTAAACCCCAAGTCTCAAGTGACTTGCCCAAATCCACACGGCCTCTAAGTGGTGTTACCGACCAACTACACAGCCAAGCAGTTTTCTCCATCTTTCCCAGAAAAAGATGGTAATGAGCCCAGTGGAAGCAAAAAGCTCTGTGAGGGGTAAAGCTCCACACAACTCTCAGGTTTGTTCTTGTTTCTCTGTCAGTAGCCCTCACTTCACCTAACAAGGAACTGCTTCTGTTACACACTTGACCCTGAATTCCTCTTCCACATTTGAGTTTGCGGTGCAGTCAAGTAGCCCAGGCAGAGACTGCCCAGCTTCCATGGCCCTGGTAGGGCTTTCTTTCCTTCTTCCATAGCCTTTACCCAATCATCTTTCCTGTGACCCTAAGGCCCTGCCAGCTTGGCCCTGTATGGCCTTGGAGCTTTGAAGAGGCTGAATTATTTCCTACAGGACAAAGTCTAGGCCATCCTTTGTGACTGTCCATTACAGCACCAGAAAAGCCCTTCCCATTTTCTTTAAGGTTTTATTGATTGATTGATGAGAGAGAGAGAGAGAGGTGGAGACACAGGCAAAGGGAGAAGCAGGCTCCATGCAGGGAGCCCGACGTGGGACTCGATCCCAGGTCTCCAGGATCACGTCCTGGGCTGAAGGCAGTGCTAAACCGCTGAGCACCCAGGGATCTCCCCATTTTCACTGCGATCTGCCTCATCTGTAATCAGGTGTAAAGCTTGAGGAAGAACGCCCAGGAGAAAAATTGTGGAGGACAGGGTGTCCAGAGAGGAAAAAAAATCTATCCAAAAGTGAAAGCCTCGTGAGATAAAAATCTTTGAGGTGCCTTCTTCTGGAGTCCAATTCTGAGCATCTTCAAGACATCAGAAAAAGGGGCGCCTGGGTGGCTCAGTGGTTGAGTATCTGCCTTTGGCTCAGGGCATGATCCCGGGGTTCCAGGATCAAGTCCCACATTGGGCTCCCTGCATGGAGCCTGCTTCTCCTCCCTCTGCCTGTGTCTCTGCCTCTCTTTCTGGGTTTCTCATGAATAAATAAATAAAATCTTAATTTAAAAAAAGACATCAGAAAAAAAAATATTTCATTCTGAGGTAAACAGGCTCAGAGGGCACTAGTTGAAGGTTCTGGTTTGGGAGCCACTCTCTCTTTGCACCTGCACCCCAGAAGTTTCTGTCCAGGTAGGATTGGATCACATACAAGGAAGGAAGAGTATAGGGGCCACCTCCCAAGGGTGAAGTCCTTCTACCAACTTTCTAAACAACCCCAGGAGTGGAGGCCAAGAAGGATGAACCAACTTGGAGGACTTCACACACACATACAAACACCAGCTTTTAACCAAACAGCAGCTTTTACTGAGCTCCAGGTAGGGCTGGCCTGGCACAGCTAATGCAGAAGGCTGCCCTCAAGGGCCAGTCTGTGGCGTGATAGGAGATGCAAAGGTGCACACATCAGAGTTGCTCTTCAGTGCTCAGTTGGGTGGCTCAGATGGGAGCAAACGCCAGGGTTCTCTGGAGACCAGAACCAGCCAGTGCGGCCCCTCGGCCTATCCTCAAGGCCCAGCTGGGTCAGCCCCCAGGCCCTGAGGCAGCGCCGGCATCCTGGGCATGTGGAGCACTGTTGTCCCCACTGCTCCAAGGGAGAAAGATGACCAGTAGCACAATCAGGATGATGAGCAGGCCAATGCCCACCACCAGCCCCAAGTAGATCCGGCAACGGACATTCTCCCAGCGCTTCTTCTGGGCCAGGTTTTTGGTTGTCTTGCTGAAGGCTGAGCTCTGTGGACATCCCCAGACACAGGTTGGGAGTTAGTGGCTCCCCCCCAAGCCCCAGGGCCAGGTTCTCCCAACCACCCCCTCACGCCCCTCACAAGACCTAACCTCCTCCTGCATCTTCCCAACCTGTCTGCTCCCCGTTTCCACAGAGCCTGCCCCGGGACCCTCCCAGCCTGACTGCTGGTCTGACACTGATGGAGCCCTTGACTCGCACTCCTCCAAGGCTCACACCCAGTCAACAATAACAGCCCTCAACCTGTAGGAGGGTCAAACCAAGGACTTGTTATTTCATGAGGCCTACCTGGAGCTAGCTTATTGAGGCTATAGGCACCTCCACAAACCCACAGGCCCCCCGGGCGCTCAGGCAAGCCTCAGGCCCCCCAGTGCCTGGAGACCCTGAGCACAACCTGAGGACTCCTCCTGGCCCTCCCCCGTCCCTGCTCCCCCATGCCTCACACCATGTCCAGCAGTTGGTCTGAACGCAGCTCCAGCTCGGCCAGTTTCCCATCGCGCTCCAGGACCTTGTCGAAGTTGTTGAGCATGATTTCTGTCACCTCATCCGCCTGCCGCTGGCATCGTTCCAACTCTTTCCCTGCCTGGGCACCAAGCCCAAGGTCAGAACTGCATGAGGCCCCCACCCGGCCCTCATCTGATCCTGAGACCTAGTGGCCTCCTTGTCCCACCCCCGACCCCATGTGTGTGTTGTGTGTGGGGGGGTGTACAGGTAGGGGAAATAGCATCTTTCATGTGAGGGTATGGCATGTACAGAGTGAAGGACTGGTCTCCTGAATGTGTATGACCTGCCTCTGACCTCACAGTTTCCTCTCCTTGCCCATCAAGGCAGATCCTTGGCTACAGCATCTCAGCTTCCTCCAAGATGCCTCAGGATGGAAACTTCCCAGTATCTCACTCTCCCACAGAGCAGATACTTTGCTCACCTGCCCTAGGATGGCCTCTACCGAATGTGCACCTGCCCTGTGGCTTCCTATTGGCCTAAAGCAGCAGTAAAGAAGAGGGAACCAAGCTACATGGCTAGAAGCCAGACAGAGCAGATACCGACCCCATATGACTAGAAAGGTAATTGTGGACCACCACGCATCATAACCTTTGCCTAACCCTACAGACACACAGACAGAAACAAACTGAGATCAGACCTCCCTCTGACTGGCCAGGCCAGGCCAGTTCTGCCTCCTACATCAGTGCTCAAAATTGATTCTCTGTCTGCCTGGAAACCTCACCAACCCTGGCCTCTGGCCTCAGCCTTCCAGCTACCCAAGAATCTTCACTGAGGTCCAACTCACAGAGAAAAGACCAACTCTTTGACTTCTCGGCTTGAGCAGCAACCACACCTGACAAAAGAACCCAGCTCATTTCAGAGGACTAAGAAGGGAGGGGCAGGGACCAAGTGTGGCAGGGTGGGGAGTGCTGAGAGAACAGGGGAGAGGAAGAGAGAGTGTGCATCACAAGCAAGAAAGAGATCAGGCTTTGGACACATGCAACTGAGACAGACCTAGGGCAAAGGCCCCCACCCCTACCCCCACCCCCGTGAGAGCTGGAAATTCAGGAGCAGGTCCAGGGATGCATCAGGGAGCTCAATCCCAGCATATCCACAAACCACAGAAGCTCCATCCTCCCCGCCTAGTCCCCCACAGCCCATCCTTGTTCTCATCTCCTGCCCACAGAGCCCTGGCCAAGCTCCCTTTCCTGCCAGACCACATTGCCCATTGTCTACAGCAGACATTTTGGCACTTGACTGAATTCCACTTAAAACCAGAGAAAGGGGAAGGATCTGGTGGTCAGAGGGCCACTCCTACTCAGGCAAGAATCCACATTCAGGATCCTTGCAGCTGCCTTGTACACAGCCTCCGAGCATTCCCAGTTTATGAGTCCTATCTCCCCAAGTGGACCACAAGCCCCAGAGGGAGAGGCTACATTTGTCTGCTCCCATCCTGGTGGCCCCAAGGGGGCCAATGTAGTGCTGACCATTATAAGGACTCAGTGAGTGGGTCAATCACACTGCAGTCTCTCCAAAAGCAACTCTTATTTTCAAGAGATGTTATCCCAGTATGTTTATCCAGCCCAGCAGGAGTTTCAAGGGGCAGGCATCTGAAACCCAAGTAGGTCAATATTTACCCATGAGCTAGAAAAGCAACCTACTTGGAGAGGGGACAGGCAAACCATGCCAGAGGGGTGCACTCCCAGGCTGGGGGAGCAGTGACTGGGGAGCAAGGAGCAATAATGCAGAGCGCAGGGAAGCTGCACTCATCTGGTCAACGTCATCACCGCTATTGTTACTACAATGGTGGTCAACAAATTCACACAGCCTACCTTCACAGAGTCCAAGGCAACCCCACATTCCTAATAGCCTAAGGCAAAAACTTGAGAAGGAACAAAGATTGAAAATAACAATCATCGCTAGAGGTTGGTGGGATGCTGAATATTGGTTTTTCCGCTATGAAAACCACAGCTGTTGTTCTTGGATTCTCCAATGTGGGGTGACATTGGGTCCCATTCTCCAGGAGAGCTGGCTGTGCTTCCCACTGCGAGCTGCAGCCTCCTCCCCACACTGCGAAGCCAGGCCTATCTGGGGGCCAGGGTGGGACCAGGCCTAAATGAACACATTCGCTCCAGGGTACAGAGAGGCCTCAGGCTTAACCCCCGGGCCCTTCTTGGCCCTCCCTGCACCAGAGGGAAAAGGATCCTATAGGCCCAGGTCTCCAGTGGCATAGGGAGAAATAAAGCACTACAGGATGTGGAAGGAGGTAAGGGACCAGAGGACGGGGCCATGCTCCCTCTCCTGCCACAGTGAACCCAGCATAGTGCCTGGCACACAGTGGACAAGGGAAAAACATCTCTGAATGCCTATTTGTAAGACGCTCACTATAGGCTGGGAGAAAGAGACATGCATGGCACAAGTAGAGAAGAGTGAAGGGTTGCGCTGTGAAGGACAAACACTAAGTGCTGGAGCCACCCTCAGAGAGTGGATTCCTGTGAACAGAGACAGCCCCGGGTGGATGAGCCCTTGCAGGATGGGGTGGAGCTGGGGCATTCCGGCAGAGGCAGACCAGGCAGAGGGCAAGGGCGGAGGGGCAGGGTGGAGCCCACGAATGCACAGAGTAAAAGTCCAAATAGAGGACATTCACTTGCAGAGAGGGCTGAGCAAGACCTAGTGTGGATTTGTGAGCCAAGGAGGACACTGGAGAGAGGCTTCAGAATAATTTCTCTATTCGTGGTAGACTGGCATAGATGGCAGTGACAAAATTTTGGGCAGGGAGGCCATCCAGAAGGAGTGGAAAAGTGCCCCCAGCAAGGCTGTGAGGAGTTGCCAAGTTCGTGGGGAGCAGAGAGTGTAGAGGGAAAATGTGGGTGACTGGGTCATTTCCCAGCTCTGCCTGACGTCTGCAGGGCCGAGGGGGGGCCGTGGAGTGGGGAGCAGCAGCACGGATGGCAGACAGGGGGTGGCAGTTACACAGGAAATGTTCTCAACAGACCGTTACCCTCTGTACAGAATATCTGCCTTCAACCCTCAAATATCTCAGGTTTTTCCAAGCCAAATAGCCTTGGTTCTTCATTCCTTTTTTTTTCTTTTAAGATTTTATTTATTTATTCATGAGAGACAGAGAGAGAGAGGCAGAGACATAGGCAGAGGGAGAGCCTGATGAGAGAGCCCACGGGGAGCCTGATGCTGGACTCAATTCCAGGACCCCGGGGTCACAACAACATGAGCCAAAGGCAGATGCTCATCCACTGAGCCACCCAGGCACCCCACCCTTGGTTCTTCTGAAAACAAAGCTCTCTGCCCTAACTCTTCTGTCTCCCTTCTCTCTGGGAGAGAGACAAACCCTATTCCAGCTGTCACCACTGTCCTAGTCAAAGAACTGGGGATGGGGGGGGGTGCTGTGTATGCAGCGGGCAGGCAGTGAAGGGGTGTATCAGTTCCTTGCTAGGTCAGCATTCACCTGAGCTCAGAGCCAAGGGCCGGGGCTCTGCACTGCAGCCCCGGGTTCCCTCAAATCTTGCCTCTGCCACTCACCCACTATGCAAACTTTCTGACCCTCCACTTCCTCATCTGTAAAGTGGTGACAAGAATGATACCTACATGATGTTAACTAAGGCATATGACGTGTCACGAACAAAGTGCTTATCACAATACCTGACAATACTGAATGCTCAATGAGTAAGAGCTATTATTATGGACAGAGCCCAAGCTCCCCGGCTGATTACTTTTTAAGCAGTCAGATCTCAAGAATTATACAATACAAATGGTCAATAAAACCTCTTAGATAATTTTACAAAATACACAGCCAAGCAAGCTCTCCTTATTGCAAACTCGTGCACTTGTCTCTAACCTAAACACAGAACGTCACCTGGGCCTTTGATAACTGGCATAGAGTTTATTTCCATCAAGCACTGCAGGCTGTTGAGAAGGTTTTAAGTCTTGAAGGTGATAACAGCCACCATTCAATGGGCACGTACTCTGAGCTAAGCACCATGCTGCTGGCTGTTTGTTCACCTGATCTGATTTAATCCTCACAACAATCCATTGAAGGCATGTTATCATCCCAATTTTATAAGAAACTGAGACTCAGAGGGGTTAAATCATCAAGGTTGTACAGTCAGTAAGCAGGCGATCCAGGAGTGGAACCAATAGACTCCAAGAATCACATTCTTCACCACGGTGCTAAAATGAATGCGGGGGGGGGGGGGGGGGCAAATATTTTAGCTGGCTGCTAAAGACTTCCCAGACCTTTTAATGCTGCCAAGCCAACCCTTGTGCATATGAGGGAAGCCGGTGGCTCAAAACTCACATTCACTGGACACTGCACAAGAGAAGACCACCTATAGGATGAATGAATTCAAGCCCTTACCCATCACTATTTGTTCCTGTTCTATCCCCATACCTGTCACCACATCCGGCATGGAGGAAATGCCCAAGAAATGTTTGTTGATTGAATGAATCAGAGGAGAGGACAAGGAAGAAAGACCAGGTAGCAAAGGGAGTGGGGAGAAGGGAAAGAGTTGGGGCCAGGGACAGGGGCAGGTGTGAAACAGAGGGATGGGACTAGGAGATGGGAAGGGAGAAAGATCAGTGTACCCTTCCCAGGCTCTGATCCACTGCTGGCCTCAGATGAACCTGTGAGAGTGTCAGAGTTTTCCAGTATCCACCAATAAATTATCCTGGCCTCAGCCTTCATTTAGGAGTTTCCTCTTCTCCCCCACGTGCTCAAGGCCAACTGGAAGCCCACCCCTGGCCCTGCCAGATCCCTTGCCCTGTATGCTGGGAAGTGGGCTCAGAGCTTTGTCCCATTCTTGTAGCCTCCCTTGGTTTCCTGGCGAGGCCTTAGAGCTCAGTACAACCTTCCTGTCCCGCTTCCTCTTCCTGCCTCTGGTTCCCTAGAGATGAGGCCATCCCGGCATCCCGACCTCCAACCAGGCCACATCCATCACACCTCTGTCAGCTCCTCCAGGGCAGAAGCTTAACGTACCAAGCCTGCTTCCTGCCCAGCCCATCTTCCAGGAGTCCGGAGGATGGAGGAAAGCTACTGCCACCACCTGTTCGCAGCTGACACCTTTGTCTTAGAGATGGCAAGTGGGGACACAGGCCAGAGTTTGCAGCAGGAGTAGGGGATGACTCACCTCAAGAATGTGTCCCTGGGTAGAGGTTAGGAGACAGGCCTGTGCCATAGTCTGATAACTTCAATGGAACTTGTATAGTTAACATGTACGTTTATCTTTACCTAGGGTCAGAAGAATGCCCTCCAACACCCTGCCATGCGGCTGGCTACCACCCCATCTGCTCGGGTTTCCAACTCCCGGCCACACTGCTCTGTCTTCTCACAGCTCCAGGAAGGGCTGAAGAGGTCACCACACTACCTACACTGCTCAGGAGCACCAGGCTCCTAAGGAGCACCCTTAACCTCCCAAGTACCCAGTAAGGCAGGTAATGCTGACCCCACTTCATAGATGCGGAAAGAAAGTTCAAGAAGGTTAAGTGACTTGCTCCGGGTCACAGCGCCGGTAAGTGGCCACCACCAGGCTCTCAGCCCGGAGTCCGACTGGAAGCCTGACTCCGAAGCCCCGAAACCCGAAGCCACGGCTTGTAACCCCTTGGCTCGGGGAAGGGGGAAGCCAGAGCCCTGCTCACTGCGCACGGCGGCCTGCGCGCCCCCGGTGGAGGCTCTGGCCCAGCCGGCTCCGGGCGGCCGCCACTCTCGGGGGGACCGGAGAAGGCCCCCACCCTCGGACTTCAGACTCGGGCCTCGCACCCCCACGGCGCCCTCCGCCCCCGGCCCGCCGGCCCCGCTCCACTCCGCCCCGCCCGGCGCTCACCATAGCTGCAGCCGCCGCCTCGCCAGCCAGCCGGGGCTCCTGTGTCGCCGCGGGCCGCGGTGCCAGATACCCGGGAGGAAGCGGAGGGGCGGGGCCGGCGGGGGCGGGGGCGGGGGGGCGCCTGCCCGGGAGCCCGGACCTAGGGAGGCAAAGCGAAAGCTGCAGGCACCCGCCCGGCTGCGCACGGTGCCGGCCTCCGGAGCCGGGACCTCCCGCCTGGGCAGCCCCGCCCGCTCGGCCCGCGGCCACGCGGCCACACGTCGGGGCCCGTCGGGGACCCAGTCTCTGAAGCGGGCGGCGTGGAGCGGGCTCTGGGGCCCAGGTCTCCCTCGTCCACAAGCATCTGTATCCCTGCCACCGTCGGGCCCTGTGCTAGCGACGCCTGGAATAGCTAGCGCGTGTGAAGTGCAGTCGCTGGTAACCAGACGCCGCGAAAAGTTTCAAAATGAAAGAGACTTTATTCACCATCAACATTGTGAATGCACCACCTGCCGCTGAATTGTGAATTTCAGAGTGGTACCACTGTATGTTACAATTGTGTGTCCACTTACACAATGTAGGTTGTGTGAATTTCACCTCAATAAAGAAAACAGACCCCCAGGGAGAAGTTACTAGTTCTAGCTTTTCGGTGTTTCCCTCTTCACCACAAGGCCAGCTGCAGCCCTGCCCTCATATAACCCTGCTCCTCCAAGGGAGGATGGGCGAGGCCCCTCCTCCAGAGCCTGACTCCTTGCTCATCTCCCCCAGTGGCTGTGGCCACCCCACCCCCTGCCTCCCCCACCACCTCAACTGTGGCTCCTCTTGGGGAAGGGGGTTGAGGGCTTCCGTCCTAGCATTGAGCCTGCCTGAGCACAGCCCACATTCCTACCCTGGGCAGTCTGGGTCCCAAGGAAGTGGTTTCACCCCAGTTCTGTGGACTTTGAGTCCAGGAATGAGGGACGTGAGGAGAGAGGATGACCATGGTCTGAGATAGGAGGACACAGGAGGACAAAGATTGCCCTGAGGGCTTTTCTATGCTTTTTTTTTTTTTCCCCTCCCTGGTTCTCCTAATATGATTCCAGAACCTGACTTGCCAGGAGGAGTCCCAAATCCTGTCTTCCAACCCTGTCCCTTCCACACTCCCCCCCACCCCCAAAACAGATTGTTTTCAATACCGGAAAGCCCATGGGAGAAACAGGGACAGAGATGGCAAGAACCCTTTCCCCAAACCAAGACAGGAAAGAGTGACAATGAGGTGGAACCTGGCAGGGAGAAGGGAAGACCGAAGACAAAGAAGCCCATTGTACATGGAGGGGAAGGAGGGCCATAGGCCCTGTCCTGTGACACTGACTGAGCCCAGCCACAAGATATGGTGAGAGATGTTCACCCTCTCAGCTGAGACCCGGAGGCCCTGCTAAGTCCCAAAAGGGCAGACAAAAGACAAATAGAACTTTGAGAACCAGGGGTGCCTGGCTGGCTCAGTCAGAAGAGCATGTGACTCTTGAATTCAGGGTCATGAGTTCAAGCCCCATATTGGGTAAAGAGATTACTTAAATTAAAAAAATAAACAAAAGAACTTTGCAGAACCAAAAAGAAGGAAAAGTGGCCCAGTTCCTCTAGCGCCTTGTTCTAGACTACACCAGGGCCATAGAAAAGAGATGAAAGGAGGTCCTCAGCCTGTCTTGGCTAACACTTCTAGTAGAAAAGTAATAAAGGCACATGGCAAGGTTCAAGGCCTTAGGAGTCTTGTGTACCACCCTAAAATGGTTTTGAATTTTCCATATGTGGAAACCCTCAGAAAACTCTGGTTCTTGAGACGTGTCACAATGAATGGAAAATAGAGAAGGATGGGGAGACTTTCTTCTCCAAACATACACTTTCTACCCCTCCAACAATGGGGCCTCAAATAGGAGAATCTCAGCCAGAAGCTGTCCCCAGGGAGAATAGAAATAGAAGGACCAAAGGCAAAAATGGAAGGGGACAAATTACCTCACATGTGAAGGGATACTGAAAGGTCTTTATTGCCCACCGGCCACCATCAGTGTCCTAGCCCCATGCTGGGCCTTCTGGATATCTCTCCAACCAACTCTGAGGGCCCATGAAACAGCCACAGTCCAACTCTCTCCTTCTGGGGGACCAAGGTGCCTGGGGCAGACAGTGTGGCAGAGGGGCCTCAGAGTGAGGGGCAAGAGGACGCAGCAGCACTTCCTGCAGACAAGGATGGAAGAGAGGGCCCTTCTTGGCACCTGCTATGGAGGGTTGCCCTAAGAAGAGGGCGGGGTGGGAGGAGGGGCTCCCTATGTGGGAATGGCATGGGTGGCGAAAAGCACGATGAAGAGGATGATGATAAAAACAATCACGCAGATGAGGACAATCATCTTCACGTTCTTCCACCAGAACTTCCGAGCCACCTTCTGTGATGTGGTCTTGAAGTGCTCCGACTGTTGAGGACAAGGCAGAGTGAACCAGTGCCTCCTCCCACCAGAACAAGAAGACAGAGGCCCACATGCTATACATCTAAATGTTGAAGTGAGCAGTTGAGGGAACAGACCATTACACAAAAAATGTTCTGTCCTCCTACCCTGACAAATATACCTTCATGATAATCTGATGGGCCAGACTCAAATTTAGAATTCTAAATTCTTGCCTCCCCTCCTCTCTTCTTACCCATGTACCGTCATGTACACTGAGGGGCCTTTTACATATGCTCACACCCAGAGGTGCAACACTGTCTGCACAATTCGCCTTTGGGAGAGCACACACTGGGGCGAATGGGTGCAAGCTCCAGGTGAGCACATCTCTCTGGGACTATGACTCCGTGCCCTATGGGGACCTCGGCGGCTGGAGGGCAGACCAGGGCAGTACAGACGTCAGAGGTAAGAGAAACTGCTCTTCCTCCTCAACTGGAATTGTAGAAATTAACTTTCCCTGGGCCATGCTCCCCAGATTAGGCTGCGGAAAGAAACACTAAGTCCCAGGGAAACTAGACCCAAGCTTATGCACAAGACTTGGAAAGCCACAGCCAGTCTCTCCCTGTGGACAAAGAACCTTAGGCCCCAACCTTTGCTGGAGTATTTTGTTAGAGTTACTCCATCCCTGAGCAGCTGGCTTCAGCCCATGGCTGGAGAGAGAAAGGAATGAGGTCTAGCAAGATATGTGGGAGATATTATTCTAGCCTTCAGCTAGCAGAGGACCCCCTGATCAAAGAATTTCACTGCTCTTCCCAGCTTCTTTTTAAAGCAGACTCAGCAAAACTCTAGCAGTTTTCCACCCCCTGCCTAGTGACTCCTCAAGAAGGCCAAAGACCCTAGGAGGATTTTCCGGAGCCAATATTTTTGGCTTAGGGAGGTCAAGTCCAAATGATTGTCAAGGGCAATCTTCAAAGGGAAACATCAGTTTCATGGGAGGGAAGCCTAAGAATGTGAGGGCTGACTGGGCCATCTACCTTTCTGTCTCAGAAAAGGCCTCCAAGAATCAGCCCCACCCACTCACCCAGTCACTGGAGCCATTTCCTGGACCCCAGTACCAATTAGTGGAGTAGAGCAGAATCAAAACAGGGGGCTCACTTCTCAATTCCCAAAACAAGTGAAAAGGCAGACTTCCCTCCTATTCATTTTGCCCCCAACACCACCAATTCCCCAAGCCCCAGCAATTCTCCCTCCTTCTCTTCCTCTACTGCCCAGCTCCCAGCCGCCCTGCTCCCAACCCCTGTGGGTTCCCCATCTCACTGTGGCTTCCAGATCCTCTGTCTTGTTGCGGAGATGGTCCAGGTTTTCTCCTCGGGCCAAGATCCGCTCCACATTCTGGGTCATAATATTCTTGACTCCCTCCACCTCACTCTGCAGGTTCCGCACTCGATCATTTCCAACACCTCCACTGGCCTCCTCCTGGGCAGCAACGCAGGGGTTAATTAAGCAAAGTGGTGGAGGAACTGAGACTCAGCCTCAGAGGCCAGGGGAGGGGAAGGCCTAAGGTGGACTTTAGCTTTTTTTTAATGCTTGAACTGTTTACAAAGAATGTTTTCATGTATTACTCATGTGATCAAAAACAAATGCACTTTTAAGCCCCAGAAGGTGAGTGCTGATGCTAGACAGACTAGATCGAGTTTCTCTTCAGGTTCTCAGGGCCCCTGAGGAGGAAAAGAAACACAGACCCTAAATCCCACTCCACTGTTGCCTTGCTCCTCAGATGGGGGGCAGAGAACTGCTGAGCTGGCATCTCACAAGGGAGAAACCCACCAGCATTAACCAAAGGATCCTCATTAAAAATATCTGTGCTGGCCAGGAGAACACCCTCAGCTGGCACAACACCCCCCTCACTGCTGGACAGCAGCTGGAGAGCTGCTCCCGCCCCAGACCTCCCCAGACCACCAGAGCTGCCTAATTGCTGTGACCCAGAGCAACAGCCACCGGGTTCCAAGGCCCTGACCAGGCCCCGTGCGGGAGAGCCATTGCACCATAAACTTCTGCTTTCCCCCAACACACTGCCCCGTGTGCCGGCACCAAGCTGCCACTGCCTGCTTAAGCAGATATTAAATAAAAACAGCAGTCTGGCTGTTGAGGGAAATGGAGGGCAAGTCCTCCCTGGCTGATAAAGTTTTTGAACAGGGAGGGCAAACCATTATTAGGCTCCTCCCTCCCTGACCCACTAGACCTCCGAAACAGGCCAGGAGCGCCGGTCCAAACTAGACGGATTGTCACGGAGAACCAACTTCTGGTTCTTTTACAAACCCTTCGCCTCCTTCTCCGTGTTTAAAGAGAGGGGGCCGATTCCTTAGGCCGGGCAGAGAGACACGGATTCTTGGAGTTTCTCGACAGGGATAAAGGGAAGGGCCGACGGGGAGGGCTCCCGCCGCTGGGCTGGAATCCGCCCTGGGAACTTCGGAGGCGCTGCCCAAGGGGGGTCACCGGGCTCGGCGCCCGCGGGCCGGAGGAGGCCAGGAAGGGCCTCTCAGCGGCTCCCGGCCTGGAATTCGGGGCCTCCACCCCCACCGGAGCCCCGCTGCGGGCCAGCTCCGAGGGCAGGGGAGGGAGAAGGCGCAGGAGCAGCCGCCCGGGCGGCCAAGTTGTCAAAGGAGAGCGGCCCCCGGCTGCACCGGGCGAGCCCTCGGACTCGGCCAGCGGCCCTGCGACCCCCCGCCCCCCGGCTCGCCTTTCGCTCAGCCCCTCGCGAGCTCCCAGCGCGCTCACCATGTCTCCAAGCGGCTCGGGCCTGTCGGCGGCGAGACTCGCCTCGTCTGTTTCCTCCCGGGCGGCCCTCGCTTCACTTCCTGCTCGCTCCAACTTTCAGCCTGCCCCGCCCGCCGGCATCCCGAGCCGCTCCGGCCTCACCTAGCGCGGGGCGGCAGGTAGGCGGGCGCCCTCCGCAGCCCTCCCAGTCTCCTCCCGAACCTGGGCTCGGGCTTAAAGCAACAGGGCTCCGATCACCAGAGATCTTCTAACGCATCAGAACCAGAAAAAAACAAACAAACAAACAAAAAAAAGATCAAGCAGCCCTCCTAGGTTTCCTGAGGCTGGACCTCCTGATATAGATAGGGAAGCTGGCTCCCCCCCCCCCCTTTTTTTTTAATGTCCTGAATATCTGACTCCAAATCTTAAAGACTGAAGTCAACTCTAAGTACACCACCAGGGGTAGTTCACATGGAAACAGAACACAGATATGAAAGTTTCTTGCTGGCAACCCCTGTTCCCATGTTCAGGGGTGGACAGAAAGTATTAAAATCCCCCAAAGTCTGGAGTGCTGTAATCCTAGGCTGTGGTGTCAGAAAGCTCCGGATTACTAGTGTGACCCTGAGTGAAATTCTTCACCTCTCTGGTTTTGGCAGGTGCTAATACGGACCTCAGAGGATGGTGGGGACGTATAACAGGATAGCGCACTCAGTGTGCCTGCCACAGTTTCTGAAAGGAAGACCTGTCCACTGTTGGGATGAGGGAATGATGGTTTACCGATCCCTTCTTCCCTTCCAGAGTTCAACATTTCCTTCAGGAGCCGCTTTGAGGGGTTGGTGAGCCTAGTCAGAAATGGTCAGAGGCCTGCCCTATGGACAAGAGAAGGGCCCCAGGCAAAGGATTTTTCCACCACCTGGTTCCAGGCCACAGAATATCTAGTCTTCCCAGATGGTATTTATCAAGACAGAACAAAACAAGGACAGGCAAAAGAGAACAAACATTCCTGCCCCATCCCAGAAGTATTATTAGTTCTAAGAGAGAAATGTCAGTTTCTCTAACACATATTTTGTTAAAGGAAATGACAATTTCTGGACCTCTGTTTTGAGATACTTTATTCTACTTTATAATGAAATCTTATCTCCAATTAAATAAGATTATTATATTTTGCAAATCTGAAATTTGATGGACAGTACCAGCCTACTTTCACAGAGAATGTGGCTGTCTCACTTCTCATCATCCTTAGAAAATCTATAAAGAGGTCAAGTGGAGATGGGTCAGAATCTTTGATCTGTACTTATGCTGTCCATTACCATAGCCACTGACCATATGTGGCTGCTGAGCACTTAAACTGTGGCTAGTCTGAATTGAGAAGTGATGTAAGAGTACACACAGTATTTCTTTTTTTTTTTTTTTTTAAGATTTATCTATTTATTCATTTGAGAGAGAGAGCACAGGCACACACACATCAGGAGGGGAAGGGCAGAGGCAGAAGGAGAGATAATCTCAAGCAGACTCCTCTCTGAGTATGGAACCCTACACTGGGCTCAGTCTCAAAACCCTGAGATCAGTGATCTGAGCTGAAATCAAGAGTGGGATGCTCAACCCACTGAGCCATCCAGGAACCCCAAGTATTTCAAAGACTTTTTTTTTTTTAATGTACTTACTTGAGAGAAAGAGCATGAGGCAGGGGAAAGGGCAGAGGGAAAGGGAGAAGCTGGGAGCACAATCCAGGCTCAATCCCAGGCCCCCAGGATCATGCCCTGAGCTGAAGGCAGACACTTAACTGATACTGATAACATGTTGAAATAATGTTGTGGATTTATTGAGTTAAATTTTAAAAATTGTTAATGCTCATTTCACTTGTTTCTTTTAATTTGATGAGCAGAAAATTGAAAATTACAAATGTGGCTCAAATTATATTTCTATTATAAGACACACTGATCTATGCCTTAATATTCATGTGACCTTGGACAGACTGATGTGACATCTATAAACCTCAGTTACCTCACCATCTATGCCTGGCACTGAAACAACCCTCAGTAAATGGTGGCTATTATGATTACTATTATTAATGATTCCAGATGCTAAGTGCAGTGGTGGGTAGGGACATAGGATAGGTGCCAAGAAACAAAGGGCCAAAGTAGGATGTCTGAGGAGAGCATGAAGACATGGAGGAGGATTTCCAGAATAGAAATTAGGGTTACAGGGACGCCTGGGTGGCTCAGCGGTTGAGCGTCTGCCCTCAGCTGAGGGTGTGATCCTGGGCTCTGGAATCTAGTTCCACATTGGGCTCCCTGCAGGAAGCCTGCTTTTCCCTCTGCCTATTTTTCTGCCTCTCTCTCTGTATTTCTCATGGATAAATAAATAACATCTTGAAAAGAAAAAAAAGAAAGAAAGAAATCAGGGTTACAGGATTTGAGGAGTGACCAGGCTCTAGCATGCTGCTGGCAGCTTTGGACATACATTGGTGTCCCTGGGGGAGCTGACCCTTGGCCTAGGCCCAGAAACCATTGGGGAGATTTTCCAGCACCCACAGTTGGGACTGCAGCGTGCTCCCCCTCCTCTTCACCATGCAGAGCCCCTGCAGTCTTGGCCTCTCCTGTAGGAACATCACAATTCTATCCTTTGTCAAAAGACCACCTTGATAATGCCCTCAGAAGATGAGACATTCAGTAAGGTACCAAACAATGCACTGTGAACAGAAATGGTACTATGGGGACGGGGGATGGTGCATGGCTGGCTCGGTTAGAAGAGCATGTAACTCTTGATCTTGGTGTGGTGAATTCAAGCCATGTTTGGCCTAGAACTTACTTTAAAAAAAAGAAAGAGGGGATCCCTGAGTGGCTCAGTGGTTTAGCATCTGCCTTTGGCCCAGAGCGTGATCCTGGAGTCCCGGGATCGAGTCCTGCGTCGGGCTCCCAGTATGGAGCCTGCTCTGCTTCTCCCTCCTGTGTCTCTGCCTCTCTCTCTCTCTATGTCTATCATAAACCAATCAATCAATCAATCTGAAAGAAAGAAAGAAAAAGAAAGAAAGAAAGAAAGAAAGAAAGAAAGAAAGGAAGGAAGGAAGGAAGAAAGAAAGAAATGGTACTATGGGCAGGGTACGAGAAGAGAAATAAGTCATCGATTCCTTTGCAGTCAAGGAAGGCTCTATCCCAGGAGAAATGGAGTAGCAGTCACTTTGCAAAGAAAAATGCTAGATAATAAGAGTTGTACTAAAGAAGCAATCATGATGTGATGAAGAGTGTTCTCAGTGCCTGTGTGATCAGAAGATTTGGGTATCAGCTCCACTATTCCCTGGCTATATAGACTTGGGCAGGCCACTTCCCTCTAGGAGCTCCAGTATTCTCATCTGCAAAATGGGAAGAAGAATGAAAGCTGCTTTGCAGGGTTATTATTAGGGTTAAATAATACAGATATATATATTTCTATATTCCTGCTAAAGCACTTTACAAGTGAAAAAAGAGACTGATAGAGAAAATAAGATTAGACAATAGTGGAAGAGGAATATTAACAGCCTGCAAAGCAACCAGGCAAACTTTGAGAGTGCATTGACCTCGATGCTAGTCTTCTTATTTATGGCATAAGTGGGGAGTTTGCTTCTATAGCTCTCTGGGGAAAGGCTGGAAAACAAGGAAAAGGAGCATTCAGGAGGCACACCTGGAATTGGTCCCTGAAGGATCAGAAAGCTCTCACCACTGCCAAGGCCTCTTTTGCCTCCAAACCCCTTTATTAACTGTTATACTGCTGGTTATCCCATCGGGGACAGTCACACTCCACCCCCCCACCCCCAATCATTCCCAATGTCTCATTCTCTTTCTGACTGTGCTTTTAGAACCAGAAGCTTCCACCTGTGACCATCTTCACTTTAGACTCTGCACTCTCCCAGAGCAACAGTCTTCTATGAGGCTGATTTTGCCCTCCAAGGGACATTTGACAACAGAGATATTTTCGGTTACCACAACTTGCAGGGGGGGGGGTGTGCTCCTGGAATCCAGTAGGTAGAAGCCGAGGATGCTAAGTTTCCTACGTGCAAAAGACAGCCCTCTCACAACAAAGTATTATACAGACCAAATGTTAATAATGCTGAGGTTGAAACCCTGATCTCCCTAGGGAAGTGCAACGCTTTATGGTTTCAGCAGCCATTTATGGGTGATCCCCAAATCTGTATCTCCAGCCCTGACCTTGTTCTCAATTGCCATCGCTGCCTCTCCAGTGCCCTCTCCACAGGCACCTCCAACAGCCAAACCAAACCCTTTATGTTTTCCCCATGTTCCTCCTGCAGGGTGGTACTCCCATTCTACCAGTTTCCCAAGCTAGCTTATCCCTAAACACATTTTATCTTTTTTTTTTTAACATTTTATTTATTTATTCATGAGAGACACACACACAGCGGGAGAGACAGAGGCAGAAGGAGAAGCAGGCTCCATGCAGAGAGCCCAATGCGGGACTCGATCCCGGGACTCCAGGACCACACCCTGGGCTGAAGGGAGGTGCCAAATTGCTGAGCCACCCAGGGATCCCACATTTTATCTTTTATAGAATCCATAATATACTTTGCCATTTGTGGCATACACATTTGACTCCTCCGAGACTCTAACTTTTGTGAAGTCGGAGGCTATGTCTTTATTTTGGTACCCCTTGTTGAAAATAACATACATCATGCAAGAGTAGTCACTCAGTAAATGTTTCAGGTATTGAACCAAAAGATCTGACAGAGAGCTTCTTTTTTTGCAGTGCAGGTAAAAATACAATTTTTATTAGAAAAGACCCATGCATTGGGGCATGGGACACCTGAGTGGTTTGATTGGTTGAGTTGTGTCTGTCTTTGGCTCAGGTCATAATCTCAGGGTCCTGGTATAGAGCCCCACATCGGGCTCCACACTCAGTGGGGAATCTGCTTATCCCTCCCCCTCTGGCCCTCACCCCCTGCCCCCAACATGCACTCTCTTTCTCTCAAATAAATAAATAAATAAAATATTTTTAAAAAGAAGGAGAAGAAGAAGAAGAAGAAGAAGAAGAGCCCATGAAGAAATCTCTTTCCTAAATTTTGGACCATTTTATGAATAAATGAATACTAAATGGCATGAGTCTGTATACTGATCCTGAAAGGATAAACTGGATCCAACAAAAAACAAGTCATGGGGTAGAGAGGTACTGAGTTATCACAGCTGTACTTCTCTTACCCAGAATGCTCTCTGGTCACCCAAGAACATACCAAAAACTTTTGAATTCCTTCTCTCCTCTTAAAATGATATTCATCCTTCAAAGCCCAGCTCCAAGTTTTCAGAAAACTTTCCTGAGTTCTCTAGTCGTGATTCATTTCCTCCGCAGTACTCCCGCAGCACTTTGAACCTCATGTAATACTTAGGATTTTGTATATTCTATTGTCATTATTCTATTATTTCTTTTATTTCCTTATCCTTTAACTCCTATAGGACAAAGGCCACAGCTTAATAATCTGTTTCTTTCTCTGTAACTAGTCCAGTTCTTGGCACATAACAGAATATAAATGCTGAGTTTGATGGAACCATCTAATTTTGAATGGTCTTCGAAGAGCTAGCCCAGGGGATCCCTGGGTGGCGCAGCGGTTTGGCGCCTGCCTTTGGCCCAGGGCGCGATCCTGGAGACCCGGGATCGAATCCCACGTCGGGCTCCCGGTGCATGGAGCCTGCTTCTCCCTCTGCCTGTGTCTCTGCCTCTCTCTCTCTCTCTCTCTGTGACTATCATAAATAAATAAAACATTTAAAAAAAAAAAAAAAGAAGAGCTAGCCCAGACTTTCTGACCCACACTGAATTCATTTGAACTGGGGTTTTACAGTAGATCAAGAGATTCATCCCCTAAATAGATCTATGGCTTCCAAGGTGACTTGTCTTGTTAGGATGACCTGGAAGTGGGCCAGACCCTCGCCAGCAGGAACACTGTTAGCCCCATGATTCTACCTGCCAAACGCATCTGTCCCTAGTAATCTCTACTTTTACATATACTCCAGATGTTCCTTTCCTTTAGGATAGTGGTTCTCAACACATGGTCCAAGAACCCCTGGACTCTTCAAAGTCAAAACTACTTCTATATTAATACTGATACGTTATTTGTCCTTTTAACTATGTTGCCATTTGTGCTGATGATACAAAAGCAATTGGGAGTTATGAAACTGTTGGCAACTTAGCAGGAAAGAGCCAGTGGCACCAAATTGTAGTAGTATTCAATGCATTTATTCCCCCTTGCACAGTTGCATTTTCAAAAAATGCCATTTTCAATGTCTCTAATGAAGCAGTATGAATTATTAATTTTATTAATTCTTGACACTGGAGTATACATCCTTAACTATTTTGTGTGAAGAAATGTGAAATACACAACACTTTGCATACCCAAGTATGATGGCTGTCTCACAGTTGTTCCTAGAAAAAGCACTTGTGAGCTGTGAGCTGAAGTAATGTTTTTAAATTAACAGAACTTTTTTTTTTTTTAGTAGCATAGACAGTTCCCACACACCCCTTAGCACTCTCCCATTTTTCTCTCATTAGTAACATCTTGCACTAGTATGGTATATTTGCTTTACAATTGATGAGCTAATATTGATAATCTTATGATTATTAAGAGAATCCATAGTTTATGTTAGGGTTCACATTCCATGGGTTTTGGCAAATGTATGCCCCATGATACCATTACACTATCATACAGAATAGTTTCAGTTCTCTAAAAATCCCCTGTGCTCCACCTGTTCATTCCTCCCTCCTTTACCCCAGTTCCTGGCAACCACTGATCTTTTGCATTAAAACCAGTTTTGCCATTTCCAGTATATCAGTTTGGATTATACGTACAGTATGTAACCTTTCCAGATTGGTTTCTTTTACTTAGGGATTTGAATTTAAGGGTCCGCCTCATCCTTTTGTGTTTTGATA
Source organism: Vulpes vulpes (assembly GCF_048418805.1). Taxonomy (NCBI): domain Eukaryota; kingdom Metazoa; phylum Chordata; class Mammalia; order Carnivora; family Canidae; genus Vulpes; species Vulpes vulpes. The sequence continues at coordinate 72,343,225 of NC_132787.1, read as the reverse complement.
GCTCATTTCATTTTACCACTGAATATTCCACTGTATGAATTTGCTGGTTTGTTTATCCATTCACCGATTGAAGGACATCTTGGTTGCTTCTGAGCTTGGGCAATTATGAATAATGCTGCTATGCATTTGTGTACAGCTTTTGTGTGGGCATAATTTTTCAAATCATTTGGGTAAATAGAAGGAGCACAATTGCTGGATCATATGGTAAAAGCATGTTTACTTTTATAAGAAACTGCCAAACTTTTTTCCAAAGTGGTTGTACCATTTTGTATTCCTACCAACAATGAAGTGAAGTTCCTGTTGCTCCACATCTTCACCAGCATTTGTTATCGGTGATGCTTTGGATTGCAACCATTTTAATGATTATCTCACTGTTGTTTTAATTTGCAATTCCCTAATAAAAGACGTTGAGTACCTTTGTTGTTTTTTCTTTTTTTAAAAAAATGAAACATCATTTTACTTGTGGATATTAGATAAACTATGGTTATTCAAATTGGCACATTTGGCAGATATTTTTTCAAAAAATGAAAGGCGTTTCCTTCAGGGAAAACAATAGACAGTATTTGTCGCCAATGATAAAATTTGAGCTTTCAAATAAAATTTTGAATTTTGGAAAACCCATATCTGCCACTCTGAACCTGGCAGCTTCCTAACACAGTTAAGAGACTCTGCATTTGGCAGCCCGGGTGGCTCAGCGGTTTAGTGCCGCCTTCAGCCCAGGGCGTGATCCTGGGGACCCCAGCCCATGTCAGGCTCTCTGCATGGAGCCTGCTTCTCCCTCTGCCTGTCTGTGCCTCTCTCTGTGTGTGTTTCTCATGAATAAATAAATAAATAAAAATCTTTAATAAATTAAGAAAAAGAGAGAGCGACTCCACATTTGGAAGAGCAGCGTAACTCAGTGAACCAATGTTTTCCAAATAACAATTGTATGATTTTGTAAAAGGTTCATTCAAAGTGCAAGATATACCAATGATTTTAATGTGACAGAGCATAAGGTTCATTGATATGGTTTCAGATTCCATATCCAACTAAAAAACTACCACTTTTTATAAAGTTTAGGTGTGGTATCAGAGGATACCCACAATTACCTAAAAAGGTCATTAAAATACCTTTCCTTTTTCCAAATAAGTATCTGTGAGGCCAGATTTCCTTCATGTACTTTAATGAACACCAGATCAAATGCAGAAGCAGATAGGAGAATCCAGCTGTTCCAATTAAGCCAGACATTAGCTTTTTATTTTATTTATTTATTTATTTATTTATTTATTTATTTATTTATTTATTTATGATAGTCACAGAGAGAGAGAGAGAGGCAGAGACACAGGCGGAGGGAGAAGCAGGCTCCATGCACCGGGAGCCTGATGTGGGATTCGATCCCGGGTCTCCAGGATCACGCCCTGGGCCAAAGGCAGGCGCCAAACCGCTGCGCCACCCAGGGATCCCAGACATTAGCTTTTTAGAAAAGATTTTATTTATTTATTTGAGCGAGAGTACAAGCAGGAAGAGCAGCAGAGGGAGAGGGAGAAGCAGGCTCTCCGCTGAGTAGGGAGCCAGATGAAAGGCTCGATCCCAGGACCCCAGTATCATGACCTGAGTAGAAGGCAGCCGCTTAACGGAGGGAACCACGTAGGCGCCCCCAGATATTAGATATGCATGTAAAACAATATAGTACTACTTGTGCAATTTTTGTGGAAAATATACCTTTTCCACAAAAGTTATTTATGTATACATGTAATGGGTTCATTACTGTTTTAAGTAAATCAATACATATCCTTTTTTTAAAGATTTTATTTATTTATTCATGAGAGACAGAGACAGAGAGAGAGAGAGGCAGAAGCAGGCTCCATGCACGGAGCCCGACGTAGGACTCGATTCCTGGTCTCCAGGATCACGCCCTGGGCTGAAGGCGGCGCTGAACCGCTGAGCCACCCGGGCTGCCCTATAATCAACATATATCTTAAACATTTATCAGTGTAAATTTCCAATATGGTAAATGCGGGAAAATATAACCCACATAAATAAAAGCTCTTTAGGGTTCTCAATAATGTGTAGCAGCGTAAAAGTGTCCTTGACACCAAGAAAATGTGAGAACCGCTATTCCAGGATGCCTTCCTGTGATCCTGCTGGCCAATTCCGGGGCAGAAAAGTAGATACCGCAGTGCTGTTCAAGCCTCACCTCTAGGAATCCTCCCCGATCGACTACACACTCTGCGCTCCGCCCCTCTGCAGCGGCGGCGTCCCGGTTTCCCCAGCTGATTTCAAGCCCCTGGTTCGCGGCTGGTACTGGAAGAGAGAATAAAGGAGAACTCGCACCCCCTCCCTACGCCAGGACAGCGCTTGCAGCTGCGTCCTCAACTCGGAGGCCAGCGTGTCTGAAGAAGAGCTGGACATTTACCCCCGCTTCGCTCACGTCTGGGAGCACTCACTGCAGGGACACTACAATTTGGAGAGACCTCATGGGGCGAGAGGGGCCCAGGGAAATAGTCAGAACTCAGACTTTTTAGGGCTGAAAGCGTCAGGCTTTGGGACGCTGCGGGGTAAGACTGATCTGACTGCTGAAGACATGCGGATCAGGGAGTATCCTCCCTCCTCCCGGGTCACCCCGTGAGGCGAGAGCAGCCCGCGCCCCTCGGCTCCCCCTCGCTTCGCCCCCTGCCGCCAAGCAGGGAGCGGGCGCCGCCGGCGAGAGCCCTTCACGACAGTCCCGGCGCTTTCCGGCCGGCCGCGCGCGGGCTGATGTGTCGGGGAGGCGGGGCTTAGGGCAGCGATTCGTCGCGACGCGACGCGACGCGACACGACGCTCCCTGCTTGGGCGCTCGTGCGGTGGCCGTCTTCCCTCCGCGGACCCATGGCGGCGTCGGCCCGGTCCGCGCGGGGCCCGCCGGACTCACGTAGGCTCAGAGTCCTCCCGTGCGACGGAGAGAGGGGCGCTGTCTCAAAGGGGCGGGGGCGGGGGCGGTAGGATGCCCTGTGGGGCCTCGGGGAGGGGGTTGTAGAGCAAGCTTGCAGTCCCACTCGGGGGGCTGTGCGGGGAGGGGACTGTGGTCTGAGAGGGGTTCTGGGACACTGGCAGATCCAGGAGAGGCTGCACGGCAAGGGTGTTTCCAGTAGTCAGAAATCAGTGGGAGAACCCTGGTAGGCAGAAACCCTGGGGCTGTTGGGGCCGTATTTTCTGTGATTTGGGGAGGAGCCGATTTTATTTATTTATTTTTTTAAGATTTTTATTTATTTATTCCTGAGAGAGAGGAAGAGAGAGAGGCAGAGACACAGGCAGAGGGAGAAGCAGGCTCCATGTAGGGAGCCCAAGGTGGGACTCGATCCCGGGTCCCCAGGATCACGCCCTGGGCTGAAGGCAGGCCCTAAACCGCTGAGGCACCCAGGTGTCCCTATGGGGCGGAGCCAGTTTTAAAGCACTTCCATCCCCACAGTTGCACACACACTTTGTTTGTTGCTTGCAGATAAAGTACAGAAAGACAAGGCTGGACAGTCTAAAGGGCCCAGTCAGGGCAGCGGAATGGGGAAGCTCTTGGGGTTTGAGTGGACAGATGTTTCCAGCTGGGGAAGACTGGTAACCCTGCTGAATCGACCAACGGATCCTGCCAGCCTGGCCGTCTTCCGTTTTCTCTTTGGTAAATCGAGTTTCTGGGAGGGGCCAGTGTGGTGGTGGGTGGGAGAATAACCATCGTCCCTTGTGCGTTTCTGGGTTACTTACTTAGTGACTTGCCTCCCTTTTCCCCAGACCTGTAGATATCCTGGAAGAGATCTTTGTGGAGTTTAGGATCAAATCCAGCATTGTCACCTCTGATTAGGGCTTGGAGGCTACAAATGGCCTTGATCTGAGGCCATAGGGAATACAGAGGCAGAGGAACAGAGACCCATCTTGCTTGTAGCCTGAAGTTGCCCAGTAACTACTCAGGACTAGACCTCAGAGAAATAGCAGGTGTGACAGGGCAGACATTTTGGCTGTGACTCCTTAATCCAGAGTTTCCTAACTCAGGCCACAGCATGTATGCTTGGAATAGGTGACAGATGTGGTGAGATCTTAGTCCCCGTAGCTCAGTGGTTCTCAACTGGTGGCAGTTTTGCTCTCCAGGGGACATTTAGCAATATTTGTAGACATTTTTATTTGTCACAGATTGGGGGAAGGGAAATTGGCTACTGGTATCTGCTTAGGAGCCAGGGATGTTGCTAAGTGACCTGCAATGCACAGGATAGTCCCTCCTGGCAAATAATTAACCAGCCCAAAATGTGAGTAGTCCTGAGGTTGAGAAACCCTGCCTTAACTGGAACTGGCTTCTTGACCTGAGTAGCCCCTTCTGTTTACTCTAGTGTGGTAAGCCAAATACTGTTTTCTGGGTGTGCTGGGAAGTGGAGAAGGTTGAAATACACCACCTTAGAACACTTTTTCTGGGCTGGTAGGACAGACCTTAAATTATCAAATCCTAAAAAAAAAAAAATCAAATCCTGAACAGCGTTTTTAGCATTCTGTGCACTTTTCTCACTTAATTATCCTGGTAACCCTGTAGAATATTATGAGTCCCTTTTTCACATAGGGAATGAGGAATTGGCTCAGTGAGGTACAGTGGCCATCTGAGATCACAAAACTGGCATAATGCCTAGCACAGACTAGGCACTCAGTAATTATTATAAATTGAATGAATAAATGGCAGAGCCAGGGTTAGGTAAAAAGTCTGACCCTGGAGTTGAGTGCATCCAGCAGTATTCCAGTATATTCTCCTGCTTCCTTTGCTGAGGCCTAACAGCCCCTCCCTAACTGCCTTCTCAGGGCTGATGATGGTGTTGGACATTCCCCAAGAGCGGGGACTTAGTTCCCTGGACCGAAGATACCTGGATGGGCTGGATGTGTGCCGCTTCCCCTTGCTGAATGCCCTGCAACCACTACCACTTGACTGGATGTATCTTGTCTATACCATCATGTTTCTGGGTGAGGGAAAGTGTGGGAGAGATGGGAAAATTGACTGGCCTCCCTAAAGCCCAGAAATACAAAGCATGCTGGTGAATGACCAAAGTCTTGGGTTCATTATTTCCCTTCTGCTGTGACTCATAATTTCATCCTACTGACCTGTGTGTCATCTGAGTTGTGACCTCATAAGTCTTTTTTAAAGTATTAAAATAACATTTGATTTTCATTTGGTTTAACAATTATAAAATGTCCAATGATTTTTCTTAATCCCACCCACAGCCTGTCCTGGGGGAGCTGGGCCTGTGGTGACCCTTTGACCTCTTAATCCTCTCCCTCACAAATCCCAGGGGCACTGGGCATGATGCTGGGCCTGTGCTACCGGATAAGCTGTGTGTTATTCCTGCTGCCATACTGGTATGTGTTTCTCCTGGACAAGACGTCATGGAACAACCACTCCTATCTGTATGGTTTGTTGGCCTTTCAGCTGACATTCATGGATGCAAACCACTACTGGTATGAATCTAGGGGAAAGGGGGAGGGGTTGGCTGGGTCAGGATGGTGACCAGTGGTAGGAGCCCGGTGAGGTCCTAGAATATGCCCCAGCAAGCATATTTTCAACCATGCTTTGTAAAGTGTGGTTACAGGGTCACACTTTGGATGAATTTGGGAGGGGGAAGGGTCAGTGAGGTTGGGGCACATGGGATGACAAAAAGCAAAATGGCTCCATTCCCACCCCCTTTACTCTTTCCATATCTCCCTAGGTGCCCTGATCTATCCACTTCCTGTAACCCATTTAGAAGAAGAGAAGACTAAAGCCAGACATAGATGTTTTCAGATACTTCAAGGGTGGTCATGTGGAAGAGGGAGCAGACTTCCTCTGTGTGAGCCCAGAGGGGCAGAGTTAGAGCCAAGAGTAGAAGTTGCTGTGAGGCAGAGTCATGTCAGAAGGAGAGGGCCCACCAGGGCTGCTCAGCAGTGCTGTCCTGGGAGGAGGTAACCCTCCCCAACCTCTGGCTTAGGTGACCATCTCTCAGGGGAGGTGGTGGAGTTATTTGGAGATAGGGTAGCAGAGCAGATGACCTCTAGGGATTCTTCCTATTAAGTGAAAAACACATATGCAAATATGACATGTTAGTAAGATGAGTATAGGAGAAAAATCTCAAACGTTGACTTTGTTAGTGATTTATCAGTCATTAATTATGCCTATAGATACCCCTTTTGTAGACCTTTGTTTGTTTATTTAGATTTTATTTATTTATTCATGAGAGACACGCAGAGAGAGAGGGAGAGACAGGCAGAGGGAGAAGCAGGCTTCAGGCAGGGGGCCCGACACGGGACTTGATCCTGGATCTCCAGGATCTCCAGGATCACACCCTGGGCTGAAGGTGGCACTAGACCACTGAGCCACCCGAGCTGCCTTTTTGTAAACCTTTAAACTTGTTCAGAATGCCCAACTCTGATAATATAAAATTAAGAGACAGTTTTGACAGAATACTTCTGAAAAATTTCATTTTTATAATTTTTCCACAATTTGAAAAAATACTTTTCCCTTACTGAGGGCTTTCCATTTGGTCAGGCACAATACTAAACACTTAAAATTTTTCCTCATTACAATGCCATGAGGCCCATAGTGCTGCTCTATTTATAGAAGTGGAAGCTTAGGCCTAGGGAAAGTACAGGATTTGCTTAAGGTCACCTATGAGGGTAAGAGACACAAGTGAGAATCCAGGTCTCCTTGACCATAGATTCCAGTGCTCTTAACCATAAGTGTAAGCTGCTCCTTCGCCAACTTCTCTGCTCGATCATTGTCTTGAAACCTGCTTTGCTTCTGCCTCCCCAGAATGTGTCTAGTCTTAGTATCTTGGGCTTATCAGTTCTCTCAAGGTAAGCTATTAGCAGGTACTTTCCAGCACTAGATCCTGGCATCTAGGTCTATAAAAAGTTTGCCTTAGATAATTTTTTTTTCTTAAATGCACTATATATTTCCATACACCTTTACCTTTTTAAACACTCCCTCAAATTCATTATTTTTCAAATTCAATCATATTCTAGCATATTCTAGTAATCCTTTTCCTGATTTGTTCCATGAAGACAAATTAATTTACTAACTAACTAATGGTAAACATGGAACTGTTTGTTGTTATAACTCACTAGTAATCTTTCTGTTACAACTTAAAATGATCACTGTTAAATTTGCTCATATGATTCTCAAGAGCCTCAGAATAGCCCAGAGGTCGAGACAGGATATGGGAGATATCCCGGGATAGAAAATTACACTTAAAAAAGAAAAGTAGAAATGTACTGGGCGAAGAAGTTCTCCTTAATCTTTACTTCCCTTGGTGCAGGTCTGTGGACGGCCTGCTGAATGCTCGTAAGCGGAATGCCCATGTGCCCCTTTGGAACTATGCCATGCTACGTGGCCAGGTATGGAATTTTAGGAAAGAGGGGAGTGTTCTTTGACAGCCACTGTCAGCATGGCCCTCCTGGTACCAGACTGTACTGTACTCTACTCCACCTCCCTGGATCTTCCCTTTCTTCCCCTTTGCTGGAAAGCAAGGCTGACTGTTTCCAGTCCCCTAGTCTTTGGGTTCTCTCATCGCATCATGGAAGGAGAGAACTTTATCCCTGCTAGATTAGCATCATTATGAGAGATCCAGGCTTCATGACTTTCCCTGGTACCTAATATTGTGCCTGGCATTGGTAGAATGTCAATAAATACTTGTTGGATGAGTGAATTGAATGAATCTAATCTTCCATAGGACCTGAACTCTGATCAGAACGCATGTTATTTTTGATACTCTGTTAGAAAACAAGGTTCTTTTTGGTTTGAACGTTCATTTTGCATTTTGTGTTGGCAGATCTTCATTGTGTACTTCATTGCGGGTGTGAAAAAGCTGGACGCAGACTGGGTTGAAGGCTATTCTATGGAGTATCTGTCCCGGCACTGGCTCTTCAGTCCCTTCAAGTGAGTGGCAGTCATGGCGGAGTTCTCACTGGGGCACAGGTGCACAGTGGGGGCCTCGCCTCCCTCGGGTCTGTGGTAATGGCTGCTGTTCCTGCTTTACCGGGATTTGCCACAGGCTTTCCTCTGTCCATTCATCTTTCTATTCAGCAGAAGGCATAGTCAGTGATACCAAAACATCTAGGTCCTCCCAGCCCCTGGGAGATGTATGGTATGGGCAAGAACGAAGGGAAAAAAAACTAAAAGAGGAAAGGAAAATCAGAATAAGGTGACTTGGTGAATGAGTTGGTTTCTAAGCAGCCACCAAGGGTGGTGCCTGTGCCTTGTGTGGCCACCCTAGCCTCTTGCCAGGATACCTTGGCCAGCGTACTGTCCATCTTCTAAGACAGGCGGGGCACCTGGGTGGCTCAAGGGTTGAGAGCCTTTGGCTCAGGTTGTGATCTTGGGGTCCTGGGATTGAGTTCCATATCGGGCTCCTTACAAGGAGCCTGCTTCTCCCTCTGCCTATGTCTCCTCCTCTTTCTGTGTCTCTCATGAATAAATAAATAAAATCTTATTTAAAAAAAAAGGACGGTCAGCATCCTAGTCCTGACAAACCCGTTGTTGCCAACTCTGTAGAAAACAGAGGTTTGCCTCTCGATTTCTGCCTTCCTCCCATTTTTTCTTTCCTCATATTTTACTTTCTTTTTTCCTCTTCCCTGTTATTTCCTAGTTCCAAACATTTGACTTTACTATATTAATTAGACATTTACCTTTTAAAGTTTTTTCTTTTATAACCTCCGTGAAGAATTGAAGAATCCACGCTCCACCCCCAAACACTAATTCTCAGTCAGATTTGCTCTAGGAAATCTGCCCTTGGTTATCACATATGGTATATTGAAAAAAATAGAACACCTAAAGTGTGTGGAAATGAAAGGTTCTTGGAAACTCTCCCATAGGTGTCTTCATGTGGAGTTCCTCTATCTGCCTACTGGGGTACTTCCTCTGGTGAGGACAGGGTGGCAGAGGTACCTTTGCTGTGAATGTGCTGGAAATTCTGGGTTCCCCAGTGGGCTGGTGCCTGACCTTTGATCTTTGTATCTGGTGTCTGCAGACTAGTATTGTCCGAGGAGATGACCAGTCTACTAGTGGTACACTGGTGTGGATTGCTGCTCGACCTCGCAGCTGGTTTCCTGCTCTTTTTTGATGCCTCGAGGTCCATTGGTCTCCTCTTCGTGTCCTACTTCCACTGCATGAATTCCCAGCTTTTTAGCATCGGTCAGTACCTGTGGTCTGGTAGGAGGTGGGAAGCTACAGGTGTGCAGGTGTGGACAGTGGGAGACGGGGATGCAGTCCCTGAAATGGCAATAAACAGGCGATGAGAACCGGGGCCTCTGGGCTCAGCTAGAATGCTGCCAAGTAAGGAATCTCGGGGAACTCAGACTACTCTAGCTAATAGCTTCTTTCATCACAAGTGGAATACCTGGGAAAGGTTTCTCAAAGGAGAGGGGGTTGAGGGGACTACCCATGTTCACCCCGCTGAACCCAGCATCTGAAACACTTATTTTCTCCCTGTTCTTTCCTAGGCATGTTCCCCTACGTCATGCTGGCCAGCAGCCCTCTCTTCTGCTCCCCTGAGTGGCCCCGGAAGCTAGTATCTCGATTCCCCGAAAGGCTGCAGGAGCTGCTGCCCCTCAAAGCTGCCCCTCAGCCCAGTATGTCCTGCGTGTATAAGAGGAGCCGGGCCAAAGGTGGCCAGAAGCCAGGGCTGCGCCATCGGCTCGGTGCTGCCTTCACCCTGCTCTACCTCCTGGAGCAGCTCTTCCTGCCCTATTCCCATTTCCTCACCCAGGTATGTGTGGGCTGGGGGTTAGCTGGGGAAGTGGCAGAGGGCAGAGCAGTAGGGGAAGTGTGGGAGCTGGTTTGCAAGCGCTGCATTGGTTGAGGATGGAGTTAAATAGGAGAACTGTCGGGCTGATTGCTGCTGCCCCACCTTCTCAGGGCTATAACAACTGGACAAATGGGCTGTATGGCTATTCGTGGGACATGATGGTGCACTCACGCTCCCACCAGCATGTGAAGATCACCTACCGGGACGGCCGCACTGGCGAGCTGGGCTACCTTAACCCTGGGGTAAGATGTGTGATGCTGACCACTTACAGTTCTTCAGAGCTCCCTGGAGTGTCGGGGTCTGATTCCCTCCGAAACATAATGATAAAACACATTTGGATCCACTCCGCCCTTTCTCAGGAGCCAGGTTGACCCTTCTTTTGTAGAAGTTGAAATAGGGCAGTGCCGTTCATTTCCTTTGAATTGAAATTAGATTTAGGAAAGGTAAGTATAAAAAGCCTAGTAGTGAAAAATTCTTCCCCAAAGACAAGTTCAGGGGGGCTGGGATGCATTTGTGTGTGTGTGTGTGTGTGTGTGTGTGTGTGTGTGTGTGTGTGTTTCCTGCTCAAAACAGGCACTAGGCAGGGATCTCTTAGTGCTGTTGGCAGTGCATTGCATGACCTATCCGAGAGGTGGATAATGATGAGGTGGGACTAATGTGGGGGTTTGGGGCAGGTATTCACGCAGAGCCGGCGATGGAAGGATCATGCAGACATGCTGAAGCAATATGCCACTTGCCTGAGCCACCTGCTTCCCAAGTACAATGTCACTGAGCCCCAGATCTACTTTGATATTTGGGTCTCCATCAATGACCGCTTCCAGCAGAGGTGGGCAAGGGGGACAGAGAAGGGGGAAATGGAAGTCCCACTCCTTTTGCCGAGACGAATAGCCCATGCTCCCCAGTGCTGTCTTGCTTGAAAGGCTGTCCTCTGGTGCATGTCCCTGTTCGCCTGGTTGTGGGCATAGCTGATTGCTTCCAGCAGGGGGCACCATCAACCAGAAGGAAAGGTAACTGACTTTTTTTTTTTTTTTTTTGGTAAGATGCTGTTAACACAATTCTCAGGTGGCTACTAACTTTGATTCTTCCCTATGCTCCAGAATCTTTCTTCTTTCTCTGCCCTCAGACATGGTGACATAAGCCATTTCTTCTATCTGGAAACCCTGTTCCCTCTGTGTGGGAATAGTGATGAAAGGAACAGAACCAGAAATTCTGGTGAGTAGGTAGCTGTGGTCTCCTTAGAACATGGTTTTCTTTCCTAAGGATTTTTGACCCTCGTGTGGACATTGTGCAGGCCGCCTGGTCCCCCTTCCAGCGTACACCTTGGCTGCAGCCACTGTTGATGGACCTGTCTCCCTGGAGGACCAAGTTACAGGAAATCAAGAGTAGCCTGGACAACCACACAGAGGTGGTCTTCATTGCAGATTTCCCTGGTATGGAGGAAAGCAAAGAAAGCTTTTCTGCCTTTCTTTGTGGATTCCTTGGCTGAGGACACTGCATGTGGCGAGGGGGATAGGGCATTCCTGGTGGGAGGAAGGTTCTTAAAACCTGACTGGTGGCAGCAGTAAAGGTGTGATGTCTCCGTTCTGGCTGGGAGTGATTTTGTCTTCCATAAGATGGGATGGGGAACTTTGTTGCCCCTGGCAGGGCTGCACCTGGAGAATTTTGTGAGTGAAGACCTAGGCAACACTAGTATTCAGCTGCTGCAAGGGGAGGTGACTGTAGAGCTGGTGGCAGAACAGAAGAATCAGACTCTTCACGAGGGAGAAAAAATGCAGGTATTTCGCTGCAGTTAACAATGGCAGAAAAATTTAGATAAATGGAGTTAATTTATTATAGGCTTAAAAGGGAGATGAAAATGCAAGGGTCTGTGGGGCTGTGAACCTCCTCATCCAGGATTCCAGAAGTCAGTTCCTTTGGACTCTAAAACACAGAAGAGAGATGCCTTGGCGGGGTGGGGTGGGAGTGGATTGGGGTACAGTGGGTATTGTAGGAAGCCCGTAGGCTGCCGAGGGAAAGATCAGAGAGTGAAATATATCCATTTCTTCCCGTTTGTCAGCTGCCTGCTGGGGAGTACCATAAGGTGTATACGATATCACCCAGTCCTTCCTGCTACATGTACATCTATGTCAATACTACAGAGCTTGCACTGGAGCAAGACCTGGCATATCTGCAAGAATTAAAAGAGAAGGTGGAGAATGGAACTGGTGAGTATATAAAGAGTTGGGCTGGGAAAGCTCCTGGTTATGAGAAATCAGGGTTGTGATTGAGGATCTAGCCATCAGAGAATGAACTTGAAGCTTCTGGCTGGTGAAAGGAGAATTCTAAAACAGTGTGATCTCAGTGATCTCTCTTTTTGCCATCTTCTGGGCAGAAACGGGGCCTTTACCTCCAGAGCTGCAGCCTCTGCTGGAAGGGGAAGTGCAAGGGGGCCCTGAGCCAACACCTCTGGTTCAGACCTTTCTTAGACGCCAGAGAAGGCTCCAAGAGCTTGAACGCCGGAGAAATACCCCATTCCATGAGCGGCTCTCCCGCTTCTTGCTACGGAAGCTCTATATCTTTCGCCGCAGGTAAGTTTTACCCACAGCAGTACTGGTCATTATCATCAAGATGTTGGTAAGTTGGGTAACTTTTCTCTGGTAAAGGTAATGGGACCAGGGGTAGGGGGATGGGACAGGACACACACTCCCAGGAAAGGACAGTCTTTTCACTGGGGAAAATCTTTTTCCCCCTCTCCAGTTTCCTTTCCCTGGTTTAATGGAAAGAGTAAGTGACCTTTGTCTGATGGCCTGCTGTCTTGTTTTGCCTCATCCTGTCACCAACCTCCCATGGATTATTCCTATTCCACTGTTGAATCCTTTACCAGACCATATTAAAGAGTGGGATGCCCTTCCAGCTGGGATGGGTGGGTCACTGTGGAGATATTTCCACTTAATGCCTAAAATGAGAGGATGTAGGACCAGGGAATCCTAAGGGCTTTGGCAGGAATTCCTACATAGAAGCAGGAGTTTGGACTGTGTGGCCTTTTTCCTCTTTTTCAGCTTCCTGATGACTTGTATCTCACTTCGAAATCTGGCATTAGGTCGCCCTTCCCTGGAGCAGCTGGCCCAAGAGGTGACTTATGCAAACTTGCGACCCTTTGAGCCAGTTGGAGAGTCGGGTCATTCAAACACAGATTCTTCAAATTCTAATCCTTCTGAGCCGAATTCTGACCCTGTCCACTCAGAGTTCTGACTGGGGCAGATGTTGGATACAGATGTGGGAGCAACCAGTCATAGGACCATTAACCTATGCAGTGGAAATGTGAAGAAATGGATATTTTAGACATTTTTCCTCCTTGTTTATAGTTCTTTTAAATTCAGAGAAGATAGAGTAGCCAAGGAAGTGAAGCAAGGATAAGATTTATCACATCAAGGTTGAGGGGTTAGGAGGGGTTTAAAATCAATATGAGAATGCCCTTCTAGGATAAGAAGGGGTAAGAGTCAGGTTTAAAGTGACTGGCTCCTTAGGGAAAAAGATTTAATGTACCATGATGACAATAGTGCCTGTTCTCAAGTTATTTGTTATATGCTAGACACTGTGTGACGTATTTTGCCTGTGTTACTGCATTTAGTCTTTACTGGCCATTAGCCCTATTTTACAGTTGGAAGAAGTGAGGCTCAGAGATAAATTTGCTCAAAGACAACACCTAATAAGAGATGTATTGATGGTTTGAATTTTGTCTGTTTGACTTAAGGTCCCATACCCTGCCTCTTGCAATTTGCAGAATCACTGACAATAATTATGAAATAGTGTAGACTAAAATTTGTCTTAGTTACAGGTAAGATTAAGATGGTGATTAAGTTCTAAATGCAGAGAGTAATTTTCTCTTCTCTCCTTCATTGTGCTTATTATGGGGACAGCCAGTTTTTCACTAGCAGCAATGAGAATAGGACAAAGATAAACTAATAAGGAAATTTAGATGATTGGTAGTAGTAGCTCTCTCAAGCTTAGTGTTAATTTAGCATTATTCTAGCCTTTGGTGAGAAGAAAGTGATGATGTAAGAATTAACCAAACTTGGTGATGGATTAGAACATGTTTGAAGTTATTTTGTAGGTTTGGATGTACAGGGTGATTGAGGAAGCACCTCAATTCCTTGGGCATCGGGCTAGCAAGTGAGAAATGCGTAGAGAAAAAAGGAAAACCCAAAGGTTCCTATTTTGGGTGCTCATGGCCTCATAGCAAAGACTAGCAGTAAATTGGCAGTCCCAGTAATTTTGATAAAGAATTGCATCTCTGTTTTCAGGTTTCTCATGCCCCACCCCACGCCCACCTCTTCAGATAGTGGTTCTTTACTAGGCAGCTCCCTTCTCACTATACACACTTGAGGATGATTATGCTGCTGCTTAGCTTGCTTCCTTGTGCCATGTACCTATAGACCTAACTAGCTCCACTTGGGGATCTCACAAAGCTTTCACTCTGTCCTAGACAGAACTTCTGTTCATCCCCAATTCAGACCTGCATCTCCTTTACTAGTGAATGGCAACTGCATTTTTTTTTTTGTCATCTGAATTTTCAGCCTTGATTCATCCTTTTTTATCACCTTTCTTTCTTAAATTCCAAGTTGTATCAATTCTACCTCTTCAATCTATTCATCTCTACTACCTCTATGTTCTTTCAGCCTTTATACTGGAATTTAGTTAAAAGGCCAGATCAGATGCAATTTGCAGGTTGGGCCTGACCTGATTCCTACAAGGCATTTTGTGGGTTAGCTAGCCAGTAGCTGTGCCACAGGTTGGTAAGAGCAATGTGAGGGAAACTGTTTTTTTTGTTTTGTTGATCTCAGTGACACAATATACTTTGGCACAATGTCCTTTGCCAGTGAGTTCAGCTCTATTTTGTTCCCCTGCACTTGACCCCCAACTCTTCCACCCATTTATTACTTGACTGGTATGAAAAGTAGTTCATTAGAGGAAGGGACTCCTACACAAATAGTTTTAATATAGGCAAGGATGCTATCCCCAAACCGTTAGTATGCCATCTTTTCTCCAATGAAAGTGTTGGGGTGGGATGCAGCAGAAAGGTGGTTATCTTCATACATTTAAGAAAAGCTCAAAGGAATAAAGGAGTTCATTTCAGGAGAAATCAGGTCCTTTGCAGTTCTAGGAATGGGCCATCAACGTCCTTTTAGCCAGGCTTTAGTATTCCATCCCAGCATTTGGATCTTTTATCCTTTGTCAAGTCATCCCTTCAAAACTTCATAGGTCGTATTTCCTTCTAACCCAAACAGTTTAGGTTTATTCCATAACGTTGCATACTTTGATATTCAACCATTTGCAGTCACCATCACCTTGACACCTTGGTTGCTCTTCTCGGGGTTGGTTACTATTTATTCAGCCTTTTTTTGTTTTTTGTTACACAGAAGACAGGCCTTTACAAAGATCCTTCTTAGTTTATAGCTCCTCAAGGTCTGGCATCTTCCTAGCAAATATTGAACCTAACCTTAATTTCTCTGGTGCTATCCCACCAGCCAATGGGCAGCCAGCTCATCCCCAATTCCGTTTGGCCAGCCATGTTGCTATTTGACAGCAACACATTGTTCTCTAAAAAAAATTTTGAGACTTTCACTCAAGATTTAAGTTTGCCTCTTCTCCCAACATAGTACTTGATTTCATACATGCCAGTGTAAACATGTGCCAAGTGGCTGTACTTTGGTTTCTAGGCTTAAAAAAGGATGGTTCAAGGTCTTGTGTAGTAAACCTGTACAAGAATAAAGGCTTTAGAAACGTATAGCATCTTCACTAATTTGATGTTCAAATTTTCACTTTATGTAACATAAAATGGATTAGTTTTGTAAGCCCCTCACCACTCTTCAAAAATTTTGCCAACTGTGTGTCACCTGCAGCCTTTAACGTGTTTATAATAAAAGGATTAATACTTAAGGCACAAAAACTCATTTTTTTTCCCCCACATTGGAAAGCTCAAAAGGAATGGGTTTAAGATTGAACATTCCCATTCCATGTTTTAGGTCCTTAATCAGGCAATTTTAAGACATTGGCAGCTCAGTGGCTGCTGCAATAAGCACACATGGATTTTGACCACTGCATCAGCCAAAATAGCAATGATGGATGAACACCTCAAATTTCGGGCATTTTTCTTAGTGCTAGGTATGGATTTACAAACCTGTTAAAATGTTTGCAAGTAATGGATGAAAGGGGTTGAGGTAATTTCCCTGAACCAGGCAAAAGATTACAATTATTCAGGGATAAGATGTTCTTAGAGCATATGCATACCAAAACACTTTTAAAGAATAATGGACACAGTTAAGGTAGAACCTAGCATTTTATTTAGATCTTCATTAAACTGTTGGAATTGAGAACCAGACATACGTAATAAACCTCCAAAAATAGATCCTGAAAGGCACTTTCTGCTTAGGGCAAGCAGTCATGGAATAAGCATGTAAACAAGCTGGCTTCTCTGTACCACACCAGCCAAGTCAGCTTTCTCCATGGCCAGCCGCACCAGCTCTGCCCTCCCTTCTGTTAACACCAGCCAGACCCCCTGTAGGTCTAACCCAAGGTTTTTCTGTAGGACACCTTGGCCTACCTGGGAATGCTGGAAAACATGTTGTTAAAGGAATCATGGTGTTGAGGAAAAAAAAAAATCTTTTAAAAGCTGCCATCTGAGGTGATGGCTTCTCTGTACTTACGCCATACCCCAGAATACAATAAATAAGCAATTAGAAAATGTTCAAGTATGAAGGGATTTCCTCCTCCCCGCCAAAAGCACTGCTCTCTGAAGGAAGCTGGTTTCTCTGTAGCTACACCAGCTGTTCAGAAAGCTCATTGGACCTGGTTTTGAAAATAAAACAAAGTTAAAACCCTGGGAGGAATTATTGTGCAGTGTGGAGTACTCAGTCTTTCTTATAAAGAAAAAAAAAAAAAGTTATCTGGTACCAAAGTGTGCAACCTACAGACCCTCAGGTACTGCCCTGTGACTTCTCTGTATGACATCACAAGGGTGCCAAGTGCCTGTTTTTCTAGAGCTAGGAGTTGGTGGTTTGGCTAGTGCTGAAACCATGCATAGGATTGGTTTACTAAGTAAAAACCTTATTACGTACGTCCTCCAAAAGACAGCTGGAAAGTGGAGAGATTTTGATTTGGTGCTATTTAAGAGATGGCAATTAAGAGCATAAGCACCAGGGAGATGGTTTAATGGTAACTGCCTTTTTTTTTTTTTTTTTAATGTCAGGCTAGAGCTCCAACTGGAACTTGCGTTACATGCAAGAATGATTGGATAGGGAACACTCCCTGACAAAGAGCTACATAATTAGAAATGGATCAAGTTATAGGGAGGATAAGGGAAGGCTTCACATTCATAATAGAGCTCAAGACATTACAAATTCATGCTGACAGGGCTATGGCATTGCCAGACAGAGGCTATAATGGAACTACAAGTACTTTACGTGCACATTACAGGACATTTTCAGCATTTGGTGGGGAAGTCAATGCAATTAGGATTTTAGAAGGTTGGGTGATAGGGCACAAAGGTTCAATTTCAAAAAGCATTATTTACTACAGTGTTGTTGGTTTGTTTCTAGGCAGTTACATGGATCACCTATGCTCACTAAATTCATTATAATGGTGAACAAAACACCTAGGGACAGAATAGCAAGCCCAACTTACAGTCCCCCACACAAGCTAAAATTCATGTCATTGACTAGAGTGACTGCAACTGATCAGGAGCTGAAAGAGGACAGGAAAATTTAGGAAGAAGGGCCCTTTCCCTCAGAGCTTGAAGGCTTCTCTGTAGCCTACGCCAACAAGTCTGGGGAAAAAAGGCTAACACTTTCAATATTTAAGCTTTTTGGGTACTTCCCATGGGAAGCTGTCCCTACCAAAGTGGCCATAGGCTGCAGTCCTCTGATAAATTGGCTTCTTCAGATCCAGATCCCTGGAATATACAAGTCCGTAACTTAATATGTAGCATTCAATTAAAATAAAGCAAAACAATCAGCAAGACTCATTTTCAAGAGTTCTGGCAAATGAGTTCAGTTCTCTGGGGTTTGCTAGGAAAAAAGTTTGTGGCAGAAATGTTTGTTACTTCCCTGGTGTCCAAACTCCTCGCACAGTCCTTATTAGTAACTATAGTTCTTGTTTTTCCATCCTTGGCTCAACAAATATGAAAACTTGTCATTATTCTGAGAAATTCCAAGTATCAAAAGCTCATCTGAGATTATGGCATACTTACCAAGGTCCCATGCCCACACCCTGTTTAGTTTTATAGCAGCCTCGATATCCCACTTAACTGTACACTAATTTCTTTTAGGTAAAATACACATTCTTAAATAACACAAGCACAAATCCCCGTATCATATGTGGAAGACTGTCTTTTTAGGGTGGTTAGTCTAAGCCATGGAACACTGTTAATTTTAGATTTTTCTTAATATAAGCCTTTACTAAAGGCAATTTAAAGATAACATCAACAGTTCTAGGAATTAAAACATTTCCCCACTTGAGTCTTCACACCTTCACCTTCTTGGATTTGAATATATCTCCTATATACACACGCACCCACACCCTCATTTTTCACTAGCAATAGGCTTTACCATCTTTACCTGACAATGACCCCAGGGCGGAGGTCAAAATTCTTCTTCACAATCTCTAATAACTCTCTCTCACTCTTCTGAGAGGTGCCATAATGGAAAATGGAGATAGACAATGGATGAGAAACTCCAATAGCATAAGAGACCTAAAAGGATTCAAATGTCATAAGAGTCAGTGATTAAAAGACCCACACAGTTATGTAATATGCTGGCATTTAAAAAAGAAATACTACGCTAAATGCCCTCCCACTTGCATGCCTTTCTAGTCACTCCCAGTTATATAAAAGAGTATATACCTGAACAAGAACCCTTCTGCACAGACCTCCTTTAACGAGGGATTTTGCCACCCAACGAGCAGCGTAAGCAGCTGAACGGTCCACCTTGGTATAATCCTTTCCTGAAAAGGCACCACCTCCATGAGCTCCCCAACCGCCATAAGTGTCCACAATGATCTTCCGGCCAGTCAAACCAGCATCACCCTGAAATTACAGGATTTAAGTCACTTTATACCTAGTGCTTTCCCACAAATGGTTCTAGGTCGGGTTTGTTAAACACCTATTCTCTGTCACTCAAATATCCTCAGAAGATTCACATGCAGACTTATAAAAATCCAGAAAAAGGTGATAGTAGCCAAATCTGCAAGTAACCATTACAGAACTCAAAAAAAGTAAATGGAATTGTATTATAAAGCCTTACCTGAGGCCCACCAATAACAAATCTGCCACTTGGCTGTAGATGATAGATTGTATCCTCATCAAGATATTTTGCAGGTACAACAGCTTTGATGACTTTTTCCTTTAGGGCATCCCTCATCTCATCAAGACAAACCTCTTCATCATGCTGAACAGATATAACAATTGTATGAACTCTGATGGGAAGCACAGCACCTCGATCCTGCATGTACTGCACAGTCACCTTGAAGGCAAAGCACATGACCAGAACATCAATTTATTAGGACAGAGAACCAAGACTAAGCTAAGTTATAATACAAAGGATAAATATTGTCTTTTCTCAGCTTTAAACAACTTTACTGACGTTCTGGGCCAATGCAATCCAGGTTTATAATCATCACTTACTTGAGTTTTAGAATCTGGGCGTAACCAAGGCAAAGTACCATTGCGGCGTAGTTCAGCCAGTTTTGCATTAAGCTTGTGTGCTAAGACAATAGTTAAAGGCATACATTCCTCAGTTTCATCAGTGGCATAACCAAACATCAAACCCTAAAAAAGGAAAAAGTCACCAATGTGATCAGTCCAAGCTTCAGAATTTAATGATAGAAGAAGAGATGCAGACAGACTCTATACCAAGGTACCTGGTCCCCTGCACCAATGTCTTCCTCGTTCCGGTCAAGATGAACACCTTGAGCAATATCTGGTGACTGTTGCTCCAAGGCTACCAGCACATTACAGGTCTTGTAGTCAAACCCTAAAAACAAAACAATGCCTTAAAAAGAAAAAAAAAGGACCCATGGCAATACCTATGCCTTCTATTTACAAGTATCTGGAATTTTAACTACTACTAAAGAAATCAAATACAGATACCCCCTCCCCCCCACACACTTTTCAATAGTGTTTCGCTCATTTTAACAAAAAGACCTACCCTAGTACTTGTTTTCATTAACTGAAAAAAAAAATCTGCAGGATTTTTGCTTTTATGAAAGAACTATGTACTAACAACGTATGTCTATTGTAAAAAAGTGAAGCCTTGCTTTGCATTGTTTCGGCCTACAAATTTCTTAAGAAATGTCCTATTTTTGGATGAGTGGAAACCTGTACCAACACTTAGAACTTTAGGAGAACAGGGCTGGAACAAAAGGGATAATAACACTGTACAACTGGAATTACAGGTTAGCAGGAACTAAGAGCTAAAGAGGGTTGAAAATATTTGGGAAAATGAGCTTAGAAAAGCCAACTCCTTAAAACACACCTTTAGAAGAATCATCATATCCAATGTGTTTAATGGTTTCACGAACCACTTTCTGGTAGTCAACAGCAGCTCTGGACGTAATTTCCCCAGCAAGAAGGATCATTCCAGTTTTAGCAACAGTTTCTAATAAAAGATAAGTTCACACTCAGATGTCACTCTTACAAAGTAGTTTTCTTGATGTTACCTTGATAAGCAGTGTTTAGAACCTACCACAAGCCACTTTGGCATCAGGGTCCTGCTGAAGGTGGGCATCAAGGACAGCATCACTGATCTGGTCACAAATCTTATCTGGGGAAAAAAAAAATTCCTGGCTCAATCTCTTTATCTTATCAATGGAAGTAGGTCATGCCGTCTTATAATTACTGCTGTACGGATCTTTGGGAGAGCTTTTAAAAATTGTGGTAAAACCTACAGAATGTAAGGTTTACCAATTTAACCATTTTCAATCGTACAATTCAATGGCATTTCAAGTACGGAGATCTTAACTGCTGTCTAATCAAAGCAGAGCTTTACCAGAAACCATTTGCCTTAAGAATAAACGCTGGATATAATGCTGCATATTACTTGAAAACTTGACACCAGTCTTAATATAGATGCACCACAAGCTCACCAACTCAGATTAGCCAGAACGCCCAGCACGTTTAATACACTTAACCTGTGAGGGGATCCCTGCGTGGCGCAGCGGTTTGGCGCCTGCCTTTGGCCCAGGGCGCGATCCTGGAGACCCGGGATCGAATCCCACGTCAGGCTCCCGGTGCATGGAGCCTGCTTCTCCCTCTGCCTGTGTCTCTGCCTCTCTCTCTCTCTCTTTCCCCCCGTGTGTGACTATCATAAAAAAAAAAAAAAAAATTAAAAAAAAATACACTTAACCTGTGATACATGCACCTTAACCCTTTGAAGGACTTCATCCCATCTCTAAAGTATTTCAAACATTTTGAAAAATTAAGTTCCCAGGCAATACAATTTCCACTGTTAACTAAGTACAGGCACATAATTGAAATTAATCAAATTAAAGCAGAATAGTTTATATTCAAATCCAAAAGCAAAGCTGGGAAACATTTCACTCTACAGTATTATTCTTCAACGACAATTATACTTACATTTTATCCCCCAAATTTAAAGTCTTCATTATAAATCTAACCAACCAGAAAGTTGAACTTTTTTTTCCTTGTTATCAATTTCTCCCTGATCCTAAGGAACACTAATCAGAGCAACAAAAGATAATGTCAATTGAAGAGTTAAAAACAATGGAAGGACACTTTACAAACAGAAGGAATAAAATTTATTTTGCCAGAGGTATAGTCCAGGAACATGAGCTGAACAAACTGAAAAATATCCAAATGTATTTTGAATCCTTCTTTCCCCACTGTATTGCCATTAAAAAGTGAGAGAACAGAAATACCTCCCCCTGAGCTACCACTTTCCTGAATTTTCTACAACCATCCGTAACTAAAGCAAAATGTTTATCGCACTCAAGTGAGAAGGTCAAGGCTTATTTTATGAACTGCTATAAATGCCTGTGACTTAAGTGATTATATTAATAAAAGGTGGGTCAAATATGTGTGAAGTTCTCAACACTGAGGGAAGGTGGGTAACCCACACCAGAACACGTGACCTTCCCTAATCAGGATCTTGATGTCTGTCCTCTCCTACACCACTAGGTTGATGCTTGTGGGATTTCATCAGAGGCACAGTAGACTTAGTATACAGAAATGGATCCTTAAAACCATTAGACTAGATAACTATGTCATCCTGGTTATCCTAAGAAAAGGCAGAACCAATAGAGCTAAATAGTGATCTTCATCAGATGATGTTTTCAGGCTGAGATTCAAAGTTCCTTGAAATAGCTTCACTCGTTCACGTGTAAATTGATCTCCATAATGGCGGACTAGTGGACAAAGCCCGGAGAAGGAACTGTTCGGTAAAACCTTGCCTAACGGTAAAGCACCAAAGACTTTAAAGGGAAATCCAACGCAAGGATAGCTTACGCTTAATTCATGCTTCCTATCCTCTTCAAACGCGGTCCAAATAAGGAAAGGCCTTCCCCAACCTGCGCTATATTTAGTTGGAGGCTGTCACCTTGACGGCAAGGCCATATATTGCCGAAGGGCACGGCCACCGTCTTCTGGAGCCGTAATGGCCCAAAACAAGGAATTAACGGAAACGGGAGCCATCCGGTGGCCTGGGCCCCCTCGTCCGCACACCCGAGCGCGCCGGTAGCCAGACGGCTCCCCCTAGCCCAGATGCCACATGCGGCAAACACGTGGTTGCGGCTGCAATGCGGGGCGCGCGCTCCCGAGGCCCGGACGCGAGCACTCGGGGCCGGCTGCCCACTCGAGGGCTTTCAGACAGCAGGGCGGAGATGAGGAAATAGTGCCCTCCCCGAGTGGAGCACAGCTGCCCCGGCCCCCGCCCTTCTCGTTTTCTGGAATCTTCCGCATGCCGAGGCGCGCGGCCGGATGGGAGGAGAGGAGAGGAGAGAGGAAGGGGGAGGGGAGCGGCGGCCACGCGCTCGGCACCGGCGGCGCCACGAGGAAAGCGCGCGGCCGCCGCTCTTCCCACCGCCCGCCGGGCGAGGGCAACCAGCGTGGGCACTGCCACCTGCGGGGCCCGGCCGGCCCGGCCCTGCCCTGCCCACGCCCCGCCCCTCACTTCGCTCCAGGGCCCGTCACCTCACCTGGGTGGCCTTCCCCCACAGACTCTGAAGTGAAGAGGAATGTGCCCTCCTCGATGAACGCCTCGTGAAAGCCGTTGAGCTGCCCGTTCATGTTGGTGTTCGTAGCGGTGAGTGTAAGTGGCGTTGAGAAAAAAGGGAGCGGCGAGGCGACGACTGCGAAATGCACAAGCAGAAGACGGCGTCCTACCTAGCTCGGGCGGGCGGCGCGGAGCAAACGAGGCGGCGGGCGATGCGGCCCAGTATTTATACACAGCGCCCGCGCGCGCCCGGCCCGGACCCCGCCCCCCGGCGCCGCGCGCCAATGCGCCACTCGCGCGGGGGTAGGCAGAAGGGGCGGGGCGCGGCAGGGGAGCCCGGGCTGAACCACCCTGCGGGGCAGGGGGAGCGAGCGGAGGCAACGCGACCCTCCTGCGGGTATTTAGTTACCCTGAGCACTTCCTACAAGGGGCTAAGTGGACAGGCGAGTGGGTGGGGCCCCTGTACCCTTCCGATCCGAAGTGGGAGGAAAAGCGCGGAGGACTTAATGGGCCCGTTCCCCTTGCTGGGACATGGCACCTCCCTTCCGACCGTTGATCGGGCTATCTGTCCGCGAGGCCGCGTCCCCCGGTGGTGGCGGCGAGAATCGGCCGAGGTTTTGTCCTCAGGCTCTGCCGGGAGGGTCTTTCCGGGCGCCCCGCCTTTAGCTGTCCTGGCGGCGGGGAGCCAGGGGCCCTCGGCCCTGAGAGAGTGGCCATCTTGGCTGGGCAGCGCGCCTTACCTCGCACGGCCTTACTCCTGCTGGCGGCTGGAAGTCCTGAGGGTTGCTACGGATTTCTTGCTTAATGCCTCGATGGTGAAAAATGGCCGAAAAGCAGAATAACCAGAGCCTGCCACCGATGTAAACGACTGCCCTCGTACTTCCACCCCAGCGCTAAAGTTTCCGAGAGAGGCCCTTGCCCTTTGTTGCCCGGGCAGCGAGGCCCGCGCTCCGGCCCCTTCAGCCCCCGCCTTCTCGGTCCAAGAAAGGAGGCCCTTTGCGAGGCTGACCTTGCACTTGCAGACTTTCCTGTGTCTGTAAGGGGTAGTAATCCATGTGGAGGGTGTCCTTTCAATCCTCTGTTCAGGAGACTTTTTACTTGAGGGGAAAAGCCTTATGTTCGCCTTTGTAAGGGATTAAGCAAATGTCCTGCTAAGGTGAAATGGTGCCTTTCGTGAAGCTTTCACTTTAAAATATCCGCCTGCGTTTGTCCCAGTTCTGCCCATGAAGGGAATTATAGGGAGAGAAGAAAAAAAAAAAAAAGAAGAAGAAGAAGAACACAACAACACTTGAGCCCACAAGGAGTAGGGAGTCAGGAAGGGATTTCATGGAGTCTGCGTTTGGAAGGAGCCCGCAAGTGGAAAGGAGGGCAGGTGTCACCGTGTCACCTGCTCTGGTCCAGGGGCTGAGACTGGGCCACGTCTGACAGGGGCTGCTGTTCTAGTGGTCCCGAGTGCATCGACATCGACTTGAATGATACTAGGGAACGATCTGCTGCCCTGATAGGATGCACGTTACCCTGGGGAGATGAATGAGACACACACACACACACACACACACACACACACACACACATCCTTGGAGCAGCTTCCAGCAGCTTTAACGCTCAGAGAATTAGCTAAATTCTGAAGAACAATCCTGTCGGCAGTGGGAGGAAAGGTGGGAGTTTGCCATTGGGAAACAATGGCAGCACTTGGGCTGTGCTAGGGGCTTTGACAAAGAAGGTTAAGAAAGGACTCATGAGCTCTAGACTTTCGGACCACATCCATGGTCACTCAAAGCAGGCAGCAAGGTTAAATCTCAAAAGAGACAACATGTATGCTTTTATTTGTTGTTGTTGATTCTTAAAATAACCACGGAAAAGCAACTGTATAAGACTATTTCATAATTTTTCTTGTTTTAATGTATTTCACCTTTTTTTTTTTTTTAAGCAGAATGCAAATTTATTAACTCACAATGAGTAATAAAATTGCCAACCGGAACAAATTGCATGTGTAGGCTGGTCAGTGCATTATCTCCCAGCAGAAAAATCTATATGGGAAGCCAGAATATAATTAGAAGGTTATTTGATTAATATAGAGTCAGAACAAGGGGATTAGTTAAATTTAATGATTAGCTAATTAAACCCTGATACCCCTATGCTACCAACTCCACAGCGGGGCTGTTTCTGCCAAGGAGATTAGAATCAGCTGTTCATACTTGCTTAGCTACGTCTTTCTTGCTCGTAGCATGTGTAATATAGTGGTTACGAATAAGGGGTTTTGGAGTCAAGCCTCTGCCACTTCTTAACAGTGTTGAGCAAACAGCCTCTGCATTTCCGTGTCCTCAGTCTATAATATTGGCATATTAATAGTACTATCATAGGATTACTTCAAGGATTAAATGAAATCATGCAAATAGTCTTTAGCTTTAGAACGTAATAGATTTTTTTTAAAAAAACATCAGTTGTAAAAAATAACCCTTCAGTGACTTCTAATTGCTGTTAAGATATAGACTAAAATACCTACGTATCTTGAGTGTGATTTGGCTGCTCATCTTATGTCACTTTCTCCTGTTTTTTGTTTTTTGTTTTTTTTTAGTTTGAATTTCTCTTGATTAGTAACAGTTACATTATTGATTAATTTCAAAGTAAAGCAGACACATTTTCATTGATTGTATGTTTTTCGCATTGTTTCTTACTCCCACAAATATTTATGAGCACTCCTGGTAGGCAGACCTGGGGACTGGGGCTATGGTAGTCCTGGTCTCTGCCCACCCTGGAGCTCTAAATGGGAGGAGATGCCTAGCTAACTCCTACTCATCCTTCCACTTCAGCTCAGCTGCCACTTCCTGGATGAAGCCTTCACCTACACTGATTTCTCACAGGGTCATGTGTTTCCTACTAAGTGCTGTTTGAAATTACAGCACTTATTGCTGTAATTTGTAAGTTCCATGACAATGAGAAGGTGTTCTGTTTTGCTCAAGCTTTGTTAGTGTCTGATACACAGAAGCTGATTAGGAATGTTTGAGGAGAGGGGGAGAGAAGAGCAAGACAAAAAATAGGAAACATAAAGAAGGAATAAATATTGGGAATGGCAGAAGAAAATAGGGAAATGAGAAATCCTGGGGATCATGTAAAATCCTTGGGATCAATGAAAAGAGCTACAGTTTTGTTTTAATTGCAAGCATCATAATAAAATTGAGGACCTTTTACTGACAGGGAAGTTCATTGCCATCCTGGTCTGAGAAGAGATTTCTGATTCCATACATTAGTGCCTTTAAGGGTAAAATAAACCAGGAGAAATTATTGGTTTATTTCATATTTAATATTAATGAGATTTGTTGAATGTGAAATGTTGTAAAGCACAAAGAAAAAATCACTGCTTAAAGGATTCAGATTTCTCAACATGAAGAATATTAATATGTCAGTAGTCTATGAAAGTGGCAAGGTTGGGATTGGATAAACTAGTGTTTGTAACTCACATAGCAAATATAATAACTCCAGGTCTTATCAGTTTGCTGGTGAAGAAAAGAGTTCCAGTAACTAAGAGAAAGCATTTAGCATGCAAAGAGTTGTTGATGGGGCTGGAGAAAAGAGGAAGATAACAGTAGGTATTTCAAAGAGCAATAGAGAAGGTGTGGAGATATGAGAAGAAAGCTGCTAGGCTGTGAATCTTAAGAGTATCTTCTATGTGATGACAGGCCAAGAAGAAGGAAATCTAGACCAGATGTCTACACAATTGGTCTAGTCCTTTAGGGCCAAAGCTCAGACATCTCAGATGGCCTCAGATACAAGCTAGCTCTAGTGGGATCTGAAACATATACAATGTGAATTCCCTCATTTTTAGGCTTCTTGAAATTTGTTTTTGTTTCTCTTTTCCCCCCCTAATTCTTAATCAAACCTTTTGACAATCCCAATAAAACTCATGAGGGAGAGAAGAATGGATAGAGTATAATGAAAACACCAAAAGAGGCAATAATATGATGACAATATAATTTATTGTGGCCGTCACTGTTCTAATATCTATGCCCCACGACAGTTCTAACAGAGCAGTTACTACCTCTTTTCCTGCCTTACAAATGAAGATGCTATCACGTGAGTCATCCAGCTCAAACATCAATTCGGTAGTGGAGCTGGGACTTGAGCTTAGGTCTGAGCTCTAAATTCCTGCTATTTCTTACAAGTCAAGTAATAAATACTTCACACTACCCGAGATAACTAATAATTTTAGTTTATATCTGGGGTGCGCGGCTGGCTTAGTCAGTGGAGCATGCAACTCTTGATCTCAGGGTTGTGAACTTGAACCCCATGTTGGGTATAGAGATTACATTAAACAAAATTTTTACCAGAAAAATTTAGTTTGGGGACCCCTGGGTCGCTCAGCGGTTGAGTGGTTGAGCATCTGCCTTTGACTCAGGGTATGATCCCGGAATTCTGGGATCGAGTCCCACATTGGGCTCCCAGTGTGGAGCCTACTTCTCCCTCTGCCTGTGTCTCTGCCTCTCTCTCTGCATCTCTCATGAATAATAAAAAAAAAAATTGGGGGATCCCTGGGTGGCGCAGCGGTTTGGCGCCTGCCTTTGGCCAAGGGCGCGATCCTGGAGACTCGGGATCGAATCCCACATCGGGCTCCCGGTGCATGGAGCCTGCTTCTCCCTCTGCCTGTGTCTCTGCCTCTCTCTCTCTCTCACTGTGTGCCTATCATAAAAAAAAAAAAAAAAAAAAATTAGTTTGTATCCTTTCATACCTTTTTCTATTAACATGCACACACACAAATACACACTTTACATGAAACTTGGATTTTTCTCTTAAAATTTTTCATGGCCATTTCTCCAGGACACTGGAAATAAGTCATTCATTTTTTTTTCTTTTTCTTATTGTAGTAAAATAAACATATAATTTTAGCCAAATATAATTTTAACCACTTTTAAGTGCACAATCTGTGGCGTTAAGTTCTGCAAAATCATTCTGTTAATAACAGTAGAATATACTATATAGTTTGACTCTGCCATACAATTCATTCAGCTTATGCCTTACTGGTTGACATTCAAGTTGTTTCCCATTTTTGCCCTATACACAATGCTGATGAACCTATTTGTTCATTTGTTTTACAATTTTTTCCCCAGATTTCATTTATTTATTAGAAGGAGAGAGAGAAAGAGAGAGCACAAGCAGGGTGAGGGGCAGGCAGAGGGAGAAGGAGAAGCACACTCCCCTCTGAGTGGAGAGCCCAATGTGGGGCTGAATCCCAGGACTCTGGGATCATGACCTGAGCTGAAGGCAGATGCCCAACCAACTGAGCCACCCAAGCGCCCCAAACCTAACATATTTGTACATACACTTTTGTGAACCAGTTTTTTTTATTTTTGTAGAAAAGATGTCCCAAAGTGGGACATCTTGCTAAAAGAAAGGAAATGTACATTTTTACATGTCATTAGTTATAGCCAGATTACTTTCCAAATTGGCTGTCAAAATTCACATTCCTTACTAGTAGGGTATGACAATACCATTTCCCAACTCTTCCCACCAATGCTGAGTTGTTATCATTTTTAAATTTTTGTTAGTATGACAAATGAAAAATGTTGAGAATATTTTTATACCCTTGGGAGACCTTTTCAAGAAAGACAGAATATCCAAAAGTCACAAAGGAAAAGATTGAGAAATTAACTACATTAAAAATGAAAAATTACTGTATCAGTAAACTCCAGACAATAGGAGAAAACATTTGCAATGCATATTACAAAGGGTTAGTACCAATTGATAAGAAAATGACAAACAGTCCAATGCAACCAAGGAAAAAGAATGTAATTCATCAAGGAGAAAATGCAAATTGTCTATATATGTGAAAAGATACTCAACCTCACTGATAGGTAAATGAGTTCATAAGTTGAGTTTGGGAAAAAGAAGGTACAGAGAGGAAGGAAGGGCAGAAGGAGGAATCTAAATACTAGGATCTTCAGTCTTTAGCTCCCCTATTAGTTTGGCCTCTGGTGAAGATTTCATGATTTTGATGATGCTTTCCAGAATTTCTAATGGTGCCATTCATGGAGGTGCACAGGAACCAAGCACTAGAATTCAAATCTCTCTCCCACCCAAATATGGATGGGGTTCTCAGGATTATCCCAGTCTACCTGCTGCCAAAGGCTATACAGCTCATCAATCAGGGACTCCTGTAAGGATTTATTCTCACCATTTCTGTTGCTGCTTAGCCCAGCCACTTGGCTGTTGTTTACAGTGATGTCTACTTGACTCATCAGTATCTTTATTGGGACAGATTGAGATTGTTTTCAATACCTTGTAGATGTATCATTGGCCATCCTCAGCTTTTCTCTGAAAGTCAATGCTGTTTCCCATAGATAAGGTATTATTTGGGGACTTACCTCTTTAGACCCCACCCCAACGCTTCAGGAAGGTGCATACTCATCTCTTGGGACTGGTCCTAGTTTAGACTTGCCCTGAATTCAGGGCCAAGTGAGCCCCTGGATGAATGCCAACTTTTTCCTATTCATACACCTACTTGCTTTTGCTTCTAGCTTTATTTGCTTGCTAATACCTGGGCCTCTCTGATCTGCCTTCTCATGTCTTTATCCCTCTACTTTTTGTTTGTTTGTTTGTTTTTTGCTTATTGTTTTTGACTCGACCTCCCACTATATCTCATATATCTCATTTGGGCTCAGGGTCCTTCTTGTAAACTGCCTCCACAGGCAGCCAAAGGAAGAATCTGCCCCATGCCCCTGGATAACTAAGGATGTTGAGGGTAGAAGTAGGAAAGAACTCCTGTATCCTCTGTCACCCAGCTCTGTTCTTTGGGAGGACACAGCTACCCCCAGGACTGAGAAGGCAGGTGTGTCAGGGCAACTGGGAGCACTTGGTCCTGTCCTCAGTGGTGTTGCCTTCACAATTCACAGAGACTTTATACACTTGCTGAGGTTTTTGCCATCCTTTGATAACTTTTCAGTCCTTCAAGCTACCCAGTTCTCTAGGAAGCCTGAATAGTTGATGTTCTCACAATCCCATTTAGCGGAAAAAGGCAATCCACAAACGAGAAATGTAAAAAGACTTTCGTTAAACTGTATTCTGTGATTAAAGGCCTGACAGAGAAAGAGAGTACAAAGCAGGCCCTGGTCAGGATCAATGAGGTTGAGATCTTCCTAGATGCTAGGAAGCAGAGTTCTGGTCTTTGCCCCCAGATGTTATGTTTGCCCCAGAGTGATGTTACCCTTTATATACACTCTCAGAGAGTTCATGGCACCTATCACAAGGAAGATGGTCTGGCAGAGTGATCATCCTGTGCATTCTGCTGGGATGGTGCTTTCCTCTGTAAAGGTTCTCCGTATCTTGCTTTCAGGCTTCCAGCCGGAAGACATCAACCCAACAGTCATGGATTAGGTTATATGCAGATTAGAACTAGCAGGATCTGTTTCTGGAGTCCTTTGGCAACTGCAACAGCTGGGATTCAGAATAATGGGCAACATTTCTCAAATAGATAATTTAAAGAAACAGTGTTGTGGTTTCATCCCTGGCTACACTTTAGTATCAACTGGAACACTTTAAATCAAGTGATGCCTAGACCTGTAGATTATTAAATCAGAGTCTCTTGACCTGGGACAGGGCACAGGTGGGTTTTTAATTTTTATTTATTTATTTATTTATTTATTTATTTATTTATTTATTTATGATAGGCACACAGTGAGAGAGAGAGAGGCAGAGACACAGGCAGAGGGAGAAGCAGGCTCCATGCACCGGGAGCCCGACGTGGGATTCGATCCCGGGTCTCCAGGATCGCGCCCTGGGCCAAAGGCAGGCGCCAAACCGCTGCGCCACCCAGGGATCCCCACAGGTGGGTTTTTAAAACAAAAGATGATTCTAGTGAACAATCAGGCTTGAAAATTATTGGGCTAGCCAATTGTTGGTTGAATCAATGGTAATGACCTTACATCTTCAAGAAGCCTGCAAGATCCATATTATATATATATGATAAAAGTGTTATTCTTCAGGACCACAGACACCTTTGTGGGAAGCCGTGGGTTCTCAAACTTTAATGTGCATACATATCACCTGTTAAAATGCACATTTTAGCAAGATGCTACATTTCTACAAGTTCCTAGGTGGTGCTGATCCTGCTGGACTGTGAACCACAATGAATAGCGAGAATCTAGACCAGCAGTCTGCAAATGGGGATAGGGTCCCCCTGAGACTACATGAAGCTTCCCAAAGTCTATCTAGACACTGGTAGTTTTTTAAAAAATTTATTTGTTTATTCATGTTAAACACAGAGGCAGAGGGAGAAGCAGGCTCCCTGCAGGGAGCCTGATGCAGGACTGGATCCCAGGACCGTGGGATCATGACCTGGACCAAACACAGATCCTCAACCACTGAGCCACCCAGGCATCCCAAAACTGTTAGTTTTAATTGATGAATTTCCAGATCCCTAACTTCCATCTCAGCTATTTTCTAAAACTGATCTGCCGGAGAACAAAGTTTTTGTTTTGTTCTTAATTTTAGATAGAGCAAGAGAGCAAGAGAGCAGGGAGACCTAGAAGGGGAGGGAGAGGGAGAATGAATCTGAAGCAGACTCTGAGCTGACTGCAGAGCCTGACCTCACAACTGAGAGATCATGACTGAAAGATCACAACCGGAGCTGAAACCAAGAGTTGGACACTTAACCAGCAGAGCTGCCCAGGCACCCCTGATTTGCCAGAGAATAGACCTGAGATGAAAGAGTGGGTTCCCATCTCCTAAGTCCCCTTTCACAGCTGCCCTTCTATTAAGTGCTTTAAAAAAAAAGGGAGGCCTCTCACCCAGCTGAGTCCCATGCTGGGGTGCTAAACAAGGGAACACACTGAAATATTGGTGGAGGTAGGTATTGAGAAAATGAGTGATTCTGAGAACTAGCAAATCTTTTTGCAGATTAAATCTTATTTAATCCTTGTTTTCTACACAACTGGATGACTTAATGGCATTGTTAACTAATAGGTATTACACATAATTTTGGATGATAGATCATTATATGATTTTGTTTGGATTTGGGTTTTTTTTTGGCATTTAGAAGGAATTAAAAACATTTAGTATAATTGCTCTAACAAAACTATTTACATGAACAAGGGTCCTTAGTGCTTATACCTTAATGAAAAATAGGATTTGAATCAATAATGAGCCCTGTCTCTTTCTAGCAATAGTAATATTCTTCTATAATTGAGGGAGAAAAAGACCCATCCACTTCATCACACACATCCACACTTATGTATTTTTCCTCTTTTGATTGATGATTATAAAAGATTATAAAAAATAAAAAAGATTATAAACATTTGTGATTTTGATGAATTGTATACTTATTATATTGATAAGTCAAGCCAAAGGAAATCTGACGAATTCTCAGAGACTTACAATGAACATTTTCTAATATATTTCAATTTATATGCATATTTTGGAACAGAATAGGTGATAGGGCAACCAATAAAAGGCTTTGAAGATAAAATATAAAATAAGCACAAAATTATGTTGGGAAGGTAGATTGGGGTTCACAAAGAAAGAGGAACAATACAAATTTTTGCACTTTAAAAGAGGAATTTGTTCATATATTTTAATTTTTATTTATTATCTTTTGTTCATGTAGTTTTTATTTATTTATTTTTTTGTTCATGTAGTTTTTATTTTTTTTTAATTTTTATTTATTTATGATAGTCACAGAGAGATAGAGAGAGAGGCAGAGACACAGGCAGAGACACAGGCAGAGGGAGAAGCAGGCTCCATGCACCGGGAGCCCGATGTGGGATTCGATCCTGGGTCTCCAGGATCGCGCCCTGGGCCAAAGGCAGGCGCCAAACCGCTGCGCCACCCAGGGATCCCAAGTTTTTAAAATGAATGATGGTGGATATTAACTCTATGGGATTTAGATTCCACTGGACATATTTAAGAGTAAGGGTTTATTATATTTTAAACGCCAATATTTACAATATGCTGAAAGTTACAGCCTTTCGAATATACTTATGATGAAAAACTTCAGATATCTACTTAAAAATATACTGGTAGCAGGGGTGCCTGGTTGGCTCAGTCAGTTGAGCATCTGACTCTTGGTTTTGGCTTAGGTCATGATCTCAGGCTCCTGGGATCAAGCAGAGCTCACTATTGGGCCCTGCACTCAGCGTGGAGTCTACTTGTCCCTCTCCCTCCCCCTCTGCTCCTTCCCACCTCAAATAAATAAGCAAATAAAATCTTTTTTTAAAAATATGCTGGTAGCATATACCTTTAAAGCATTATTTTGAGTTAAAAAGCCACAAAAGGGGGGATCCCTGGGTGGTGCAGCAGTTTAGCACCTGCCTTTGGCCCAGGGTGCGATCCTGGAGACCCAGGATGGAGTCCCACGTCGGGTCCTGGTGCATGGAGCCTGCTTCTCCCTCTGCCTATGTCTCTGCCTCTCTCTGTGTGTGTGTGTGTGTGTGTGACTATCATAAATAAATTTTTTTTAAAAAGCCACAAAAGTTGGAAGAGTATCTAGGATACTCCAAGAATTGAACCTCCAAGAACTGTTCAGAGCTTATGTAAAAGTAATTGTAAAAGAAACAACTCAGGATGGTCCAGGAAGAAACTTTTTGTGAGCCAGATCCAAGTAGCATGCAGAAATATTAGTAAAAGTGTGATCACCCTCTGGTCCAAAATAGTATGCAGGTGCTTTGAATCAGATATTTTGCAGGGTTTCTCCTACTTTTGCAGTATTGACATTTTGTGCTGGATAATTCTTTGTTACGAAGAACTATTCTGTGCATTACAGAATGTGTAGCATATCCCTGGCCTCTAGCCATTAGATGCCAGTAGCACCTGCCCCCCACCCAAGTTGTGACAATTGAAAATTTGCTCCCCACTTAAGAACTACTGAGCTACAGCCATTAGAAACGACAAATACCCACCATTTGCTTCGACGTGAATGGAACTGGAGGGTATTATGCTGAGTGAAATAAGTCAATCAGAGAAGGACAAACATTATATGGTCTCATTCATTTGGGGAATATAAAAAATAGTGAAAGGGAATAAAGGGGAAAGGAGAAAAAAATGAGTGGGAAATATCAGAAAGAGAGACAGAACATGAGAGACTCCTAACTCTGGGAAATGAACTAGAGGTGGTAGAAAGGGAGGTGGGTGAGGAGTGGGGGTGACTGGGTGACGGGCACTGAGGGGGGCACTTGATGGGATGAGCACTGGGTGTTATTCTATATGTTGGCAAATTGAACACCAATAAAAAATAAATTTATAGATATATATACAAAAAAAAAAGAACTACTGAGCTATTAGAAACATTGAAAGGTTATTGATAATGCTAGAGTTCATAAGTCAGGGTCCAAATTCTTTGTACCCTGTCTGGAAGTCAGCCGTGCTTTCATTCTCTTTGAGGATTAGAATGAAATTTTAAGTCCCTAAGAGTCATACTTGATGGAGCCCACTGGCTAGAAGGCCCTCTCTGTGGACTACTATAGATTTAAATCTCTGACTCTGACAGGGAATAGTCTCACTTGGCTGGGTTTATGGATACTGGGCGTGGGAGCAACATGGGCAAAGAGGGGTGGTGAAGCAGACTGAGGCTGGCTACAGACCTCAATGTCCAGAGGTAAGGTAGAGGCAGTGTGGAGATGGCTTCCCAATCTGGGAGCCAAGAACTCCAGTTGACCACGCATACTGGGCCCTGTAAAAAATGAAGGCACATGATTGTGTGTCTGTGGTGCCTCACTTTTACTTCTCTAGGGGCAAAACATACTAGCGAATGTACTATCTACTCTCCTTGCAGGTGGTTTTGGACTTGAACAGCAAGTGACCTGACCCTTGCTGAACAAGTATTTATTTGAGAAAATTACTCAAGACCTACAAATTTCACTACTCATGGTCCAGAGCCACAGGGAAATGCCAACTCCCTGTGGCTCAGTGGTATCTCTATCTCAGAAATACTGCCCTAGTTATTCCTTTGGGTTGAAAATTTTACTTGGAAACTGGACTACATTCATGGTGTCTGAACTCTGGCAGGGTCCTGAGAATCATCTGTCATAAAGTACCCTTTGGATAGCACTTGTAGGTGTGGCCTGATACATGGAGAATCTGCCCTCTCCTTGGACTCTTGCCCATGCCCAGGTCCACTGCTGCCACCAGTGAGCTGCTAGGCTCTGACCCCCTCCCCTTGGACTCTTGCCATGCTTCTATCCTGAAGTTCCTTCAGATACACTTGGCAGCACATGAAATGGGGGAAGTGGGTGTTGAAGAAGACTCTTGTACCACACTCAATTTTTGCTCTTGTTCTAAGCAACCATATCCCCAAAGATAATTTTTAGTAGTAAATGGATCCCATGTAGGTTTTCCTCTTGGGAACTAAACAATGAATATAGATATCCCTTCCTCTTTACAGTTATTTGTTTAGGCTTATTTTAGGTGTACATATAAAAGTAATAAAACACATTAAAGAAAGTTTGGAGGAATTGGATTGAGAATTCAGAAATGAACGCAAGGTGCCAAGACCATTCAATGAGGGAAAGAATAGTCTTTTCCACAAATGGTGCTAGAACAACTGGATGGCCAAATGCACTATCCACTATCTACAAAAATTAAAATAAATTAAAGATCTAAATGTGAGAGCTAAAACTATACAACTTGTAGAGGAAAATGTAGGAGTATCTCTTCGTGATCTTGGACTAGACAATGGTTTCTTGTATATGACACCAAAAGTATAAACAACCAAATTAAAAATATATAAATCGGACTTCCTCAAAATTAAAAACTTTTCTGTATTAAGGGAAACTATCAACAAAATGAAAATACAACCCACAGAGTGGAGAAATATTTATAAATCATATATCTGGCAAATATCTAGTATCTAGAATATATAAATAACTCTTACAACTCAACAATAAAAAGATAAGAAATAGAACTTAAAATGGGCAAAGGATTTGAATAGACATTCCCTGAAGAAGATATACAAATGTCCAATAAGCACATGAAAAGATGCTCATATCATTAATCATTGGAGAAATGCAAATCAAAACCATAGTGAGATACCACTTCACACCCACTATCATGGCTATAATAGAAAATATAATAACAAGTGTTGGGAAGAAGGTGGAGGAATTGGAACACTGATAAATTGCTGGTGGAAATGGAAAATAGAAAACAGTTTGGTAGTTTCTCACAGAGTTAAATATAGAGTTACCATATGACCTAAGAATTTTACTCCTAAGGATAGGTCCAAGAGAGTTGAAACATATTCACACAAAAACGTGTACATAAATGTTCATAGCAGTTTTTTCATGATAGCCAAAACGTGGAAACAAACTGAATGTCCATCAACAGATAGATAGATAGACAATATGTGGCATGGCTATACAATGGAATATTATTTGGCCATAATGAAATTCTGATATGTACTACAACATGGATGAACATTGAAAGCATTATGCTAAGTGAAAGAACCCAGTCATAAAGGATTATGATATCCATTTATAAGAAATGTCCAGGGTAGGCAAATGTACAGGGACAGAAATTAGATTAGTAGAGGCCAGGGACTGAGAGGAAAAGGGAATGAAGAGTGATTGCTAATGAGTATGGGGTTTCTTTTTGGGACAATGGTTGTACAAGGAGTAGGGTGTGGTCAGCTGATTGGGCCAAGCATCAGTGGACAGAAAGCTCCAGGAAAATCCCTTATTTGAACTTTCAGGGGCCACTCAATCCTCTGATTGCTTGAGGCTCATACTTGGGCAAAGGTAAAATTCATGAAATTCTATCAGTATATTAACTTTCTGGGGAGACTAGACAATGGGTCAAATACCCAGACTCACAAACTGACTACCAAACAGGCAGAGGTTATGAACAGTCTACAAGATACATCTGAAACTAAGTATGTAAAAGGTAAAAAAATAAATAAAAAAAAAAAGAAACACAAATGGCTAGTAGATACATGAAAAGTATTCAACCTCTCTCATAGCTTAAAAAAAAGTATCACAAAACAACGATATTCCATTTGTCTTCTATCAACTCAGCAAACAAATAAAAGTTTAATAATGCCCAATGTTCACAAGATTATGGGGAAATAGGTGCCCTTATATACTGTTCCTTGGAGTGTAAACAAATTCAACTTTCCTGGAGGGCAATTTAGCAATGTCTGTCAACATTTTGAACGCTCATTCTCATTGACTCAGCAATTCTACCCCCAGGAATTTGCCCTAGGGATAAACTGGCAAAATTATGCCAAAATCATGTGCAAAATCATGTTCACTGCAACATTGTTTATAATAACAAAAAAACTGTGGAACATTTAGACATCCATCAGCAGGGGACCAGTTAAACACAGCCATGTAATGGAAAAGTATGCAATCATTAAAACATGAGGTAGAACATGGAAAGGTCTTCTAAATGTGTTCTGCTTTTTTAAACAAAACAGTGTGTGCAGCAATATGATCTCATTTGTGTTCAATTATAAAATACATACAGGTAGCTGCAGACTTTTTTTCAGGAAGTATATATAAGAGGTGTTGGTAACTTTTGGAGAGTGGTACCAGGGGGTTGGAAGCAGGAAAAAAATAACTTTGGCTTTATAATTAATGCTTTTCTATAATATTTGTTTATACCACATGAATGTAAGACTTTTCTTAAAATAAATATTTTAAAAGCAGGGGAGGAACATGGATAAGGAAGAATTAGAAGAGGGATCCCTTAGGTAGGAAACTGTGGCTTGTCCTGACACAGAACTGCCTTGTTTTAGCTGCATTGTGACCAGATCATTGGAGGTTTGGGAAGACCACCAGGGCAGCAGCTTGGAGGATGGAAGGGAGATGTGAGACTAGAGTCAGGGCGACTGGTCAGAGGTCTTTGCTACAGCGCAGGGCTCAAATTTAGGAGTGATGGTAGGGGTGGAGAATGCCTTAAATAGAATTATTAAAAAGGACAACGGACAGCCATGGTGCCTGATTGGATGAGGAGGCCCAGCCATCTGTTTCCGGCAGCTGAGTGGGTGGGTGGCAATGCTGCCCAAGGAAACACACAAAAGGAAGGAGAGGAATAGAGACCAGAAGAAGCTGGGGAAGAAAATAATGAGTTCAATTCTGTTCAATGAAAACATTGAATTTGATTATGTTGAGTAGAAGCAGAAGTATGGAGCTCAGCAAATTCTGAGTTGGAGATAGAACACATCAGATCCAGTAGCAGTGGAAACAGAATATAAAGAAGTTGTGTGACAAAAAAAACAAACAAACAAACCAAAGAACAAAAAACCCAGGCCTGGTTCAAGGTGGCACTCTTCAGATCACCCATTTCTGAGTGTTAGAGTCAGGGAAGAAGACCCAGGGTGAGGCTGAGTGAGGAGTGTGGAATCAGAGCTGTGCGAGGAATAGGAGGGCTTGGGGTCACAGAGGACCATTCCCTGCTCCTGGCTGGACACTGGCTGAGTTTTTAAGCGACTCCCTCACCAGGACCAACTGCCTTTCTTTTGTCATATCCCAACCCTGGATTTTCTGGGTTTGCTCCTGAGAAAGACTACCTAGCCAGTGAGAATGACCCCGCTCCCTAGTGTATGGTTTATACCTCTGCTTGGGCTCTCTCTCTGCCACCTATGCACTTATTTTTACTCACCTTTGGTTGGCTCTGGCTCTCGTTCCCCTTATTCTAAATTAGCATCATGTTCCCTTCTCACACCTTACTTCTACTCTCATCTTTGTGAACTCTCTTGTCTTCTTACTTCAGGGAACAAGCAAAGGCCTTCAGGATGAGTGTCTGTATGTCTCAGCCTTTTCTCTGGAAATATATCTAAAACAACATTTGCCTTCTTTTCCAAGTACTCAGCCTCCAAGGATGAGGTTCAGTTCCTGTTCAGTGCCAGGATCCCTCAAGGCAGCCTCACTGACCCTGTTCCATCCCTGAGCCTTTACTATCTCTCCTTCTTCTGTCTAGATCGCTGTATCACATTATACATTTTTCTTCATGGATCTGCCCTGCTGCACTAAAGTTACCTCACTGTCTCCTCCAATTACCTTAATCCTATACATATTTTTCCTCTTCACTTCTTATGGATAAAACAACATCTGAGCAGAAAAATGCACACATTGTAAATGTGTGGCTCACAGAAATTTCACCAACTAAACATGATCATGCAATCAACACCCAGATGAAGAAACCAAGCATTACAGCACCCTCAGGCCCTCCGTGTGCTCTCTTACACTCTCTTTCCCTCCGCAAGGTAACCACTATCTAGTCTTTCAAAAACATAGATTAATTGTGGTTGTTTTTGCAAATTAAAAAAAAAAAAAAGAAAAAACCAGCCCAAAATGTTATGTACTGTTGTGAGTCTGGCTTTTAATCAATATCATGTTTTTGAGTCACCCATATTGTTGCGTGCAGAGTTCATTTCTATTGCCCTATAATATTCCATGGTGTGAACGGGCCACGATTCATTGATCCATCCAGGTGTGATTATAAGTAGCCCTGTTTGGGACTATTGCAACTAGCAGGCACTATGTTTTATTCATCTTCATATCTTCAGGCTTCCACACATGCCTGCATAATTGTTTGTGCATTAACAGGTGAGAAAATTCAAGGAGTACTTTTCCACTGTATTCTTGGATGATAAGATGATACCTGAAATTTTAGATTCAATCCTTAGTACCATGATTAAAGTGTTTCAAAAGGGCCATTTATAACCTGAATTGTCATTAGAGGACAACGATGGTGCTGTATCTAGAAGCTGTGTGGTATCAGGTATGCTGGAAAATACTAAAAATGTTTATTATAGAAATGGAAACAGAGAAGATCCGGCATGGACCAATTTGCTTTAGAAGAGAACACTGGGCCTGGGCCAATGTCTACATATTTGGGGGAGGCAGCTTTCTGCTCGATAATACTCATGATACTGGCTTGTATTTAGAGAGCACTTAACCATACACCAGGCCCTGATGTGTGCTTAAGGCTTGGTGTCCATTAATTCAATACGACAATGCCTTTTTTAATGACTGAGACTTGAACATGAGCTGCCTGGTGAAACTATGATCAATCACTTCATGGCTGCAGACACTGGTGACTACAAGCCCTGGGAAGTGACATTAATAGGCTCATGGTTTGTCTGAAAAGCCTTCCTCTGACTCAGCTCCCTATGCCGCTCCCCTCCTAGTAGAACTGCCCTCTTGCCTGAGAGCAGCCTCCTGCAGCACCTCCCTGGATCCCATCCACAGCAAGCAAAGTATAAAGTGTTTCTGTCAGGAGCTTCCTTCCGCTCTGGGCCTATCCGTCCTGGCTGGGACTGTCTCCTCTCTACTCCAGGACACCTGTCCAGAGCTGCTCTCTCTTTCCAGTGACTGAAAAAACATTCACCTGCCAGGATGTTGGATGAAGAGTCCGACTGGGTTTGTGGTCACAGCAGACTTGACTCTTCAGGTAGCCAAGGGTGGCTTGGGTTATCCTTGAATTTGTTTGTTTGTTTGTTTGACAGAAAAAGTGAAACTTAGCAAGTGCCTGGAAAAAAAAATAAAGCTGGAGAAATCCTTCTCTAGATGTATCTATCCAGCATAGGCCTCAGAAAGAAGAAAAGCCCAGACAAATACATCTGGGTTTCTGCATGCAAAAGGCATTTGTTAGAAGCAGCAGAAATGCTGTCATCCTCACAGGATACGCTGTGCTGCTGGCCCCGGGACAAGATGCTTTATCTTGCCACTGGCGCCTGAAGCCAAGGCCTGGCGGCTGCAGAACCACCAAAAAAACAGTGCCCTGAGTTAGACAAGCAGGCGTTGTGAAGTGCTGGCAGCCTGCGTCCCCACCCCTGTCTGTCCTCCCTCTTACTTTCTCTATTCCATTTGCTGCCCCAGACCCTGCTCTCACTTCACTCTTGTTTCTCCTCAATGCTTTGATATTTTTTTCTTTTGGAAGGGACCAAAGAGAGTCCAAGATTTAGGAAGCTGGACAGCAGATGGGCAGATCCCAGAAGCCTCGTTCTCCCCACCCACAGCAGCCCCAGTTAACATCCTCTCTTTCTTCTCTTCTGCCAGACAAAACCCAACACACACTAACAGTGTTAACATGATAAATATCAGCAGTCCTGACCTTTGTCTGTGGGTCCTGGAGTCACCCTGACTCCCAAGCTCTGACTTGCCTGTGCTTAAAGTGGATTAGCACTTACGGTAGGCTGTGGGGCCCTGTGCTGGGGCTTGGTGGGAATCAAAATAGAGATTACCTAATTTGACTTAAAAAAAAAATTTCCACTTGAAAGATAGAATCCCCCAGAGAAATATACTGGGGCTTACACATACACAACTTTAAATTGGATTTTAAAAATAGTTTGCCAGCTGTTTGCTAGGTCGTGCCTTAGGTTCTTGTCCTTGATTGATGTTGGGTCCATTTGGGAAATGAGGCCAAGAGGGGACAGAAGGACTGCCAAAGTCACAGGGTCCTAGATGCCTGGGGATTTTCCCAGGAGCCCTGGCAGTTGTTGCCATGGGCCTTTAGAAACCCTTGGAGACCTGGCACCAGGGTCTGTGTTTTGCCCAGAGCTTGAACCACTTCCCCCAGACCTCACCTCATCCCTACATTGCTTCTTCTAGGCCAAGATTGGAAAGAGAGAAGAGGGGGCAGAGAAAGAAAGAAAGAAAGAAAGAAAGAAAGAAAGAAAGAAAGAAAGAAAGAAAGAAAGAAAGAAGAAAGAAAAAGACTGTTCTCAGTTGGATGGCTCTTTCACATTTTTTGTGGTTAAATATTTATTTTAGCTCCTTTTAACACCTTCAAGTGATGCATACATGGGCCCTCTGCCCAGAACCCCTGTTGCCCTCTTCTGTACTGGCCTCTGTACTGGCCCTCCCATCTCTCAGGTCTCAGCTAGAATACCACTTTCTTAGGAAAGCATGAGAGGCAGCAGAGTGCAGTGCTTAAGAACACCAGGATGCCTGGGGTTTGAGTCCTGGCTCAGCACTTCCTAGCTGTGTGACCCTGGGCTAGTCACTCAAGCCCTCTGTGCTTCAGTTTCCTCAGCTGTAAAATGAGGATAATGATAGCACCTACCTCATTAGGGTTGTTGTGAAGATTCAGTGAGTTACTGTACCGTGTGCAGAATATGTAAAGCGCTTAGAACATGGCCTGACACACAGTAAGCCTGTCTTATTACTCTCTAAAGTACATCTCCCCAGGCTCGGTGGTCAGCAGCTGCCCTGTGCTCCCCTAGCTGCCTGTACTTCTGTGCACCACCTGTCCTCATTTATCTGTAATGCTTAATTAGCTGCCTTCTTCTTAGGGGCAGGAACCAATGTCGTCTTGCTCTCCACTATCCCATTCTCACAACTTCCTCCAGGCCTTGCTCTCAGGAGATACTCAAGAAATGTTTTTGAGTGCAATCATAAGTGAAATATAAAAAAGAAGAAATGTTAAAGGCAAATGCAGTCCAGAAGGCAGAGAAACCCCGGGGCCCTCGGGTCACACTGCTCCATCTATATTTGCTCCATATATATATACTTGGCCTTTTCGTTTTGTTTGTGTGATAGTTAAACAGAGACAGAATTGATGAGTTTCGAGTTCCGGGATTATGAGGATAAGGCTTTGTAATCACATCTTTGGCAGGAGACTTCCGCCCCATCTAGGTTTTCAAAATCTAACCAAATATTAAGTGCATATGAAAGAATAAATCACATGAGCAAAATATAAAAAAACAAACATCTAACTACCTACAGCATGGCTTGCATAGAGGTTATAGCCCATACCACCGAAGCCCCACTGTGTAACCCTCCCATCTGCCCATCCCCTCCTAGCCCCCTCCTAAATTCCTGTGGACTCTTCCCTTACTTTTCTTCATAATTTTACCCTAGAAATACCCCTCCTTGAACAACATGCTGGTTTTGCATGCTTTTGAACTTTATATGAAATAAATCATATATAGTACATGTTCTTTGATCTGCTTTTCTTGCTACTCAACATGCTGTTTGTGACATTTGTCCATGCTGTGGCACGCAGCTGTGTAACATTCTACTATGTGACTACCCTGCCATTCTCTTCTCCATTCCTCTCTCAATAGATGTTTGGATTGTCTGGTGTTTTTTGCTGTGGCCGACAGTGTCACTGGGAACATTCATGCAGGTTACTACTATAGGAGCCATGGCTGGGAGTTTCTCTGGGGTTATTTCTGGGTCCTAAGGTTTATACATTTTCACCTTTGTCTAGAGAATGCTGACTTGTTTTCCCAACGTGTTCCCAGCTTCCCACCTGGTCCCTAGCCTCATCCCTGCTATGTTCCTCTTCAGGTTC
This sequence comes from Vulpes vulpes, assembly GCF_048418805.1. NCBI lineage: Eukaryota > Metazoa > Chordata > Mammalia > Carnivora > Canidae > Vulpes > Vulpes vulpes. The sequence goes on along the minus strand of NC_132787.1, from coordinate 72,300,047 downwards.
TATCATTCCTATGGGAAATGGGCTTTGAGGCCGGGCTGGAAAGAAACCTATCAGTTTGCACTGCCCTGGCTTCCACTTTGGGCACAAGAGGTGACAACCTGGCTTGGGAGACTTAGAATATCTTCCCATGTGGCCTGAGTGGGTTCTCTCCAGCTCACACACACCACTTAGCACCCCAGACAAGAGAGAACTCCGTTGATCCAAAGCCAAAAGCCCAGTGCAAACCAGATATCTGGAAACAGCATTCTGACCTATTTCTTTTCTTTTCAAGATAATAAAAGTTTTACTATTTCATCAACTCAGTGAAAGTGATATTAAAAAACACTTTTCTTGTTGTAAATAACTTGCTTTTGCACTCATAGCTTTTAAATCCCAAAGAGTCTTTTTTTTTTTTTTAAAGATTTTATTTATTTGAAAGAGAGAGATATAGCAAGAAAGCATGAGCATAAGGGAGAGGGAGAAGGAGACTCCCCTCTGAGTAGGGAGCCTGATGTAGGACTTGATCCCAGGACCCCAAGATTATGACCTGAACGGAAGGCAGATGCTTAACCGATGAGCCCCCCCAGGATCCCCTAAATCCCAAAGAGTCTTGATTGTAGTAGGCTTTCGATAAATATTGACTTTTATTTTTGGGCATTTAGTAGGATTATTCAGGGGTCTATATGCTAAAGTCAAAAATGGAAATCCTTTCTCCGTTTTCTCCACTCTTTTATATGGTTTTATGTTGCCCATATAAAAATAATTTTTAAAAAAGATGTACCACTGAAACCTGATGAATCCCTAAGGCCTGTTGTGACTTTCTCCTGGGAATCCTTACATGTTTGGTCACCATCAGCTCAATAGGGTGTCCTGGCCCAGCTTCTCATTCTACAAAGGAGCCCAGTTAGTTGGTTATTCAAACACCCTTTTGAGAAGACCCATTGATACTTCATGAAAATGCTCCTCTGGCAACTGTAAGTGGGGCAGTCTGTAAGCAAAGTCTGTTGCTAAAAGCAGTACGTTATAGACACAAGCCAGGACTGTGCATAAAGCTAGTTACGCTGGGCCTGCCTGAGGCCCCAGTCACTTTGACACATGACTACATTCTGTTCTCTCATCACACGCAATCTCCAATGCTTGCCAATTCATCTTTTATAATATTTCTCCTGCCCATTCCATCATCATGTTTGGTCCTTTTTCACTTCATGCCAGAGCCACAAGGGACAGAAATCATCTCCCTGCTTGAGTTTCTTCTTGTTCTAACCCATCACTGCTGGGTTAATCTTTAAACAGTAAAAACCTAACGGCAAAAACAACAAAAGCCCATAAGCAGAACTGTTCTCCCTGCCACCCCCTCTTTTTGGCCCCCAAATTCAAGGGCTTCCACAGAATAAAATCCAGAACCAAGACATGGCATGCAGAGATCTCCCCCAGCAGCTCTGACCTCTGTGGCCATCTCTGTAGAAGCCAGCACAAACAACTCTCCATTGTCAGCAGAGTTTCAGGACTCAGGACTCCTGAAGCCAGCCACAGAGCAGGGCTTCCAAGCCCCTGCCCTGGGACATGGGCCTGTCTTCTGAGAGTTATCACCCCTCGCACCCCAATACACACATCTCTTTGGTGTACTCCCAGCACCCACTCCTTCAGACAACAGCAGCCTGCATTGGCCCCCACAGCAGCTTTTCCTGACATTCCCCCATGACCAGAACCCCCAGCAGAACCTTCAGGGTCCTACCTCCTCCATACCTTCCCTGCCTTTCCTTTGACCTTTGCCTTACTCCAGATTTCTGTCCTACTCTAATATATATATATATCTTATTCCAGACAGACCACCCACCTAGACTGTAAACCCCAGAGGGCAGAAATCTTGACATTAATGTAGGTCTGCTTTGCAACCATTCTGCCAATATATGTTGCATCTTTTGGCATGATGGTGACCATGATAATGCGAGGAAGAAAATTAAAACTAAAAACAAAAGCATAGAGGCACCTGGGTGGCTTAGTGGTTGAGCATCTGCCTTCAGCTCAGGTCATGATTCCAGGGTACTGGGATCGAGTTCCCGTCGGGCTCCCCGCGGGGACCCTCCTTCTCCCTCTGCCTATGTCTCTGCCTCTCTCTGTGTGTCTCTCATGAATAAATAAAAAAAATTTTTTTTAAATAATAAAATAAATAAAAAACAAAAGCAGAATCCCCTCTTTCTCTATTTCATATTAGGCCTGCCCACCCCCTCCCCCATCAAATCTGCTAACCCCCCCCTCCCCAGGCCTGACTCCTTTATCCTGTCATATGTAAAATAAGGAAGTAAAATTCTAGGAATAGAGAATTGAAAAAGCAAACTAATACTTTTTTTTAATGACTCAAATAGCCTAGGAAAGATAAATAAACAACTTGGACCTGAGACAAAAGGTCATTGGCTCCTGAGAGAGGCAATCCAGGTGCTTCTGAGAGCCAACCTGAGCCCAACCACCAGAAGGCTTCAACTGCTGAGCCAAGTCTGCAGGGTGAGTGTATAATAAAGGAAAGCTGATTACAAAAAATAAAAGGTGCTGAATTGATCCTCAGTGGTCATCTCTGAAATACCAATGGGTTAATATTGTGTAAACCTCCTTTTTTAAAAAAATTTTGATTTTATTTTGCTTTTTTTTTTTTTTTTAAGATTTTATTTATTTATTCATGAGAGGCGCAGAGAGAGAGAGAAAGAGGCAGAGACACAGGCAGAGGGAGAAGCAGGCTCTATGCAGGGAGCCTGACGTGGGACTCAATCCCAGGTTTCCAGGATCACGGCCTGGGCTGAAGGTGACACTAAACCGCTGAGCCACCCTAGATGCCCTGAGCCACTGGAGCTGCCCAAACCTCCATTTTTTTAAATGCTTCACTTGAGTATGATGAGTGGAGAACTTGTGGTTGTAAATTTGCACAGCCTTCAGCAGAGTCCCCATCTGATATAGGACCTACAGGGCCATGACAGTCACCTCACAGTAGTGTAAACTTCTTGTGTTGAAGGGTAAATAAACTTCTTTTAAAGGGAAAAGAGGAGCACCTGGCGGGCTCAGTCTACCATAGAGAAAGCGATTCCCGCTCTCTGGGGTTTGAGCCCCACATTGGGTGTGGAGCCTACTTAGGAAAAAAAAAGAAAATGGAAAACACATATTCTGGGAAGGGCTTGTCTTTGACAGGAAGCAGAACCACCTATCCTAATTCATGGGTTATAGTGCAAATATTTAGGTTTCTTTAAAAGAGTGGGGGAAAAAAATCTGTCTTTTTTCCTATGGTCTCTCCATCATTTTATCCGGCCTATCTTTACAAAACCTAACTTCCTGAAACCCCATTATCACCCTCAGGACTCCTTGCTCAAAAATGTACAGTGGATTTCTGTTTCTTCATGTGTAGAATATAAATGTGATTCAAGCCTGGCTCTGCGACCCTAGAAATCTGGGCCCTTCTTACCTTCCTAAAGTCTCTTCCCCTCCGCACAGCCAGCCTCCTCCCTGCTAGGTGCCCATACAGTGCCCATACCCCCCCACCCCACCCCCACGCTCAGGCTCCCCTGGAGGCCCAGCTCTTCCTCCCAGCCTGACGTAGATACTCCAGTGTATCATGAGCTCAGAACATCCTGTGAACCGCACACTTTGGCAATTATAACCCCCTGTTAAATGACTTTCTGTGGGTCACACTTAGGTCTCTGGCTAAAGGATAAAGTCCTGGAGGGCAAGAGCTGGTCTTTTTCACCACTGCTGAACTCATTTCTGGGTCTGGACTGCAGCCAGCCTTGGGTGGCTAAAATCTCCTCAATGCTGGGTTAATCAGGACATCTGGCCCTCCTTCTGCCTTGTCCTCCACTGTCTTCCCCATGATCTAAGCCATTCCCCTCTGAGTCTCAAATCAGAGCAGCCTTCAGTGCCCCCACTTATCTTAATCAGATGAGAATAATGGGAGAGATGACGTATTTGAAGAAGCCTTGGGGGAACAATTGCAAATAGCCCAGGTTCATTTACAAAGGACTTTCGCTGTTATCTCACTTGCAAATAAGGGAGGCAACTCTCCCTCACCCCCCCCCCCCCCATTTTACAGATCTGATAAAAATGTCACAGGTTTAAGTGGTTTGGATAAAGGATTTGTCAGAATGGGGCTTAGGCCCCATCTTTTAAGTCTGATAGTATGCTTTTTCCTACACTAGGTTGCCTCTTGATATCCAATGAAGATAACAACGCTAGTTTTATTTATCCAAAATGGAAAACATGTTAATACTTATGCTTAGACTTTTTTCTAGTAAAATGCTAATCATCGCTACCTTGATGGGTGCAAAATATTAAAAATGGTTTTGTGTTACCTGTCTTCCTGAATGTGTGAGAGATTTTAGGATTAAAGTATTAGCTACCTAGTGTTTGTGTGTATCATGGTGAAATCCAGTTAGCCTTTGGGTACTCGACAAAAACCCATGCATATTTTACAAAAACTATTCGAAGCACCTGCTTACTGGTAGCAGTATCATGCCCTATAAAAGATAGTGGGTTATTTTTAGGCTTCCTGGAATTGTGAAACTTCGAAAGTGCTTTTATTTTGAAAACATGTTCGTTTCATGCTGTCCATTCATTTTAAACCCTAGGAATTCTCTACGGAACAAGTGTATAGGAACTGGCATTTTAATTTCCATTTTAAAGATGAGGAGACCAAGGCCAAGGTGCCTAAGTGGCTGTGACAGGGTCACCCAGTTCATTAGTGACTGCTGAAGTCAAGGTTCTGGCAGGAAACCAAGGCCACACTCTAACTGGATAATTTCAGCAGAATTCAGTACTTTTTACAAAAGTGGGGGCAGGGCATAGGGAAGCCACCAGGGATAGCACAGTGTTTTGAGGAGCTCCCTGGCCTTGACAAGGATAGAGGAGGGCATTGAGATCAGAACCTGGAGAAAGACCTGCAGTGAAATGAGCCAGCAGCAGCCTTCAGAGATCTAGGAAGAAGTCAAGGGAACTAACACCCAACCTGTCTCCTGCTGGAAGACCCTCACTGGCCTCTGTAAAACCAGAGGGCAAGGGAGCCTGTGGAAGTCTGTAGAGACCAGCCTCCTGGGGCATAAGCCAGGGCAGGGAAGAGTAGGGAGTGCCTCTGGGGTGGGTTAAGCAAACAAAAGATAACCAGAGCAGAGGTGAGCCATGGCTAAACCACAGACTTCCTGTCTCCTGTTCCTTCCTATGCACTTTTCATAACACTGGGGCTTAGACACACTGGGCCCTAGCAGAGAATTCCAGAGAAGATCCCTCCAGAGACCACTCTTAGGCCCACAACATCTCTCAGCATGCAACTTCAAGCTAGTTCTCTAAAACTTAACATAATGGGAGTATGGGAGTATTCACCTCTACATGAGGACAGACTACCAATCCAATGGGAGCTGCAAATTAGATGGAGTCAGGCAGCTGTTGCATAGACCAGGGCAAGATGGCGGGCTGGCAGGTTGAGAGCTCACTCTGAAGTCATCACTGGTTCTTGACCATCACCTCTTCCAGTGAGGCCGCAAGGCCTTTAATGTAGCTACAGTGGGCATTAGCCACAAGGCTGGTGAAGTTGTTTGTTTTTTTTTTTAAGATTTTATTTACTTACTCACGAGAGACAGAGACAGAGAGAGAGAGAGAGAGAGAGAGAGGCAGAGACACAGACAGAGGGAGAAGCAGGCTCCATGCAGGGAGCCCGACATGGGACTCGATTCTGGGTCTCCAGGATCAGGCCCTGGACCGAAGGTGGCGCTAAACCGCTGAGCCACCCGGGCTGCCCTAGGCTGGTGAAGTTTTAACAAGGAGAGAACCTACTATCTTTTTGCATCTGGCAATTAAAATATCTTGAAAGAAAAATAAAATAAAAATAAAATAAAATATCTTGAAAGAAAGACTTCATTTCACAGCATTGTCTATAATGATATAATTTGCACTTGGGTACTATGGCTTTATTTTCACGTAATGCCCCTGGCATGAAACTTCAGGTTTTATGAAAAGGAATCATCTTTGGGCACTGAGAGTGTTCTACCTTGGGTGAGTTCTTTATTCTCCTTTGTTTGATGGGAGTGAAAGTCATAAAAGAATCTGATGTTGGCCTCTTCCAATCCCAGGAGCTATAAGAGCAGTGTAATGAGAAGTGCAAACCAGTGTTCTCCCAGAACACAAACTCACTCAGAGATCATGGAGAAAGAATTTTCAGTTCCTGTCCTAGCTGAGCTGTTTCCAGAGAAATGAAGCTATAGTCACATGCAACTCTTATGCATGATCTTATGCTCTTAGTGATCACACTTCTCAAAGAAAGATAATAGCTAGAGTCTACAGTGACTTTGCTAGGAGTGTAATACAGCCAAATCACTCCCCCCACCTCTTATCCAAATAAGGCCCTATGCACTGTGCATTCCCCACCCCCCATCCCTCACGACTGAGGAAGGTTTTTCCCAGCTCCTCTATTAAGCATTGTCCCTGGTACCATTGGAATTGACCAAAGAGACACAGAGGCAAACCAATGGGTTCTCATGGCAATGGCTCTAGCACAGGAGTCTCCTTGCTGTTTCTGCCTCAGGCCTTTTGTATTCACTAATCCCTCTGTTTGGATTACTCTTGCCCCAGATTTTGGCATAGGGTGAGTATATCGTCTGATATGGATAAAATAAACATATGAAAAAGGTTAAAGACTCAGAGGAAGCTGGTGCCCAGAGCAATCCTTGCCTGGATGCACAGGTGTATGGGGCCTCTCCCAGTGCCTCTCCCCACGGCTGGAGCTTCAAGGCACCAAACGCCAGGAAACTCCAGAGGAATGCATGACCTTTCCATTCTTGTTGAGAGAGAAAAAGTCTTTACAGCTCATGTGATTTCATTTGGTTATTTTAAACTGTTTATTTTTCTGTCCCATCCCCAGGGAATTAACGTTTGCAGGCAAAAATTGGACTTGCCTTTGCTCAGCTATTTGTGTATAAATATGACTTGAACAAAGTCTCTAAAGGACGACCAATCCTGCCTACTCCATTCCCCTTCCCTCTAATTTCCTAGGAAAGACTTAATAAGTTTGTACCCAAGAGTGAAATGTTTCAGTGACACTTAAAGCCCTCTATGCATTTTTAAAATCTTTTCAAATCCATAAACAACGCACTAACAATATTCACAGACTGTTGGAACAAATCACTATAACCTAACAACCTTACCACACGGGGGGTTTTTTGTTTTGTTTTGTTTTGTTTTACCAATTGCCTTTCAGTTTTGCCCATTTGGATACAAAGTTTAGATTGTAGTATTTGGACCATAATACAACCTTGGATTCTACATTTTCCTCTCAACATCTGAGAACAAATACACATTTCCTCAAATGTGTTCTTTTAAAATATCACAATTCCATAAATCTGGGTCAAATCTATTGTGAATTGATTGCCCAGTGAGTGGGTCCTGGGCTGTATAGGCTAAAGAAAGATAAAAGTAGTCTCTGCCCTCAAGGAGTTTATATCCTCTTGGAGAGCTAGTAATCACATATATCAAACACCTTCATATAGTCGATAATCACATGGAAAAATGTGTGGGTCCAATGGTGATGCCTTGATGGTGAACAGGCATTCCAGGCAGTGAAGAGTTGGTCAGGGCTGGGGAACGGAGACAAGTCTGTCTCCCCTTGAAGATAAGAGAGTTGATTTATCCATGATGAGCAGCAGAGGCAGAGGGAAGGGAGGAAAGAGACAGTTCAGACAAGGAAAACTGGATGAAGACATGCATGTGCTGAACATCAGGCCACACAATCCGCTTGGGGTGGGGTGGAGCTCTGAGGAACTTGGCCCAATGGGTATAGAAGGTGGATTTGTTAGGGAGTGGTGGGGGCCGAACACAAGCAGGTGGTCGAAAGGGAGGGATTTGGAATTTCCCAAAAGCGAACAGAAGTACAAAGCTGATGTGACTGGTATGAGGAAGAGACATGGTGAAACCAGCACTCTAGTCCCATTGGCCCCGTAGGGGTGGGGTGCAGATTGTTGTCACCATTGTTGTTTTGAGATGAAGGGGATCTATGCATCTAGATATAGCTGGTGGACCAGGGGAGAGTTAAGATACTGGAGAGCAAGAGGTCGAAGGGAAGCAGGCCCCAGGTCTGGGGAAGGAATGGCACACCAGGAATCACCATGAAACACACTGGTTTGCTGCTCCATTCTTGCCTAGAAGAGTGCTTGGCATGGAGAGAGTCTTCATAATGAGTGAACTAAGTTTGCTTTTGCAAAATTCCTGTACAGAGTTCAGCAAACCTCTATTCTTTTTCCAAATCTCTGTGTCAACTCCCTAAGATAGGGTTATTTTTGTTTCAAGTGGGCCTCACAGTCATTTAGGGCCAAGTCAGGACAGGAAGCCATGTGAGTCTCAATAGCTAACAATCCTGAACCTCCCTAAGGCCTGTAAGGATTGGTGCATGAGATCCCAGTTAGTCATTCTGGCAGCTGCTTCCTGCCGCCCTTCCCTCTGTGCCTTCTGTTTGGGCCTCTTTGGAGTGGTAAGAGGATATTGTCTGGACTCATCAAGTATTACCATGGGAAGGAAGCTTGTACAGAAGCACGTGGCCCCTTGCCACATCACTAGACCAATGAACGCCATCAGGCCTGGGAGGGCAGGGGGCTGACCTGAACCACATGCTACTCACAGTCTAGCCTCATTCGGGTAGGAATTTAACAAAGTGTACTGAGCATTTGCAATGGTCAGGCACTGTTTCAGAACTGTAGATACAGACAAAACTGCTGAGGTAGGAAGATAATTCATTGAGATAAGTAAGGTGGATGGCAAGAGGTGCCAAGGAAAAAGCAGGCTAGTGAGGAATGGTGTGTGCTAGGGGTGTGCAGCTGTAGAGAGGGTGGTCAAAGGAGGTCAAGGCGGAGAAAGTGACATTAGAACAAAGGCCTCAACAGAAAGCCGGAGGGAGTACGAGACTATCTGGGTGAAGAGTGGTGCAAAGGCTCTGTGGTGGGAGTGGGCCTGGCATGTTCCAGGAACAGTGAAGAATGCTGTGAGAGGAGAGTAAGAAGAGGTGAGGCCTGAGAGATACAGCAAGGGCTGTGTGGGTTCTCGGAGTCCACTGTGGGAGGCTTTTGGCTTTTCCCACTCCCTGCTCATAGTCTAATTCATTATCCTTCCTTTTCCTGTTGACTCTCAAGGGTGCTGAGACTTCTGTGGGCAGAGGGGAGAATGGGGCAGCCAACAGGGTTCTTGAAAGCACGTAGCAGTGGTGTGGGCAGCTTTCTGGGCCTCCTGTGCTGGGCCTGCCCCATGCCCCTGCTCCAGAAGTCTTTCAGGCTGACAGAAAACTGTGACCTCCCATTTCAGGATAAGCAGAAAGAGCGCAGATGCAAAGTTAAGCCAAATTAATCAAGTACATAGAACCTACAAAAGGTCACAGGGGAGCAAGTTCATAGCTGAAGTAAGTGCAAAGGGCTGAGCCAAAGTCCAGCAGTGCCATGCCTTGGCCTTACAAAGAGCAGAAGCAGATGCATTTCTGTAGAAGTGCCTGGCAAACAGTGATGCCCTAATAGTGGTCCATTTTATTCTAATCTCCAGTGTCTTGTGTTCCCTGCCAGTGCTCTATGCCCACATGAACGAGGCCTCTGCTCCAAATGGTTTCCCAGGCACCAGTGTGGATGGCAGGTCATGGGTGGGCAGCTGAAGCAGTTGTGTTTATAGCGAGCTCTTACCTGCCAGGGCTCCCACTCCCCAGAAGGAACTGTTACATGTCCTGGGGCAGAGACAGGTGGGCAGATCCACTTCTCTGTGCATCTCAGCCTCTCCTGGTGACCAGGCCCTTCTGCTCTGTGGGTGGCCTGAAAGGGTGTGGGCAGAGCTGGAATTGAGGACCAGATCATTGTCAGAGTTTGGTCAAGCTGGTCTTGAACTCTGGCTCTGGCCATGATCTTCATCTGTGTGCCTTCTCTCTCTCCCCCAGGACAATCTAGTTCAGGAGTCAAGATCAAGTCAATTTCACAATCACTTATGAATTCCTAGCTGCCAGGCATTTTACCTATTGCAGGGAATACAAAGATTGATAAGGCATGAATCTTCCCTGCAGGGATATTGATGCTATTGTATGTATGGAATGCACGCATGCATGTATGTTCACATTAACTCACATACTGGTGGGAGGCAGCCAGGGACTTGAATAGGAAGAATCCTGAGTTACAATGAAATGGTTTTGTCCCAAGTCCCTGTGGGCCTTTGGGTCCACCACCGGTCTTCGCAAAGTCTTGACTTCCATCGTTATTCAACGGGGGAGAAGAAGCCAGCCTTGTCTGCATCTGGAGGGCCAGGTGGGCAAGGTCTGTAAGTGGCAAGGCACTCAGCACACACAGGGGCTGTACATTCATGAATGTTCATACCCCACATGCAAACACAGAAATGCAGTGATCAGCATGAGCCAATGAGAACAGTCTCAAATCAGAAAAGAGACCTCAATGGCGCAGGAGGAGAAATGTCTGAAAAGGATGCAGGATGTCATTCCAAATGCATCTGTGTGTGTGGGTGGACTGGTTGATGTAGGGCTGTGCATTGCCCAGACTCCTACAGCCCCAGCCCTCCAGAGTCCCCCTCAGCTCTCCAGCATGGCAAGAATGTCCCTCCCAACTCTCAGGAAGCTGCCTCCTTCCCAGGTGGGAGCCTCATTATCATCAACTGCAGACATTACTAAGTATGTGCTTAGGTGAGGAGATGACATTTATGAAGTACCCACAGCCATTAACAGGCATTTTACAGTCATTACCTCACTTTATTGTTGCCCATAACTCTGCAAGATAAGCATTATCTTCATTTTACAGAATAATAATAATAAATAATACTTGTTACATGCTTTAAAGGTGTTTAACCTATATTAATGTATTTAATCCTCATGATAGCCTTGTGAGGTTAAGTACTACTATTATTTATCCCTACTTTTTGGAGGTGGGATCTGAGACAATCTGAAGTTAAGTGACTTTCCCAAGGTCACACAACTGGTTTGTGGTTGTGGCCGACTGCCTGAGTTTGCTCAGATTAATTCTCTGCCTTTCCTAACCTCAATGCTGTATCGCAGAGGACTACATTTCCCAGTTCCTTTGGCCTCTGGCTTCCAGGTTGATTCAATCCAAAGGGAAGCAGTAGAGGAAGGCTGGAGAGAGGGAGGAGGAGAGAAAACAGAGTATTTCTCCCCAATACTCTCTCTTTGCTTCCTGTGGTGTCTCTGGCAACAACCGTCCCTTCTACCTACATCTGCTCTACAGGCTCTCACTCTGGTCCCAGTTTTTAGCAGGCCGCTTTCATGTATTTCTAGATGCCACCACATGGCTCCATCTCTGGGCCAGAGCAATATTACCACCTCCTCCTGTTGCACTCCCAGTAGAGTAGCTTCCTGTTCTTGCACTAGGCTCCTTAGTCCTTTCATCTTGGCTAACCAATTCCCCACATTAAATTTCTTCTTGAAAGAGCTAGAAGACTTTCCATTTTCCCGGATGGACTTTACTGATATCTAGACAAGTGAGTATAGAGCCCATGATCTTGATCTTTTCAGATGAGAAAACAGATTCAGACTTACTCTAGGTTGTAAAACTAATGAAGTATTTAAAAAAAAAAAAGCCAAGAAAAAATGGGAAAATAAAGAAAAATGAGAAGATATCCTTTTGGATATCACAACATACCTTGAAAATATAGTACTGAAAACAAGGCAGTGCAGACACAGAATCAGTGGAACAGATCAATAGAACAGAATATAAACCAGAAATAGCTATGGGAATAAAAGAATATTTTACTTGTAAATGGAGCATTTAAATAAATGGAGAAATAATACTAGAAGGATTAATTAACCCATACATTTGGGGAGAGACCCCCAGAATAAATTCATATAGATTGAAGAGCAAAACCAGGGACACCTGGATGGCTCTGTGGTTGAGCGTCTCCCTTTGGCTCAGGGCCTGATCCCAGATTCCTGGGATCGGGTCCCTCATCGGGCTCCTTGTGTGGAGCCTGCTTCTCCTCCCTCTGCCTGTGTCTCTCCCTCTTTCTCTGTGTGTCTCTCATGAATAAATAAATAAAATCTTAAAAAAAAAAAAGAGCAAAACCATATGAAAGTACTAGAAATAAATAGAGGTGAATTTCTTTTCTTTTTCTTTTTTTTTTTTATTTTATTTATTTATGATAGTCACAGAGAGAGAGAGGCAGAGACACAGGCAGAGGGAGAAGCAGGCTCCATGCACCGGGAGCCTGATGTGGGATTCGATCCCGGGTCTCTAGGATCGCGCCCCGGGCCAAAGGCAGGCGCCAAACCGCTGCACCACCCAGGGATCCCCTCTTTTTCTTTTTTTATTTTCTTTTTAAAAAATATTTATTTATTTATTCACAAGAGACACACAGAGAGAAATAGAGGAAGAGACACATGCAGAGGGAGAAGCAAAGCAGGCTCCATGCAGGGAGCCTGACATGGGACTTGATCCTGGGTCCCCAGGATCATGCCCTGGGCTGAAGGCAGCACTAAACCACTGAGCCACCTGGGCTGCCCTTTTTCTTTTTCTTTTAAATCTTGGGATTATGAAATCTCCTCCCAAGCAAGACCAAGAAAATGCAAAAATGATAAAAGGATAAAACTGATAGGTTTATAATATATATAATAATTTTAAATTTTAAATTTTTGTATATAAAAAGGAACTTAAAAGTTTTAAATATATTCTTGCCTAATTAGCTTTGTTTGGGATCTCTAAAGTGCTCTGAAAATGAGAAGGAAGACTGAGACTTGATATCTTGGGTGCTCTTCTTGTTCCTTGTTGGGAGAAATTGTACATTGTTAGCCCTTCACCCAGCTCAAGGCATAAGAAACCACTTCACAAAGGTGAGGCGATCCTGCCTGCTTCCTCATGGGTGTTTTTGTTGACTCTTTAAGCTGCAAAAATGAGGTAAGTTCAAACCAAAAGTATTTGGAAAGTGGAGATGAAGAGGGCAGAAATACTATTTTTTAAAAAGATTTGTTTATTTGAGAGAGAGTGAGAGAGCAAATGAGGGGTTGGGCAGAGGGAGAGAGAGAGACAGAGACAGAAAGACAGAGAGAGAGAGAGAGAATCTGAAGCAGAGTCCCTGCTGAGCGCAGAGCCCAATGAGGGGCTCAATTTCAGATCCTAAGATCACAAACTGAGCGGAAATCAGGAGTTGGAGCTTAGTCGACTTCACCACCCAAGGACCTACCCTTTCTAGGAAAGTTATCTACCTTGCCTGTGTATTTGCTCATAAATGCTTGGAAAAGAACAAGTGTGAATGCAGAAAGGGTTCTGAATAACCGAGGGGTGGGCATCTAAAGCAACACAGGACAGAAGGAGATAACCAGGGCAGGACAGCCTTGACAGAGCACTTTGTTCTTCATTCATTTTTATTAATGATTGTGGGGTTTTTTCCTCTTACAGAAAAGTTTAGCACAAAATGGCTTTAATTATTTTATGGCATAAACTGGGTCTTTACATTATTCACATTATTTTGTTTCTAGTGTATTTTTTTCACACAAATTTTTTTCCTGAATTGGATTTTTTTCTTTTTTTTAAAAATTTTTTTATTTTTTAATGATAGTCACACACAGAAACAGAGAGAGAGAGGCAGAGACATAGGCAGAGGGAGAAGCAGGCTCCATGCACCGGGAGCCCGACGTGGGATTCGATTCCGGGTCTCCAGGATCGCGCCCTGGGCCAAAGGCAGGCGCTAAACCGCTGCGCCACCCAGGGATCCTGGATTTTTTTCTTTATGTTATTTAAATACATAGAGTAAAATAAGTTTAAATATTAGGGCGTTCTGGTTCAATCACTGGACATTTTGCCCCAACTCAGAACGCTAGACTTTTTTTTTTTTTTTTAAGATTTTATTTTTAAGTAATCTCTACACACGACATGGGACTTGAACTTACAACCCTGAGATCCAGAGTTACATGCTTTATGGGCTGAACCAGTGAGGTGCCCCCGAACATTAGGCTTTTTGTCCAAATGTGCTTTGTTCTGAGGTTTGTTACTCTTGCGGACTTATTTAATGAAACCATTCAAATAAATGAGACTTATTTTTATGAGACTTGTTTTTGTTACAAAAAAATTGAAAAAAAAAATGTGGCAGATCCATTCATCTATGATGAAAATCATCTATGATGATTTTACCAAAGGAAGGAAAGAAGGAAGAAAGAAAGGAAAGAAGGAAGAAAAAAAGAAGATAGCAAGTTCTAGGACATAGGTATAATAATATGGACTTTTCTGGGCAGCCCCCCTGGCTCAGCGGTTTAAGCGCCGCCTTCAGTCCAGGGCGTGATCCTGCAGACCGGGGATAGAGTCCCACATCGGGCTCCCTGCATGTTTGGAGCCTGCTTCTCCCTCTGCCTGTGTCTCTGCCTCTGTCTCTCTCTGTGTCTCTCATGAATAAATAAACAAAATCTTAAAAAAAATAATATGGTCTCTTCTTATAACAAGTAGAAAAATTGGGATCCCTGGGTGGCGCAGCGGTTTGGCGCCTGCCTTTGGCCCAGGGCGCGATCCTGGAGACCCAGGATCGAATCCCACATCGGGCTCCCGGTGCATGGAGCCTGCTTCTCCCTCTGCCTGTGTCTCTGCCTCTCTCTCTCTGTGTGTGACTATCATAAATAAATAAAAATTAAAAAAAAAAAAGCAAGTAGAAAAATTAAAAGAAACTTACACATGTATGTGTGTACGAAAAGGTCTGGAAGTCCAAGGTGGTTACCCCCCAGGGAGTGGGAATGAAGAGAGCAAGGGGAAGAAGCTCTTTTTGCCTTATGCATGCCCTATTCTTTTTTCTTCAAGAAGCATATGCTAGGGCAGCCCCGGTGGCGCAGTGGGTTAGCACCGCCTGCAGCCCGGGGTGTGATCCTGGAGACCCCGGATTGAGTCCCACATCGGGCTTTCTGCATGGAGCCTGCTTCTCCCTCTGCCTGTGTCTCTGCCTCTCTCTCGCTCTCTCTGAATGAATAAATAAATAAATCTTAAAAAAAAAGAAGAAGCATATGCTACTATGTGATTTTTTTTTATTCCAATGAAAAAATGTAAACCAAGCTAGTGAGATAGAGTTCAAGGTTTGAATCCAAGCTGCCCCCTGACCTCAGGTCATCTGGTGGGGAAGACAGCACACACATCTGCAGAGAAGAGCCACAGCCCAAGGTCACTGAGCAAGGACAGTGTCAGAAGATCATCACAGGAGTCTGGGGATGGGAATGACCACTGAGCCATGGGGCAGGTCGATAAGGAGGATGATGACCTCCCAGGCAAGGGGACTTTGAGGGAGAGAACAAAGCCCTGAAGGGTATGAGAGACAAACCCTGGGCTAGAGGCCTCAGGCAGGAGAGTGCTAGGGGATTAGTGGAGATGAGAGGAGGACGCAGCCACAAGGACAAGGGACCAAAACTTGATGCTGAGGAATTGGGCAGCTGGGGCTTTAAGCAGAATAATCTAGTTGACAGTTCCCAAAGTGTGGTTCGGGGACCCCCATGGGTCTTTAAGATCATTCTAGGGGGTCTGTGTGTTTAAAACTATTTTCATGGTAATGCTAAGGTATATTTGCCTTCTCTACTCTCATGCTGAGTGTGCAGTGGAGTTTTCCAGAGGCTACATGATGCGTGATGGTATCACCACTCTGATGTTAACATATAATGGGTTTTATTTTATTTTGGGGCTATTTCTTTTAATGAATTAATACATATTTTTACAATTCCCCACATTAATATCAAATACAGTAAGTAAATAACGATAGATATGACTCATATAAACAAAACTCTTTGGGCTCCTCAATAACTGTAGCGTGTGCCAATATACAATTCTGTGTGCACCATGCAGTGTCTGTGTGCACATGTGTGTGCGGGCACATGACTATGTATGTCAGTGAATAAATGTGTTTTTTTCTGGAATGGGAATCCAAAGTGCTCGTTCAGTTCTCTAAGTAATGATACACCAAATGCAAAAGTGGTAAATCATTGGCTTGAAGGAGCAGAAAAATCAAACACCGTGACTGAGCAACAGTCCACCAGGAGGTGGGTTTTGAGGGAAATGACATGACTTTAGACGAGTAACACAATCCCTTTGTTTGTCTCTAATTTGGGAATAATAATATTAGTCTATCGACCTTAGCAAGAAACTATATGTGAAAACACTTTGCACATCAGAGATGACTCAGAGACCATCAAAATCTATGCCAGTGTTAGTTTCTAAAATCCATGGAATTCATCTTTCTCAGACCTTTGCACCCTGACCTCTACCCTTGCTGCAGTGAAGTGAGAAAATGTGAAGTCTTTGGCTGGTGTTCGCAGCTTCCCTTCCAATCACACTCTGGATAGTGGAATGCAGAGAGAAGACAGGATCTGGGCTCATCTCTTGATTGGGGTAATACCTGCACGTTCACGCATCACTTGTTCTTGCATTATTTGGCTGAGGGCCTGCCTGGCAGCTTGACTAGACTCCTGCCTAGAAGTGGGATGAAATGAGAATAGGCCAGGACTTGTTACTCCCGATGGAGTCATTCCCAGAGACTTAACTTCCCCCTCTCCCATAGGTAGCTTGCACAATTACTTCAATATCCTTCCTATGGGAAATGATAATCTTATTTTCCTATGCTTCTTTCACAGGCCTTGGAGTATTGAATATTTAGCAGGGACTCTGTACCCAAGCCAGGCCAGGTGCAGGAAGGGGCTGGGATCAGGCCTCAGGCTTCCCCTGGGCAACGATTTCAGGCAAGAAAGGTAAGAATGATGAATGCCCAGTGGCCCATGATACCTGGAGCCCTCCTCCTATAAAGTTTGCAGTTGAGTGCTAGAAAACCATAAAGATCTCTATTTTAAAGAAAACATCCTCTTTATTGATAACAAGCTTAGGAAGATTTAGGTGAGCAAATTCCTAACAATACTTCCTCCAACGTCTAAGCCAGCTTTTGTCCTCAAATACCAGGTGTGAATTTCTCAATGTTGTATCTTCATGAAACACAGCAAGTTTAAACATAACCATCCTACGACTGCCCACCTCTGAATTCTGTTTTATGTTCTGCAAACGGCTAAGACCTTTCCAAAGGTGTTAATTAATCTTTCAATAGCTTTCTATTTAACAGCCAGAAACTTGACCAAGCTATGTGATCCTTATAAAACCTTAGACTATTTGGGAGCCAGTAAGAAGATGAAGTCCAAGAGATGTGGGTTTGGATTAGCTGGTGACCTAATAGTTGGTAAGCTATTTAACATCTCTAAGCCTTGGTGTCCTCACTTGTAAAAGCAGACTCAAAGTTTATTCAATAAATACATTATTGAATGTTTAATGCTTGCCAGGCCCTCTTGGGGGGATGCCAGGCATACAAGGGCAAACAAGACAGACATGCCCCCTGCTCTCATTGAACTTATCACAGGACCTGGATACTAAACAGAGATCACATATCTAAGTCATTAATTCCAATCTCAATAACAGCATCCACCTCTGAAGATGTTGTGGGGTTAAAAGAGGCAACCCCAAAACTCATGTCCTAATACTATTTATTAGTTTTATTAATAGTCCTAATCCATATAAATATATGTTGTGCATTGGTTCCTCCCTTATTTTTTTTTTAAAGATTTTATTTATTTATTCATGAGAGACACAGAAAGAGAGAGAGGCAGAGACACAGGCAGAGGGAGAAGCAGGCTCCAGGCAGAAAGCCTGAGGTGGGACTCGATCCCGGGTCTCCAGGATCATACCCTGGGCTGAAGACGGCGCTAAAACGCTGAGCCACCCAGGCTGCCCTCTTCCCTTATTTTTTGCACATATTTAAGTGGTTAGAAGCAACAGCAGGCATGTGACTTCAATGTGTGTCCCTTACAGCAGATGGGAAGGCAAGCATTTCTCCTGTGTTGGGGACATGGGCTTAACCTAAGGAAAGAAGCTGAATTTGTTGCTCATTGCTGGCAAAAACAGTTTAGCATTAACATTAACTGGACTGGCAGTGCTTCTCCTGTGAGTCCCGAGCCACAGGGGAGTGGAAGATGCGGGCGCAGAGTTTTGCAGAGGGTCTCTGAATTCTGACGTGCATCAGGTTTTCACTTTTCCACAGAGCGAAAGCATATTTTACCCACATATGGACCTCATTATAATCTATGTGGATGCTGATGTGATTAATGCAGTATAGATTCCTTTAAATAAATTGTTGAAGTCTTACCAGCGTTTTTTAATTACATGCTTTCTCAATAAAGTCTTATCCTGTCTCTTCCTGGCTTAAATCCTTTAACAGCCTTCATTGCTCAGGATAAAGTCCAAATTCCCTCCCAGGCACAGCCTGATTCCGCTGACCTCTCTCGGCATGTGCACCACCCCTGCCCTTGTGGATCCACCAAGTTCTAACACGAAGGCTCTTTCGGTCTATGGCTTTCAACACTCACAGCTCAACTCAATATTTGTTCTAGCCTGAACAGATCTAGAGCTCTTGAGTGGGCAAAAACATCCACCCTTCCTGCAGGCATCATGCCATTTGAAGTGGGCATGGGTCCGCTTGGGCACCTGCTGAAGCAGGTCTCACCTCGGGCTGGTCACTGTCCACCTAGACCACCTGTCCCCTAGACTCCTGTGCACTCTCTCTCTCCCCTTCTCTTTCTGGGAGTTACTGAGGCCCAGGCAAAGGTCAAGTCCCCTAGCTTCTTCCTCCGTCACCAGTGCAGCAACCCTGCCTTACTGCCCCTCCAAACGAGTACAGAAGCCATTTTCTGAATCAAAGCCATTTTCCTTTCAAGGATTTCCAAAAGAAACAATTTCAGAAATCACAAACTTCTTGATGTCAGTTTTCTACAAACTCTCTTTCTTTAATGTTACATGGAAACCCAAGCTTCATAATGGCCCATGTCTTTACACGTGTTTGGGCATAAGAATTATTCAAATCCCCAGTGAAAGAGTTGCTGATAGAGATGGGGAGAGCCATTATACTCCTCTCCCACCCTAAAACCCTCCAAAGGATGAAAAAGAGAAACAACCCCATCTTTTAAAAGATGAGAGGGGCACCTGGGTGGCTCAGTCAGTTAAACATCTGCCTTTGGCTCAGGTCATGATCCCAGGGCCCTGGGATCCAGTCCTGTATTGGGCTCCCTGCTCAGTGGGGAGTCCCTTCTCCCTCTGCCTGCCACGCCCCCTGCTTGTGCTCTCTGTTACTCTCTCTCTCTCTGTGTCAAATAAATAAATGAAACCTTAAAAAAAAAAGATGAGAAAAAAGGGAGCAATAACTCCATTTTTTTATTATGAAATTTAATGCTAACAAAGAATGTTCTCAACATATATGAAAAATTTAACTAATCACAGTAAAATGAACACATGTACCTATCAACCTGTTTTTAAAAAATTTGGTTTAAGTAGTGCCTTAGAAGGTCCTGTGTGTACTTGTCCTGACACACCCCTTCCTCTCCCTCTGAGTAATAACTTCTATCCTGAATTTTGACTTAATCATTCCCTTCTTTTTCTTCAGAGATTTGTTCTTCATGTATATTTTCCTACACAATATATTTTAGGTTGAGAGTTTTTTCATTTATGGAAATACATATTTCCATTTTCCATATATACATTTATGGAGTATATATTCTGTGACTTTTCACTCAACTGTATGTTTTAAAGAACCACCTATGCTGCTATGTGCAGCTATATAGTTCACTCTTTTTTTTTTATGTTTATTTATTTAAGTAATCTTTACACCCAACATGGGGCTTGAGCTCATGACCCCGAGATCAAGAGTCACACACTCTTCCAACTGAATCAGCCAGGTGCTCCTAGTTCACTCATTTTTATTGATTAATTGCATTCCATTGTATGAATATGTGACCCTGTATTTACCTGCTGTCCTGGTAGCTGTCATTTGTTTCCAGCTTTTTGTAATTACAGAGTGTGTTGAACATTCTTGTACCTGTCTCCAACTTCAATGACACAAAGAAGCTGTAGACTGCCAAGGGCACTGTTCTGGAAAGGCCTTTTTTTTTTTTTTTTTTTTTTTTTGCTTTTAAAAAAATCTATTTATTTGAGAGAGAGAGCACAAGCAGGAGGGGCAGAGGGAGAGAGAGAGAGAGAGAATCTCAAGCAGACTCCACGGTGAGTGCAGAGCCTGACACAGAGCTCGATATCATGACTCTGAGATCACAACCGGAGCCAAAACCAAGAGTCGATGCTTAATTGACTGTGCCACCCGTTGCCCCTAGAAAGCCCTTTTTTAAAAAAAGATTTTATTTATTTATTAATGAGAGACACACAGAGAGAGGCAGAGACATAGGCAGAGGGAGAAGCAGGCTCCCTCTGGGGAGTCTGATGCAGGATTCGATCCTAGGATTCCTGGATCACGACCTGAGCCAAAGTCAGACGCTCAACCACTGAACCACCCAGTCATCCCTGGAAAGCCCATCTTAATGGTTCATTGTTTGGAACCGTAAGACAAGCACCTGGAATTACTCCAAAGAAGTACCCTACCCTTCTGGATGTAGGCAATAGGGAAGTGGAAGTAATGGAGAAGCCAGGTATAAGTGCCATATTCATTATCCCCGTCCCAGCCTTCTACATGAAGGAATCTGCTGTGGGTGAGGAGAGAGAAGGGGGGGAAATATTTGTGTCCCCTCAAAATTTCTATGTTGAAACCTAATCCCTAAATTGATAATATTTGGAGGTGGAGCCTTTGGGAGGTGATGAGGTCATGAGAGTGAAGCCCTCATGAATGGGATTAGTGCCCTTTTAAAAGAGACCTCAGAGAACTCTCACACCCTTTATAGCATGTATAGATACAGCGCAAAGATGTCTATCTACGAACCAGGTGGGGTCTTTCCAGATACCAAATCTATGGGTGCCTCCATCTTGGACTTCCCAGGCTCCAGAACTGTGAGAAAGAAATGTTTAAGCACCCAGTTTGTGGTGTTTTTTTTTTTTTTTAAAGCAGCCCAAACAGACTAAGACAAAGCCTATCTTAGGGAGTATTACCACACTGACTTCCTACATCCTAAAAACTGGGGCAATATGGCCCCAGACAAAGGCAAAAGCAGATTTGGTGACAGTGTTCAAGGAAAATGACAATTTAAAACTGTGGTCTGTTCAGACCACTGGCCTCATCTTTCTCCAAACTGATTTTTAACAAAACTGGTCTCTTTCAAAGATGAGCAATAATCAGAAAGACTTATGCATGCATAATTAGTGCAACTTCTAGGTAAACAAGCCAATATTTATAGCCTCTCCTTCCCCAAACCCTAGTAAAATGACAGTGAAGAAAATATAAAATGGCCTAGTCCCTGAAGGAGCAAGAGGCAAGTAAATCAGCAAAGTGGAGGAAGATATGGCTTATGGTATCTGAGGACCACGTGAAGGCACCAGATACTGTGTAAAGTGGGAGCATAGGGTGAAAATAGCTATTAGATCTCAGGCCTTTTCTTCCACCCCTTAAAGCAAAAGTGACCGCCAGCCCAAATAGGAAACTGTAGATTCAGGCTCCGTAGGAACTAATCTGAAAGGCTCTTGGGGTCGCCTGGGTGGCTCAGTGGTTGAACATCTGCCTTTGGCTCAGGTCATGATCCTGGGGTCCTAGGATCAAGTCACGCATTGGGCTCCCAGAGAGGAGCCTGCTTCTCCCTCTGCCTATGTCTCTGCCTCTCTCTCTCTGTGTCGCTCATGAATAAATTAAAAAAAAAATCTTAATAACTAAACAAATAAATAAATCAGAAAAGCTCTCTATTTGGGGACACATGTTGTGAGGGATTGGTGATGTCATGTACAATCAGAAACACAGGGATCGAGATTAAATCTATGTTATCATATGACCCAGCAATGTCATAGTGGGAAAACACCTACATGAATAAAAAATATAGGTCCACCAAAACTTATATGTAAATGTTCATAGTAGCTTTTTCATCATAGCCAACATGTGTAAACAACCCAAATGTCCCCTGACTGATGAACAGATAAGCAAAATGTTGTGCATCCATACAATGAAATATTACTTGGCCATAAAAAGGAATAAAGGACTGGCAAGTACTACGACATGAGCCAACCTTAAAAGCATTATGCTAAGTGAAAGGAGCCAATCACAAAGGAGGACTTATTATATAATTACATTTACATGAAATGTCTATAATAGGCAAATCCAGAGACAGGAAGTAGATTAGAGGTTGGCAGGAGCTAGGAAAGGGGAGTGGGGATGACTGCTAATGGATCTGGACGCAGATAGCACTGATGGTTGCACTACTCTGAATATACTAAAGACCAGTGAGCTGTATGCTTCAAAAAGGTAGATTTTTTTTTTAAAGATTTATTTATTTATTTATGATAGACACAGAGAGAGAGAGAGGCAGAGACACAGGCAGAGGAAGAGGCGGGCTCCATGCCAGGAGCCCGACGCGGGACTGGATCCCGGGACTCCGGGACCATGCCCCCGGGCCAAAGGCAGGCACCAAACCATTGAGCCACCCAGGGATCCCCCAAAAAGGTAGATTTAATTATATGTGAATTATATCTCACTAAAGAGAGGGAAGGGAAAAGTGAAAACCTATAAGATCCTCCACAACTTTAGCTTTTAGTCCAGAGAGTCAAATTAAGAGATTTTAAATTACGCCTCAGTTGAATTATAATAGTAAATTACTGGAAACAGTGGAAATGTTTGCCAAGAGATTGGGTTAAAAATATGCTATATCATGCCAATGGAATGCAATGCAGCTACTTAAATAGTGTGGGAGAGATATATTTAGTGACATAAAAATACATATGACATATAGGACATGAAGGAAACAGATTGCAAAATAGAATGTATATTGTCATCTTATATTGGAAGGGAAAATTATGTATGTATCTCTCTGGAAGTATAGATACCAAAATGTTAGCCATGGGGCAAAAGAAAAGAAAAGAGTAAATATGTCTCCTGAATGGTGGAACCTCTAGCCTTTTTCTCTCACTCTGCTCCTAGAGCATAAATGGCCTTCATCTCCCCCTCAAAAAGAAGAGAGACACATAAGCAAAAAACGGATGAAAAACATACATCAGAAGAGGGATTGCTTCAGGGAACAGAGTCCAACAAATAATTCTCCGTGATCTTAAAGAACGTGAGATGAAACAATCTCTCTTTGACAAGAGAGCTCAAAGAAAAGATGCAAGAGTGCAAAAAAGAGATTTCAAGGCCACAGAAAGAGATGAAAAGTTGGCTGGCCTAGTTCAGAAAGAAAGTAAGAAAAAATAGCAATGTTATAGAGATACATACATCAGTAGAAACAATAAGAACTGGAATAAATACAGCTGAAAAAGTTTTCTGAATGAATACAATTGAGAACACAAATGAAAAGAATATGAAACAGAAAGAAAGCATTGTAAAAACATTTAGAGGAAAGATGATTGAGGAAGACATGTATGAAGGATACAAATACAGATACAGAGGTTAAAATAAAAAAGATATACAGAGCACAAAAGATGTATACGTGGCAGTCCTAAAGTATAAAATACAATAAATGGAACAGAAAAAAATAGTCACGGATGTTCTAGAAGATTTCCTGAAATAAATATTTGAATCTACAGATTGAAAAGACAGGCCATACCCCAGGAAAAAAACAATACAGATTGATCATAGAAAAATTTGCTTTTCTCCAGTGTTTATTCTCCATTTTTCTATTATAGTGGAATGTTTTTAGCTGGATATATAGTCACCCAGAATGAAGACTGTATTTCCCAGTATTCCTGCAGTCAGGGAGGGTCATATGACCATGTTCCATCCAATGGGGTGTGAGCAAAAGATTACTGTGTGCAACTTTTGGATATATCCCTAAAGGGAAGGAACGTGATCTCTTTCCTCTTTCTTACTGGCTAGAGTATACATCTCAGTCTATGGACAAGGTCAACACCCTAGGGATGGTGGTAAAGCAACAAAATAGAAAAAGCCTGAACCCCTGACGATTTCATTATAATTGCTACTGTATTGGTTTATATCATTAAATGAGGAACAAATACATTCCTTTCTCTTAGAGCCACTGTTATTTTGGGTTTTTGTCTGAATCTATGCCCTAAACAATACACTGATTAAGGTATATATTGGAGAAATTGCTGAATTTCAGAGCTAAAGAAAGAATCTTAAGTATATCCAAAGAGAAGAAGCAAGTCATGTACTAGGAATAAAAGGCATTTATTTAGCCTTCGACTTCCCTCAAAGCAACACTCAATGCCAGAAGACAGAGGAGCAATGTCTGGAAAGATCTAAAGGAAAGAATAACCCAAGAATTTTTATTCAGTTTGCCCTTTAAGTATAATGACACAGTCCCTTTGAAGCATGCAAGAATCCATGAGACCTGTATGAAAGCAGACTACTTGATGACAAAACCCCACCAATGAAGGGATGATTCCAAACATAGGAATGGAGAAGCCATGGAAAAAGAACAATAACAATTGTGTTCCAATTATACACAGAGCCAACCAGACAACTGTGGGAGTTGTGGTAAAAGAATGGAATGTAAATATCATTAACCTTTTCTATGTGAAAATGATACAACCAACAAAATTAGGAGGAGACAAGGGAAGAGGAAATGGGGGGAAAGTAGAAGTGTATTAATTTCCTCATATTTGTTGGCTGGAAGTCAATTGACATTGTCTAAAGGTGAAATATGCTTTTTAAAATGACTCAAAACTCTTAATGTTATCATTTTCCTTAATTCAAAGGGCCGTTTTTAGGAACCAGTATTTTTCGTGTCAAAAATATTTTCTGAAGTTC
This sequence comes from Vulpes vulpes, assembly GCF_048418805.1. Lineage (NCBI taxonomy): Eukaryota > Metazoa > Chordata > Mammalia > Carnivora > Canidae > Vulpes > Vulpes vulpes. The sequence goes on along the minus strand of NC_132787.1, from coordinate 72,275,393 downwards.
ATGAATTCCTTTAAGTTTTTCCTCCTGACAAACGACTTTTGTTTAAAAAAAAAATGTGATCCCATTTTTTTGGTAGTGCTATTGTGGGTATTTCCATTCTCTGTAAAATTATGTCTTTTTTTCACCTGTGCAAACACACACACTTTCTTTTATCCTCATACTTATCTGTGTATTTGCAGGTAGAAACATCTGGAATGATGGTCCCTACATGCCAACAGTTAATTGTCTCTGAGTGGTAGAATTGAGACCAAATTTATTTTTGTTTTTTACTTTTCTTTTGACAATTTTTGGCATGCTTCAAATTTTTGTAATACAGTAAAAGTTCAATAACCAAGCATAGATCCAACTTGGAACATGCCAGGTAATTAGAAATTCTGGATTGCTAATTTCCTGGGTATTTGTCTATTGCTATTCCAAGGTACAATTTCACAAATATATTTGTAATGTACTTCATTACGGTTTTTTCACCTTAAAAGTATAATGATTTAAGTAACCTGTATACTAAAATAGTATATTTTATATACTATTAATATATATATTACAAATATAATTGGCCATAGTAAAAACACACTAATAATTCAATCCCTGAAAATACAATAAACATTGTAGATTATAATTAAGTATATTACAGTAGATGCACTACCTGAGTGAAGTTGAAGCCTCTATCTTTGAAGAGGTATATTTATAAATAATTCAGAAAAGCAATTGTATCTGTAACTTAAACTGAAATTTCTTTTTATTATTTTTTCTTTTTTAAAAAACAGATTTATTTATTTATCTGAGTGGGGGTGCAGAGTGAGAGGGAGAGAGAGAATCCCTAGCAGACTTCATGCTGAGTATGGAGCCTGAGGCGGGCTGGATCCCACAACCCCAAGATGATGACCTGAGCCGAAACCAATAGTTGGATGCTTAACAGACTGAGCCACTAAGGCGCTCCTGAAATTTCCTTTTATTATCAAGACTTTTTGCAGCATACACAAAAATTTAGCTTAAAAACTTGTATTGTTCAAAACTTAACCAAAATTGCTCCATTATAAAAAGAAAATTCAAGGCCTGACTGGCTCTGTCAGTAGATCATGCAACTCTTGATCTCTAGGTTGTAAGTTTGAGCCCCGCATTAGGTGTAGTAATTACTTAAAAATAAAACCTTAAAAAAAAAATGATGGGCACCTGGGTGGCTCAGTCAGGTACGTGTCTGCCTTCGGCTCAGGTCACAATCCCATGATCCCATGATTGAGTCCTGCATCTGGTTCCTTGCTCCCCTGGGAGCCTGCTTCTCCCTCACCCTCTCCCTCTGCCTGCCACTCCCCCTGCTTGTGCTCTCTCTGTCAAGTAAATAAAGAAACTCCTTAAAAAAGAAAAAAAATGACCACAATGGATGTTAATGGCTGAACAGAATTCATCAGATGATTTTACTTGGTAAATTCTTAATTGTTAGACAATAAGGTCATTTCCAATTTTTTTGCTAATATAAACAGTTTATTTGCATCCTTAACTCTTTCTCTGAGATAGATTCCTAGAAGAATCACTGGATCAAGAGAATGTATATTCCCAAAGTATTTTATATTTACTGCCAAGTTCTTCCAGAAAGTCCTTGCTAGTTAGGCATCCCCACCTGCACTTCAGGAAAGAAAGTTCTCCCTTCCCACACCCCCACTGTCATGGGGTATTATTCTAGGCGAGAAGAACTCTAAAGTTTCTTCTCAGGTGCCTGGGGAAATGCCCCCACTAACTAAAGACTTGGACTCTAATGTATGCCCCTAGAGACTGGCCAGTGGGGGCAGGACATTGGGCCGGCTACTGCAGTCTCGGTGCAACCCAGTGTCCAAATGGCTACGCCCAATGGACAGACCTAGCCCTGATTCCCTTGCCTTGCTCCTCCTCCATCTCTGATTTTCCCCACACTGCTCTTCATTTTTTTTTTTTTTTCCCCACACTGCTCTTCAGAAGCCACCTCCACATGGACCTGCTTGTGCTTGGCACCACATCGTGTTTAAATTGCTCAGTGAATTGGTACCCCTCCCTCCCAGACAGGAGTTCCCAGAGGGCAGGAAGCACATCTGCCTTGGCCACCGGAGAATTTCCACTTCAGGGAGCAGCGCCAGGCACCTTGTTTAATGAAGGGATAGAAGAGGCTGGGAATCAGAAGCCATTGACGGATTAACTAGACACTGCAGTCTTCTAGGCCTCTCTGCCTCTCCTCACTCTCCTTATAACCTGTGACAAGCCAACTTTTGTTCCTCAAAACCATTCCCTCCCCCAAATGCATGTGCTACCCTGCCTCCTTAGGGCAAATCACTTCAACAATTAGCTTGCCCCTTAGCTGGTCTCCTTGCTTCCCACGCCCTCCTGTCTTAGCTCATTAATTCTCACATTCCATGGTTCTTTTTTGAAACATAAAGATCTGACCCCAAGATCTCCCTGCTTATAAACCTTCAGGGCTTCCCATTCCCTCTAGAATCCTTTCAGTGGAAATTTTTGGCCATTTACCACTCTGTTTTGACCTTATCTTCCACCAGGACTCTGATGACCCTATTTTAAAGAATACAAAATGAGTCAACCGCCCCCCCCCCACCACCACCGCCAAGAATCCACCTGTATTGATGCTCTTCTTTGTGTATCTAGAATGCTTTCTCCTCTCTAAATTTCTCTTCTGCCAAAGGCCCAGCTCTATTGTCACCTTCTCTATGAGTCTTTCCCTGTCTCTCTAGACAATTCACTGCTACTTTATTCTCTTCCCAAAATTCTTTGTTCACATCTTCACAGAATGTTTTTTTTCTAATGATAGAATATTCAATTGATTATTAGCATTTTCCAAAAATTTCTGAATTCCTTAGGGACTAGAACTGTGTTGTCTTTGTATTTCTTGAGCCTAGAAGCACCTGCCACATAGTGTCTGTAGTAGAGACGGCTTGTTGCCTACCCCAGCATTCATTAGTGATCTCATTTGGGGTGGTAATCCGCCCAGCTAAAAGGCATTTTCTAGATTCTTTTGTAGCCAGGTGTGCCCATGTGATTAAATTCATTATGTTAAAATGTTAGTGGGGGGCAGCCAGGGTGGCTCAGCAGTTTAGCATCGCCTTCAGCCCAGAGCGTGATCCTGGAGACCTGGGATAGAGTCCCACATCGGGCTCCCTGAATGGAGTGTGTGTGTCTCTCATGAATAATAAATAATATTTAAAAAATAATAAAATAAAATATTAGTGAAAGTATTTCTGGGACTTTCTGGAAGTGTCCTTAAAATAGAAGAGAAATACCCTTCTCACTCTTCATCTTTCCTTCTTCCTCGAAGGCAGTTGTGATAGCTGTGACTTGAGCCATACTGAATAGTAAGGGATCTTGGTTTCCCAATGATCAGAAAGACACCATACTATACCTGATTTCCCTACTTCCAGACTTCCTTTACTGTCAAAAGAAACATACAGCTATTAGCTTTCTTCCTCTTATGTGTAGCCAAACATTAACTAGACTGATTCAGTATTCAATAAATGGTTTTTGAATGCAGAGTAACTCCCAAATTATATAATTTTTATTTTGTCTTACCTGCTAATGAACTTGGAACAAGATTTAGCACTTCATTATATCAATGCATCATCACATTTTCCTTGAAACGTTCATTTCTCTAAACTTTTTAAAACTTGAGTGTAGGTCTGTCTTCATTTTTTTAATTGTCTTCGCCTATATTTTATTAATTTTGTAAAGTTGGTTCAAATTTGTCTAAAATGTAAATGGGATAAATAAGTCAACTTGCAAGTTGAAGTGTAGATGATCAGGGTGCCTGGACAGCTCAGTCATTTAAACATCTGCTTAGGTCGTGATCCTGGAATCCCAGGATAGAGCCCCCTCATTGGGCTTCCTGCTCAACAGGGAGTCTGCTTCTCCCTCTGCCCCTCACCCTGTTCCTGCTCACTCTCTCTCTCTCAATTAAATAAATAAAATCTTAAAAAAATAAAGTGTAGATGACCAAAGCTGAAAGTCCAGGATTGGGGAGCAGCAGAATCACACCTAAAAAGTTGGTTCTGCTCTACTCTGGCCCTTCCCCAGGGATTGCCTCAGCAGGCTGTCTTCCAGCAGAGTTTGTCAGCATCCTTCACTGTGACACAATGTGGGCCAGGGCACACCCCCAAAGGAAGTTTAGTTTTGCTAAGTGGGTGTGACAATAGAAAGGCTGAGTCGGAGGAAAGAAGATGAAGAAGGTTGACCAATTGAAAGGTGCATAGAATCAAAGAATAAGACCTTGTTATATGGGTGGGGAGCCCCAGGCCCAGGGATAGAAGTGACAGGCAGAGATCATGTGGTTAATGTTTTAGTTTTAAGCAATCAAAAACAACTCTGACAAATTTAATCACAAAAAGAAGTATTTATTAGAAACCCAGTCAGGGGATCCCTGGGTGGTGCAGCGGTTTAGCACCTGCCTTTGGCCCAGGGCACAATCCTGGAGACCCGGGATCGAATCCCACGTCGGGCTCCCGATGCATGGAGCCTGCTTCTCCCTCTTCCTATGTCTCTGCCTCTCTCTCTCTCTGTGTGACTATCATAAATTTAAAAAACAAAAAACAAAAAACAGTCAGGTTGCCCCTGGCACCCATGGAAGAATTTCAAGTGCTGGGTAAGGACTTCTTACCATGGAGGGTGAGGACTGATTTTCCACAGACCACACCCTGTCACCCCCTCACACCACCCCCAAGCCCTTCATCATCCCAGTGGATTATGTTCCCCTTCCTTCACAATTCTATTTTCCCCAGAGTAACTGAATGTCTTGTTTTTTCATTTGCCTGGTTTTCTACATACTTCTTATTAATTCAATCTCAATAATACTTTCCCTCAGGCAAATAGAAGTGTGGGACTTGAGTTACCAGTCTGCAGCCACCAAATCATATAATAATTCTATTTTTAATATTTTGAGAAACCATGACACTGCTCTCCATGGTGGCTGCACCATTTCACATTCCCACCAATAGTGTACAAAGGTTCCAATTTCTCCATACTCTTGCCACATTTATTTTCTGTTTTGTTTTGTTTTGAACTTTTAAAAAAGATTATATTTGATAGAAAGAGAGAGCACAAGCAGGGGGAGTGGGAGGCAGAGGGAGAGGGAGACACAGGCTTCCCGCAGAGCAGGGAGCTGGATGTAGGCCTCGATCCCAGGACTCTGGGATCTGCCCTTCCCTATGTCCGTGACCATGGGAACTGCCATGGCAGTCCCCCTAGGAAAGCGACTCTAGAAAGATAGTCCCTGAGGATCTATGACAGCTAGGAAACAGAATATTGAAATCTGAGGCTCTTTTTGTTCTCCCCATCCTGTTGGTCATCATAATGAGGACAGAAACAAGAGGGAAGGGACAGGAAAAGGGAGCCATCACAGCTCCTGGGGTAGGAGCTGATGTCCGCAGGAAATCTCTGAGTCTCTGCTGCTATTGGATTAGATAAGGGAGGAGATAGTCTACACACAGAAGCTGGAACAGGCAGAGGGACAATGGGGAAGTCTCTAAGAGGGCACAGGATGGGAAAGCCATGGGAGAAACACTCACTTGAGGAGACAGTTGGTCTGCCAAGAGCTCATCAATAATTTCTGGGAGTCTTTCAGGGGCGGCTCACAGGGACTTAGGAATATACGGGCCCTTCTCTGGCATGAGGGCTGCCCCAAATCTCCCACCAGTTATCTTCTGAGCAACACTAGGTTCAGGGAGATACTGGCATTTTGTGATGCCAACATGGTACGTTCATGAGAGACTTGGAGAGAGAGGCAGAGACATAGACAGAAGCAGAAGCAGGCTCCCTCCAGGGAGCTGGATGCAAGACTCAATCCCAGGACCGAGGGATCACACCCTGAACCGAAGAGAGATGCTCAACCACTGAGCCACCTAGGCGTCCCAAGAAGAATGAGATCTTGTGATATGTTAAGGTTATATGAAATTTAAGTTTCAGTGTCTATAATAAAGTCTTACTAGAGCATAGCCATACAGTTTCCTTTATGCGTTGCATATGGCTGCTTCCACTAGCCACACAATGTTTGTCACAACTAGTTGTGCAAAGTCTAACATATTTACTATCTGATTCTTTGCAGAAAGAATATGCTGCTCCCTGGCTTAAGCCATTAAAAAAAAAAATCTTACTTAAGAAATCTGAGAATAGGCATTTCCGGGGTTTAGTTCAGCAGTTCCACAAAGTTCAGATGCTGAATTGGCATCTCTAAAATTCTCCATCTGGCCTCATAGTCACAAGATGGCTGCATCAGTTTGAAGCATCATAGCTATGGCTATGGCCACGTGGTGAATTAGTGGCAGTGATGTGAGACCCAGTTGTGCCCATCTCTTCTCTACCCCTCATTTAGTGATATCACATTGGTAGTTGGAAGTTGATTGAGATTGAACATGGCGGGAGTATTGATGCCACAGAAGTCGGTAAATAATATAAATCAAGTGTTTTTTTCAGCGCACCACTAATTAGGGATGATTTTTATTGGCTTATATTTTCCCAGGTTTTCTACAATGAACATGAATTAACTTTATAATCAGAAAAAAATATTTTTAAAACAAAAGAGGCCTTACCTTACATTATATAAAAAATTAACATGGGGCAGCCCCAGTGGCTCAGTGGTTGGGTGTCTGCCTTCAGCCCAGGGTGTGATCCTGGAGACCCAGGATCGAGTCCCACATCGGGCTCCCTGCATGAAGCCTGCTTCTCCCTCTGCCTGTGTCTCTGCCCCCCTCTCTCTCTGTCTCTCTCATGAATAAATAAAAATCTTTAAAAAAATTAACATGGATGAAAGATGTAAACATAAGAGCTAAAGCTGTAAGACTCTTCGAAGTAAACACAGGGTAAAGGCTTAATGACATTGGATTTGGTAATGATTTCCTTACATGTGACACTGAATGCATGAACAGAAGTAAAAATATATAAATTAGACTACATCAAAATGAAATTTTCTGTCATCAGAGGATATCACAGACTGAAAAGGCAAACTATGAAATGGGAAAAAATATGTGCAAAACGTATTAAGGGATTAGGATCTTAAAGAACTAGGATTTGACAACAAAAAGTAAAACGAATGACTCCATTAAAAAATGAGTGAAGGACTTGAATAGATGTTTTTCCCAAGAAGATACACAAATGGCCAATAAACACACGAAAAGATGTTCAATATTTCAGTATCAGTAATCATTAGGGAAATTAAATCAAAATCGCAGTGAGATACCACCTCACATCCATGAGGGTGGCTGCCATAGAAACAGAAAGAATGCCTGGGTGGCTCAGTTGGTTAAGCCAGAGTCCTGGGATCGAGGCCTACATCCAGCTCCCTGCTCTGTGGGAAGCCTGTGTCTCCCTCTCCCTCTGCCTCCCACTCCCCCTGCTTGTGCTCTCTCTTTCTATCAAATATAATCTTTTTTAAAAGTTCAAAACAAAACAAAAACAGAAAATAAATGTGGCAAGAGTATGGAGAAATTGGAACCTTTGTACACTATTGGTGGGAATGTGAAATGGTGCAGCCACCATGGAGAGCAGTGTCATGGTTTCTCAAAATATTAAAAATAGAATTATTATATGATTTGGTGGCTGCAGACTGGTAACTCAAGTCCCACACTTCTATTTGCCTGAGGGAAAGTATTATATAATCAATATATATGATCATATTATATTATATGATCCACCTCTGGGTATATATCCAAAAGAATTGAAAACAGAGTCTTGAAGAGATATTCATACACCTATGTTCATAGCAGCATTATTTATAAAGGATGAAAGGTGGAAGCAACCTCTGTGTCCATCGATAGATAAGTGGATAAACAAAATAAGGTATATACATTCATGAAATGAAATATTGTTCAGCTTTTAAAAGGAGGGGCATTCTGACACATGCCACGACGTGGTTGAAACTTGAACACCTTATGCTAAGTGAAACAAGTCAGTCACAAAAAGACAATGCATGATTCCAATTATATGAGGTCCCTAGACTCACCAAATTCACAGACAGAGAGTTGAATGGTGGTTGCCAGGAGCTGGGGGGTGTGAGGGGAAAATGAGGAGTTATTATTTAATGGATACAGAATTTCAATTTTGCAAAATGAAAACAATTCTAGAAACTGGTTACACGACAATGTGGCTATACTTAACATTACTCAATCATACACTTATAAATGGCTAAGATGGGGGTACGTGGGTGGCTCACTGGTTGAGCATCTGTCTTTGGCTCAGGGCATGATCCTGGGGTCCTGGGATCGAGTCCCATATCCGGCTCCCTAGTGGGAGCCTGTTTCTCCCTCTGTGTCTCTCGTGAATAAATAAATAAAATTTTTTTTTAAAATGGCTGAGATGGTAAATTTTATGTTACATGTATTTTACTACAACTAAAACTTTTTAAAAATTTTCTGGAGACAGCGTCTAGAGGCATTTAGAATGCCCCAGAGTCTGACATACAATAGCAGGCTGTCCTACGACACCACCTCTGACAAAAGTAGGCTGTCCTGAACCCCTGATAATAGAATTGTTTATCTTTATACCAAGAAGATTAGGAAAGCACCAAATGTGTGTGTGGTGTGTACCCAGACTGACATCGAGAGGAGAGACCTCACTTTCCTATGAAGTTGTCTCAAACGAACAAACATGTCAGCAGGGCCTTTGGTGGTTCCCTGTCTGCTCAATGTGTCTGGGACGGGACCAAGTGTGCTTTCCTTACCAAGGAGCAGAAGTATGAAAGTGTTGAAACAGAACACAAGCACAGAGTCAGAAAGCCAAATCTAAAAGGGAAGCTTTTTTTAGTAATTTTATTTCATGGGATCCCTGAGTGGCTCAGCAGTTTGGCACCTGCCTTTGGCCCAGGGCGCGATCCTGGAGTCCTGGGATCGAGTCCCACGTCGGGCTCCCGGCATGGAGCCTGCTTCTCCCTCCTCCTGTGTCTCTGCCTCTCTCTCTCTCTTTCTATGTCTATCATAAATAAATAAATAAATCTTTTTTTAAAAAAGTAATTTTATTTCATTTTATTTTTTATAAAAGTTCATTTAAGCCTGAGGTGGAAAGTGGGGTTAAACAAAATATTTTGAGGGACACCTGGGTGGATCAGTGGTTGAGAGTCTACCTTTGGCTCAGGGTGTGATCCCGTGGTCACAGGATCGAGTCCCACATTGGGCTGTCTGCATGGAGCCTGTTTCTCCCTCTGCCTATGTCTCTGCCTCTCTCTGTGTGTGTTTCTCATGAATAAATAAATAAAAATTTAAAAATACATATTTTGAGTCTAGGTGAATCCAAACTCCAGGACAGATTAACTTCCAAGGTAGCTGATCACATCAGCTGGTAACTTGGACTGGACAGTGAAATCTCTAAAGACCACAGGAGCTGGACTTCTGGGCCATTTGGGTTAGAAGCAGAAGCAAAGGTCCTGCCCCCTTCTCATCTAGGGGTCTCCTTTCTGAAACAGTGAAAAATACCTGCTAGGATTACCACATCGTGGTCTATTTTAATGTTTACCTGTAAATAATACTTTCACAGAAAAGATACAATAAAATATAATTGTACTTCACAGAATTTTAAAGAAATAGGAGTCCCTTGTGCATTACACATAGGAAGGCCAGTCACTACGCCACACTGTGTCTTTTTTGTCATTTCTCTCACAGCTCTTCTGTGAGTGTATATATCATCCTATTGGGAAATAACATCAAGACTCCACATTTGAGGGCAGCCCGGGTGGCTCAGCGGTTTAGTGCTGCCTTCAGCCCAGGGTGTGATCCTGGAGACTCGCGATCGAGTCCCAAATCGGGCTCCCTGCATAGAGCCTGCTTCTCCCTCTGCCTGTGTCTCTGTCTCTGTCTCTCTCTCTCTCTCTCATGAATAAATAAATAAAATGTTTTTTTAAAAAGACTCTACATTGAGACCTGTTATAGAAGGGAGACCAGAGCCTGCTTGCCTTCCTGCCAGCCGCACAATACCCACCTCCATGATTGGACTCAGAAGGAAGCCATTTGGGGCCTGAGAGAGAACACAGTCTGTTTGAGAGGCCTGGTCAGACTGACCCAGTCCTCAGAATTGATTTGGGCTTTATGGGTGGACAGCCATGCTCCCCAATGTCTGATCCTCAGTCTTCTCTTTCATCTCTACACAGATTCAGCAATTTCATGGGTGTCTCTAAGCGTTCACTTCGGCATGCCTTATCTGGTAACTCCAGTCCCATGCTTCCACCTGCTCAAGGGAAAGGTCCACTTTGCTGCCTGACCAACGCTGGCCCCAAAGCTCAATGCTCCAAACTGACCTCATCATTCTACCTCCCAGACCTGAAGCCCGGAATGATTTTCAGCTCCCACCTCTCCCTTGGCACAGAGACCCAGCTCATCACCATGCACAGTCACCCACTGCTGGTAATGGCTTTCATCCCATTGTAAATGGCTGTGAGATTGGTGTGGGTGTATAACCTGTCAGGCAGATTGGGCGTAATGGGACCCCGCCTGGGATAGGCTGGCGTCAGTCTGGAAATCTGTCACCAACAGCAAAATTGGTGTGTAACAGGAGCAATGGGGTGATGGGATGAGATAAGGAGATGTGGTCAAGGTCAATGCCAGATTCCCAGGCTAGGAGGGGTCAGACAGGCAGGGCAAGTATAAGAATTGAAGTCATGAGCCAGAGCAGACCTGGGAGCTGAGCTGGTTTGGGCTTGTAGGACACAGAATGGGCACTTTGGCTTCTAGGGACAGAGTTTTGCTTTGTGGGGTGGCAGTGGGTCCCCCTTGGGAAAATGAGGCCTCTGCTTTCTTAGCTATGTTGTGGCCAGGCCCCAAGGAACTCTGTCCCCTTAACACCTTCCCTCTTTTCCACCCTCCTACCTCACCCCAGCCCAGAGTGACTCTTTAATTGCCTTGACTTTGAGAAACATATCTCTACCTGGGAGATCATTATGCATACAACCCCGCAGCCTCTGGAGAGGGAGCAGCTAACATCTATTGCACACATGCTAAGGCACTTTGTGTATTTTATCACATTCATCCTGGCAACAACACATGAGATAGATGGGGACAGCTGACATTCATTCCATGACTTTGGTTTTTATATTATTTTCACAAACACTAACTCATCTGACCCTGTGAAGTGGTCAGAACCCTATTTGGCAGATGAGAATATTGGGTCCAGAGGGATTAAAGTGACTACCCAAAGTCACCCAGGTCCTCGTTCCTCCATGTGTAGTCCATCAGTATCACCTGAAAGTTGGTGGAAACACAGGATCTTGCACTCTCCCCAGGCCACCGAACCAGCCTCTGCATCCGAACCAGAACCCTTAAAGGGTACGTTAAAGCTGGCCTGGGGGGACGCCTGGGTGGCTCAGCGGTTGAGTGTCTGCCTTCAGCTCAGGGCGTGATCCCAGGGTCTGGGATCGAGTCCCACATTGGGCTCCTTGCGGGGAGCCTGCTTCTCCCTCAGCCTGCTTCTCTGCCTCTCTCTCTGTGTACCTCTAATGAATAAATAAAATCTTAAAAAAAAAAAAAAAAAGCTGGCCTGGGTAGTTGTTGGGGGGAATGTGTCCTAGGAAGGAAACTTACAGGGCTAAGTTGGCTCCAATCAACAGTGGTGGACACAAAGACCCCAGGTTAAACCTGCAGCTCAGAGTCAAGCTCGACCTCTGGCCATTGGTGGGGTGAAGCTGACAGAGCCAGGGATTGAATGAGGAGAGAAGAGAAAGGGAAGTCAAGACAAGGTGTATTTGTGGAACTTCTGCTGGGTGCCTGCTGCTGTGGCTCTAGGCAAATATAGCAAGGAGGCCTGGGAGCTGAGGGTGTGTTTGAGGAATAAGACCTGGGAGCCCGCCAGCGAGGACTATGACCCAGCACGTGGAGGCAAGCTAAGTGGAGAAGACACTGGTCCATCGGCAGTGGAGGGCCTCCCTGAGTGGAGGCATAAGGAAGGCAGGAGGAGGCCAGTAGGCCCCAGGTGTGGTGGGCCCTCCAGACCAGGCAAGTGAGAGCAGGTCCAGTCCACCGGGCAGCATCGCCACAGGGTCTGGGCTGGAGAACGTCCTGGTGCCTACTTCTCTACCCTTTGTTCCCCTCACCTGTCTCCTCTTCTCAGGGGAACATCTGTTTATGACATTGCAGCTTGTAGAACTGCTCTCCACCCATTCTTAACAACCAGAACTGAGTCCACAGGCTCCCTTCCCTCTTTCTGAGTCTTGACACTAACTGGCTCTGCCACTCACCTTGGCAGTGATCTCTGACTCCTCCCCTTCTTATGACCTTCACATTCAGTTCAGTAGTCTTTGTATGAGTTATCTCTGATAAGAACCGTTTATCTCGCAATGTCTCCCTACTTCTCTTATCTCCACCCCTCACGCAGGAATCTTTGGAGGCTTCCTTTGTTGAGTTCAAATTCCACAGCCTCAGCTACTGTTCTCAGCTCCCCATCCCTTCCTCCCACTTGACCGTGCCTCTTACTTTCCCCAGCGTTCCAGCTGAGACAGCCATCCCCATCACCTCCACCTCCCCTCCCACAGATCCTTCTTGTCCATTCCTGCCTGTCCACCCCCACCTTGGGGAGACCTCCTGTCCTTGTGTCCTCTAGCCAAAGCCTGCTTATTTTTCTATGTCCATTATATACCTTTGCTCCTCTTTTGTTGGGATTAGAACCAAGGATTTGTGGCCCAGATTATAATGATGATCCTTATCATGAGCAAATGTCACAGAAAAGACTGGAATAAGAGAGTGATAGAGTGACCATGGTAGTCTCTGGGTTCTGGGCAGTTGGTCATCTTTTTCTTCCTACTTAAAAAAAAATATTCTCCTATTTTCTAGGAGAAACCTGAGCTATGCTATAATTAAACAAAAAACATAAACTATTATGTTTTCTAGAGCATGGATTGCAGTGAGAAAGAGGCTGAAGGGCAGGCTACCGTTCAGGAAGGCCACAGTTGGGCGGGCCCAGGTAGTTGGCATCGGGAGGATGGGGAGGTGGAAAGCACAGTAGTTAATTCAGATCTGGATTTGAATCTCAGCTCTGCACCTCACTCTATAACCCTGGGCAAGTTAGTTAACCCTCTGAGTTTCTACATATGCTAGTTGTATGGCCTTGGGGAACGAATTTAGCTAAGTCTGATGATTCATTCAACAACTTTAATAACTATGGAACTATGTGCCAGGAACGATTCTGGATACTGCAGTCTTGCTATACCCAATTCATACAAAGTCTCCACCCTCATGGAGTTTCTAGAGGGAGAGGCAGATAATAAACAACCAAGAAAGATGTAATATCTTATGCTTATATGTGCACACACGTACACAAACACATATATGATATCCAAGGTCATGATTAAGTGCTATGAAGAGAATACAAAGGGTCTAGAGGTTGGAGTGTGGAGGGGTTTGCTATCTTAAATGGGATAGTAGTTCAGGGAGGTCTCACTGAAGAGGTGACATCTAAGCAGACATCCAAAGAAATGAGAGGGCCAGCTCTGTGAGTGCCGGGGGAGAGAATTTCAACCCAGAAGGACAGCAAGCAGTGCCAAGGCCTCCAGGCAGGAGTGGGCTGCAGGTATGAGGAGCAGCCACAAGCCCAGTATGGCAGGAGCCAAGGAGGGGGAGTGGCAGGAGATGAAGGCCGGGAGGGGTGGTGGGCCAGAGGATGCAGAACCAGGTAGGCCATGGTCAAGACTTCTGTGGCTAAGAATAGTGTACCAAGAGGAGCAGTGGTGGAGGTATCTTGAAGGCAGAGGCAACGGGATTTGCTGATATACTGACTGTGGAGTGTGAGTAAAAGAAACGTCAAGGAAGAGTCCTTGAACCAAGTCTGGTCTGAGCACTGGAAGAATGAAGGTGCCATGCAGCTATTTACTGAGATTGGGAAGTGTCATGTGCCTGTTTCAGCCTCTCAGTAAGCAACGCCATGATGGGACTGGCCCTGTAGTTCTTATAATGATTGCAACACACCTTTCAGCAGTAACTGTCAGGACACTTTTTTTTTTTTTTTTTTTTTTTTTTAACGAGGGTTTATTACTTACAGGACCTGGAAATTACATGGCATGCTTGGGGCCACAGAGTGAGATCACAGGAAGAGAGAGAGAAAGGGAAAGAGAATGCACATGCAGGCCTGGGGTGAAGGGCAGAGGCCTAGGTTTTCACAGACTCACTCTGTGTAGGTGAATTTAAAACATAAGAGTGAGAATTTAAAGCACAAGAAAAGAAAAAGCAAGGGACCCAAATGATCAGTTATCAAAGTCAACCAAAATCTGTAAAACAAAGGAGCCTCAGTCCAGGGAGTGGCCTGGTTCTTGGTCTAGTCCTGTAGCTGGCAATGTGAAGTGGATGCCTCTTGGAAGTGATACCTTAGCCCTCTGAGCTTAATTCAGGCACTTGCATTACAAAAGAAGAAGAAGGGATCCCTGGGTGGCGCAGCGGTTTGGTGCCTGCCTTTGGCCCAGGGCGCGATCCTGGAGACCCGGGATCGAATCCCACGTCGGGCTCCTGGTGCATGGAGCCTGCTTCTCCCTCTGTCTATGTCTCTGCCTCTCTCTCTCTCTCTCTCTCTCTCTCTGTGACTATCATAAATAAATAAAAATTAAAAAAAAAAAAAAGAAGAAAAGAAAGAAGAAAGAAAAAGAAGAAATTCAATGGCCAGAGTTTCCACTACAGGAAGGCTGTGGAAGGAGCAGGCTGAGGGGCCCAATAAATTTTTGATTTTGGATAGTGTGTTGGCCATGTCTATTAGATGTCCAGGTCAAGGCACTGAGTAGACAGTTGGGTACTCAAACTGGGAGTTTAGGGGACAGGCCAAGGCTGGAGATGTAAACATAGTTGCTGTCAGCACAGAGACATGGACCTCCTTCCCTGACCCTGGATAAGGTCATCTAATGTGAGCAGGGACAGAAAAAAAAGAATGACAGAGTCCTGGGGCCCTCCAATGTTAGATATCAGGGAGATGACAAGGAATTAGAAAAATATATAGAGAAGGAGGAGCCCATAAAATAAAGGGGAACCGGGAAGGAGTGAAGGCCCAGAGGCCAGGTGAGATTGTGTTCACTAACCATGAACCGTTGTGTTGTTGTTGCTAGTATTGGTGGGCTGACTTCAGGCTCTATGTGGGTGATACTATCATTACTTTATCAACAATTTTTCTAGAGGAATGCTATCTATTATGGCTATATTAAAGAAAGGCCACCATTTTCAATGGTCAATGGTTCAACAAACCAATTCCAACCAATTTAATGCAACAGTAATTCTGCTCTCCAAATTATGTTTATCCTGACCCCACACAGCCACCTGTGATGGAAATCCAGTGGGGGCAGGGCAGAGCAGGGCTTGAGAGGAGGTTGCATTTGGAATCCTTGGAAAGCAGATGGGGGCCTGAGATCCCACAAGAGAGCTTTGGTCTCAGGGGAGGCTGGTGAGAGTTAGGTGAAGTCCTGGACCCAGACCAGGTGTTCTGGTCATCACGATGGTGACACCTTGAGCAGAATGAGGAAGTGGGCAGAGGAGCCATGTTGTTGGAACAGACAAGTTCTTCTGTGAGTACATTGGATCTCTGGCATCTGGTGGAGCTTCCAGCTTCCTTCTGTGATCTCTGACCGGCTGCATCTTAGATTTGCCATTCCCTCACCCTTTTCCACACTCAGGTCTCTCCCTTTCTGATTGTAGCCCCCAACTGCCACCTGTTCTGGCCCCCCAGCAGCACAGCCTCTGATCCTCTGGTCATGGTCACAGGCCTTCCTTCTAGGGGCCCCTTACCCCACTAGCGTCCTCACTCCCATGGCAGCATGGAGACTGAATTCACACAGCAGCCACGGCAGATACTTTCTGTTCTCTAAAGAAATAAAGTCTCCCTCTTGTTCCTGCTGCATCACTAAACAGGCACAGCTCATACTTTTCAAAGCCACTGTCCCTTCTTATGACCCTGTTTCCTCAGAGCCTAATCACTCTGGGCACATTGTAACCTTCAAAGAGATCTGCTTTACTGAAGCGCACCTTTACACACAGGAGGGAACAAGAGGGCTCACCAGGGCTCGCCCCAGACAAATCCTGAGGCTCACAGAGGTGGGGGTGGGGTGGGGAAGAACAGAGAGGAGAAGGGGATCACAAGGGAGGCCACCACTTCAGCTGGACAACTGTGTACTTTGCATTTCAAGGAGGGGAAAATCTCTTTTTGTCACCCAGTTGTAATTTGCAACACTCTATATAGTTCATGGGCAAGGAACAGAATGTCTCACCACAGGATGATTCTACCCCTGAGGAGCCAACCCACGGCCTTGGCCTCCTCAGCATTAGCTGAGCCAACTATGCAAGACAACAACTAAGAATGCACAGGCCTGTGGGTCAGTGAGTCTGGTGGTTGGGGATGTGCGTGTGTCCAGGTAGCAAACCTCATGGCCTTGGGAGGCCCCCGGAAGAACAGCACACCCCTTGCTTCTCTCATTGGGTCTGGCCAGCATTGTTTACCGCTTCTGTGGGGCTGCTGCCCCCCCCCCCCCCCACTTAGAGTCCCGCCTGGAGGCAGTACCAGAAGGCGATCCCCGACCCTGCTCTTGCAACGTTCATAGTCAACAAGAACTCAAGGTCATGTAGAAGGCGAAGGGAGGATATTAGGGAAGTGGAGTCATGGTATGGGAAAACCAGGGTGCCCCAGGTTGAAGTGTGAGTCCTCGAGTCTCCTTCACATCCTGGCTCCTCAGCTTCGCTGTCTGAGAAAGGAGGCCAACACCATTTGTTCTTCATTTGTTCTTCGCTCTTGCCTCGGGCATCCAGCGAAGTAACAGGTGGAGGAGGGTGGTGAAGGGGAGAGAACTGGAACGTGGGCCTGCTGTGGGAAGTTAATCTCTGGTGGCTTCCTGGCCATTCTCAGGGAGTGCTCAAAGCAGGGGAGTTTATCCTTCCTCATCCCAAGCAGAAAAGCTAAGCAAGATGTGACCTCGCTATGCCAGCTCTGATAATCAAAAATCCCATGGCTAATCTAGCCTGTCTCTGAAAAGATACATAAGAAACTGGTAACCCTGCTTTTCTCTGGGGAGGAGAGCAGGGCAGCTAAGCAAAATGTATGGGAGGGATCCTGTCTTTCTCTGTGTTGTACTCTTATGCCTTTTAAATTTAATACCATGGGATTAGACTATCTCATAAAAAAATAAATATAATTCCAACCTAAAAGTGGTTCCAGGAGCTGGTTTGAGGTTAGGACAGAGGCAGGAGCTGGCTTTGCCCAGGGTGCTCTCCCTTAGAGACACCTTCTCTAACGGTGAGCGGTCGGGGATTGCTGGGAGAGTAGACCAAAGGGCTTGCGCCGCCCTGCCGGCGGTCCTGGGGTGGCCCCTGGAGCCGGCGTGTTCTCTGAGTCCTAACGAGAAAGGCACACCTGCCTTTCCCTTCGCCTCCAGCTCCAGCACAGCGCTTTCTGCCAGGCCTGTCAGCGAGGGTGGGCGGGCGCAATTGGCACAGGCCGTACTGTCCAGTGCAGAGCACTGTGTGCTCACCTGCCCGCGGGCCTGGCCGGCCTGAGCTCACGGGGCTCGAGGGTTGCGTCAGCAACAAGCGGTGCTGGGAGGGTGCGCAAGGCCACCCAGATGAGTGCACGGGCCCCCAGAGAGGCTCAGGCACAGCTGAGGGCAAAGGGCAGACCCAAGTAGGATGGGGCAGATGACAAGGAAGGCCTCATTCAGCCCTGGCATCGACAGGGAGGCCAGCAGGGCCACTGTCACTGGTCCCAAGCTGTGACAGTCCTGAAGCTGGCTTCAACCCCCAGACACCAACCCCAACCCAGCTGGTGGCAGCCTGAGGGTGTCATACCCCATGAGCCTTTGTCTGAAGGAGGAACTGACACACAGGAGCTGCCACTTCAGGGCTCCGAGTGTCCTTCTCCCCCCATCTCTGTGCTCCCAGAATGTCTCCAGGTCTTCCCAGACAGGCTCGGCTCCCAGTGTACCTCCACCCCAAATCCACAACTCGTTCTGCTAGCCTCCTCCACCTGGTCCCCAGGGCCCCTGAGAAAAGTTCCTCTGTTTCACCTGGGTCCCAGTGACAAGCAAGCCTGTCACTGTCACGAAGGCAGACTGAGGATGCGGGAAACCTTATGGGCATGACTTCTGGTTCTGCCCCTTTACCCTCTCTGGCTTTAGCTGCTTCCTCTGGGGCTTCCCTGCCTCCTGATATCTCCCTCGGAGCATGAGTTAATCATGAAAGCACTTTGTAAAAGGTGGCACACATCATCCATGTTCTGTTAGTACACATCATGTTATCATCCCCAGCCTGAGGGCTAACGGGTGCCCAGAATCTCCCTGAACAAGTCCCTGGAAGCAGAGCTCTGGGTCCCTGCTCTGTTCACAGGCTGCAGGTGTGGGGGAGCTGGGCTGACTCAGAAATACCCAGTGCTACACTGGCTCCCAGCAGCACCTGTTCCCACATCTTTTCCTGAGGGGACCCTGCTCTGTTTCCAGAAGGAATGGAGATAGAGACCTAGGAGGGCTAAGGCAATGGGGAATGAATGGGTATGTTTTCCAGAGCATGCAGGGGTACAAGAAGCTCCCCATACCAGAGACTGTCTGAGCTCACCCACCTCTGGCCTTGCATCAGCTGCAGAGCTGGCTGCCAGGCCCTGGGAATTGGGCAGGAGGCTCCCAGGAGCCTCCTGGCCTTGCCTCTTGCTCTCAGGAGAGATTGGCCAGGAGGAGCCCGCAGTCCTGGCGCTCGCCTTGGGCTGTTTCCAGGTCAGCCAGCTGCCCCAACTCCCAGCTTTCCGGGCAGCATATGGTGTATGTGATCAAGGACAGGCACAGCTGAGGACCTTGGGAGGTCATCTGGCCTGGCCCAAGGTCTTCTTGCTGGAAACCTTCCTAAAGTTAGTGGTGTCTCCCAGGTAAATTCGGGGACTTTGGAGCTGGTTTCTCTCTGGCTCCTGACCTCACCTCTTTAAAAATTACCCTCTACCAACAGCAGCAGGTGCTACAGATGTGGACAGGATGTGTATCACGGAGACTTCTAATGTGGCCTTTCATCACACTTGACTTATTAATGATTCACCTCAGGGCTGGATGTGACAGGAGGTTCGTGGAGGGGATTTTCTCCCCAGTGTTTGGGATTTATGGAATCCATGAGAATTACCTGGCACCTCCTCTCTCCCTGGATCCTTTTGGGATACAAAAGTGCATGTTCGTCAGGGAGAGGAGTCTATTTTAAATGTAAGTGCAAAGCCAGCTCCTCTTCATCTCTCCTCTTCCTGGAGCTTCGCAAAGGGCCGTGCAGAGTTTTTGAGCACTCTGGAGGGCACCTATCAGCCCTCCTCACTCTCTGGCCAGTGATCTCTTATCAGCCTCCTCCTGCTGCAAACCCATTGGGGCGACTGTCTGTGATGTCCTGAGAGCTGAGCTGAGGGCAGTGGGCAAAGGAAAGGAAAGCCCAGAGGGCCAGAGCAGAGAGGGCAGGTGAGGGGGCAGGGACACAAGGGCTCATGGCTCATGGGGAGCCTGAGTCATCCCTAACCTAGCACTTCTGGCCTCTCCTGGACTCAGTTTCCAAGTCTCCCTCACTTCCTCTCCATCTCTAGGCCTTACCCCTAGTGGAGGTGGTGCTAGAGAAGAAAATGGACCCCACTCCCCCAGTCACAGACTCCTCTTTCTTCCTTGGGCCTTAATTTCCTCATCTGCAACAGGAGGAGACAGGACAAGATGGCTCCAGAGCTGTAGGAGTCCATGATAGCATTCTTCTGCTAGAACTTTTTCTTTCAATATTCTCCCCATGCCCCCCATGCAGACCCTGCCTTGGTGTTTGTTCTTGAGATTTTGCTCCTGGTCTCTGACCTTCTGCCTTAACTTCCAGGCTTTTATGGAGCCTGGGCTGATCCACTCATTATCTCAGGGCAAACATTAGGCTATTCCAAACCTACGTTTGCCTTTTATAAGCTGTATCTCCTGGGTTTTCATTTACTCTAAAGTGCACTGTGAAGGGGGCACTTCTCTGCAAGGAGCACAGAAGGCCAACTCAGCCCGAGAGGGCAAACCACATAGGGCTGAGCAGGGTGGGCTGCAGGGGATGAGGTCAGAAGCAGAGAGCGCTGGGGGAAGCAGGCCAGCGCCTTTGTCTATGAGAGACAAAGTTCCAGGCAGCATGCAATGAGCCCCAGGCCCTGAAGATCTTGGGTTACGGAGGTTGGAAAGGCCCTTAGAAGTTACCTAAGCCAAGCACCCTGCCCCTCCTATTCCATTTTAGCACCGCCTGCAACCCAGGGTGTGATCCTGGAGACCCGGGATCGAGCCCCACGTTAGGCTCCCTGAATGGAGCCTGCTTCTCCCTCTGCCTGTGTCTCTGCCTCTCTCTCTCTCTCTGTGTCTCTCATGAATAAATAAATAAAGTCTTAAAAAGGGGGGGAAGCGGGGACGACTGGGTGGCTCAGCGGTTGAGCATCTGCCTTTGGTTCAGAGCATGATCCCAGGGTTCTGGGATCGAGTCCCACATCTGGCTCCCTGCATGGAGCCTACTTCTCCCTCTGCCTGTGTCTCTGCCTTTCTCTATGTGTCTCTAATGAATAAATAAGATCTTAAAAAAAAAAAAATTAAAAAATAAATAAATAAAAATAAAAATGAGGCCCAGTACAAGAAAGTGACCTAAAAGAAAGTATAATTTGTATTCCCCCTATCCTGGTGGAAAGGGCTGTTTCTTACATCCTCTGATTTGCAGGTCCTTAGAGATTGAGAGTGTAGGTGGAGGGGAGTCCTAAAGTAGGTGTGGAGGGGGAACAGGATTCTAGTTCAGGGCTTGGCACATAATATGAATTCAGTAAATAAGTAAATAGTTGTGATTGATGTGTGGGATGTAGTGTAGTTTATAGTAGATCTAGAGCCAGTCAGACAAGTCTAAACTCTGGTTCTACCACTAACTGCTCTGTGCTTCAGAAAAATCCCTGATGCCCCCGCCAAACCTCAAACACACAAGTACCTGTGGTGGGCAGGAGTCTTCTTTACAAATATCGGAAGGTATACTCCCGCTAGCTTAAACCAAAAACAAAATTTCTAGCTCATAAGATGGGAAAGGCCCTATAGCAAAATCTGTGGCCTTGGGGCAAGACCCAGTGTCTCCAAGATTCTTGCTCCTTATCTTTGCCTAACTTTTGCAGATAGGCTCTGTCCATGTGATGGGAAAGGTGGCCATTTGCAGCCCAAACTCAGGCTTGGAGAGATGGCTTCTCTCTCTTAACATCAATATATCCATCTCAGAGAAGCCTTTGATTGGGCCTGCTTTGGCCCCAGCAAGACCTAGGTCTCATGCCTGGTCCTGTGGTCGGGGGAAGTGGATGGTATCACCAGGAGGAGGGGGATGGAAAAGCCAGGTGGGCAGACAAGACAATAATCACAGTACCTACAGTATGTAAAGATTGAGTACACACCCATGCATGCATGTCTGTGTGTGTTGGGGAGACTGAAGGCAGAAAGAGCCCCTGCAAAAGGAGCATGGAGGTGGGACCAAAACCAAGCTTGGCCTATTTATAGGATTATCATTAGGTACCAATCATTTGGCTCCACTCTATGTCAGGTTCCACATTAGGCTAAGTATGTTACATAAATCATTTCCCATTCTGACAATAACCCTAAGAAGTAAGTATCATTAGCCCCATTTTAGAAGTAAAGAGAGTTGCTGGAAGGGAGGTGGGTGGGGGATGGGGTAATGGGGTGATGGGCATTAAGTAGGGCACTAGATGTAATTGATGCACTGTGTATCACATGCAACTGACAAATCATTAAATTCTACCCTGGAAACTAAGGATAGAGTATATGTTAACTAAACTGAATTTAAATAAAGAATCTTGTAAAAAAAAAAAAAGAGAGAGACAGACAGACAGACAGACTTTAAGGACACACAGGCAGTGAGTAAACTGAGCCAGATTCAAACGTGGGTCCTTCAGACTCCAGAGCCCGTTTTTGCCCAAGGTCAGGCTGTTTGCTTTAGAAACCAAAGCTGAAAGTGTGCGGGATGGTTGCAGAGAGCACTCTCTGAGCCCCAGCAGGTTGGTCTTGCCAGGGTGGGTAGCCACAACTTTCATGTATTTCCCGGCTGCATACTTCCTCTGCTCTGCATCCTACAGGCCCTTCTTGGCAAATGGAGAGAGGCAAACCACTTGTGGCAATACATGGGCTTCTTCACCAAATGGCATTTCTTCCAGACTTGATCCCCCAACTGTGTGTGACCCTGCCTGGAGTTTTCTAGAGTCTGGCCTGTTAGGTGAGAGGAAATGAGGCTGGGGTGTTTGGAGGGACACTGGCATGGCAAAAAATCAAAGGAGGTCATCTCTCACCTAAATCATGGAAATATCTGCAGCCTCTAATTGTTCTCCCTGTCTCTGTGCTGTCTCTCCAACCCACTAGCACATTGCAGCTAGAGAGACCCTCCTAAAATATGTTTCTTCCTGCACTTACCCCTGCTCTGAGCCTCAATGGCTCCCCTTTGCCCACACTCATTATGGAGCAGCTTCCCAGGCTGCTCCGGATGTAGTGCCCACCCCCCAACTTCTCCAGATTTCTCTTTTACCACTACCCCTCACCCTTGGGAGTGCAAAAGACTTGGAACAGTAGGATGGCAACAAACCATATGTGGCGACTTTAATTTAATTAAATTGTAATGAAAAATTCAGTTCCTCAATTACACTAGTCACATTTCAAGGGCTCAATAACCTCTTGTGCTAGTGGCTACTGTACTGGACAATGAAGATATAGAATGTTCCTGTCATCACATAAATTTCTAAGTTGGACTTTTCTCTTACAAAGAAAGCTCTGATCAAGGAATGTTAACAGCTTTAGAGGAATCCAGGGTAGATCTGACTTATTCCATAACTTTTTTCTTTTTCTTTTTTTATGCAGTGGTTCTTTTGACAAATATTTGGCACCTACTGTATTCCTGAATACACAATAGTGGGCAGTAGTAGCTTGGTTCCTTCTTAGGAGTGAAAAGACAGTTGCTAGAAGGTGTCCCAAGTTTGGGGTGTCCAGGTTTGGGGATCTGGGAAGGCTTCCTGGAAGAGGACATCTGTGACTAGACTAAACTGAGTGGCTCTCTAGATCAAGCCTTTTAGGCCCTCAGAGGCCCTTACCACAGGCTGTTCCCACTGCCTGGACCGCTCTTCCTCCCTTTTTCCCAGGGAGAGAAGGACTGAGGCCAGTTCCTTAAAGACAGCCCTCCAGCAAGGACCAAGCAGAGTGTTCTGCCACTGACTAAGATCTCTGTGCTGTGACCTCTGCTCCCCTCGCAGGCCAGCCGGCTTTGGGGCTACACAAATTCAGGGCTAGGAAAAGTGGGCTCTGGGGTAGAAGGTTCAAGGAGAAGTCAAAGCTGAAAATCTGGTGGGAGATGAGAGACTAAGACTGTACCCGGAGGCCAACACAAAGGATGGGCTCTCCAGGCTCTCCAGACCCCGAGTCCTGGCCTGGGTCAGGCTGGGGCAAGTGTGGAGGGGACAGGCCACGCCCACCTGGGGGCGGAGGGAGGCCGCCGGGGCTCGCCCATCCCGACCCCGCAGCTCGGCCAGAGCCCCAGCCGCTCACCCCTCTCCACATCTCACAGCTCTGCCCGCGCTGGCCTGGCCCGGCGCCACCTGCCCCATGCTGCTCTTCTCCCCGGTGGCCTGGCCTGAAACTACACCCCTGCTGGGACGTGGACGTGGCAGGCATGGACCCCAATTCCCGGGCGCTGGTCTGGGAGAGGGCGCTGGCGAGGCCTCCCCGAAGCCTCCTCCCCCTGGGACAATTGCGGGGGGGCCAGGATCTCCGCTCTTCTCACGGAAATTAGGGCGAGGGGAGAGGGTAGTGTCAGGCCGGCAGCGCCCGGCACGGCGCCAACGCCCCACCGCCCGGCCTGGGCCCGCGCCGCAGCCCTCGCCGCGTCCCGCGCGCTCCCGTCGGGGCCTCCGCACCCTCCGGCGGCTCCCTGCTACCCAGAGCCCGGGCCGGCGGGAGGCGGGAGGCGGGAGGCGGGGCCGGGGGGGCAGGGCTGGAGGCAGGGGGTCCGGCTCCCCGGGCCAGCCCGAGCGCCCGGCGGTCGCAGAGACGCCCTTTGTTTGGCGGCGCTCGCTCGGGGCTTCTGCGCAGTCACGGTCACATGGCGCTTCCGGCACGGGGTGTTCCGGGCGCCGCGCCAGGGCCTGGGGACGCCCCCGCCCCCCTCCGCGCGCCCCTCCCGCCCGCGCGCCCCCTCCGCGCGCCCCCTCCGCGCGCCCCCTCCGCGCGCCCCTCCCCGCGCCCTCCCGCCCGCGCGCCCCCGCCGGCCGCCCGCGGACCTCGGACCCCCGGCGCCCGGAGGCGGGCTGGACCTTCGTCGCCGCGGCCCGCCGGCAGCTCTGCTCCATGGCCTCTTGTCTTCCCTGAGCTCCACCCTTGGGCCCTCTGTAGCTTTTCATCTTAGGACTGGCGTGTCCAACACCCAGCTGCCGCCTGGGGTCCGCCTGTCTCCCCTACTCTGGACAACACCACGTGAGCAAGGCCTGGCTCACCCCTCCGCGGGGCAACACGATACGGCAAATGGGTGGGGGCAAGTACTTAATTTTAAGTCAGTTCTCACCATTGAGTGGGGCGGTGGAGGCAGCGCCAAGCCTTTCCCACCCTTCCCCCACCCCGACCCCCCACAAACAAAATAAAACAAAACCCTGCCGCCCCAGGCTGGCCTCCACCCAATCAGGGACAGAAATGGGGCTGGCCCTTCCTGCCCTGGCCTGGCCCCCACCGCTCCATCACTCCCAGACCCAGTCTGTACCCTGGGACACCTAAGGAGCTTCAGGAAGGCCTGACTGGGGCCATCTCTGCCTCGCTCAGCAGATTCAAGAATTCATTCAACAAGCATTTATTGAAAGCACACTGTGTACATCGCAACCCAAAATGCCAGCCCTGTGCTAAGCCCACAAGAGAATGTGAAAGGGTTTACTTTGTGTCCAAGCAGTACCCCTGGCTGGCCTCCTGAGGAGGCTCAGCTTCCTGGAGGAGGCCCTTATCCAGAGCAGCTTGGGAGGCCCTAGTAAAGAGGGCAACACAGCCATGAGTGGGGCCTGGGAATGGGGGCCTTGCCTGATCCCGGCTTCCTAGCCTTGGAGATACAGCAGGGAGGGGCAGTGAATATGGGGTGGAGGCTCAGGGGTTCTTTCTGCTTCTGGATAACCGTTCCCAAAGCCTCTCATCCAGGCCTGCAGGGACTGGGGCAAGGGAAGGGGAAGGCCTGGAGGGGTGGAGACCTGGGAGCGGTGAGGGGGAGACAGCCCAAGGTGGCGAGGGCAAAGAGCAGACTATGGGCCCAGAGGTGGGTGTGTATAATCTGCTGGAGCATCAGGGCGTGGTGGGGAAGAGCAGGCAGGTGAGCTGCCGGCTGCCGCTGTGTCTGTCCACAAGAGGCAGGGGGTGCTGTGAGTAGTGCTGGACCATGGCAGCCACAGAGGGGAAGAGCTGGACAGGACAGAGGACATCGTTGAGCTCCCCCCTCCCAGAGCTTCAGGCTGGGGGAAACTTCCTGAAGGAACTGTGGGACTCTGGGGAGGGGGCTTGCTGATATTTGGAAGTTCCATTGCCATTTTGTGCCCCATTCCAGGCCTCATGCAACTTTCTTGCAACTGCACCTGAGGGCGTGCTGTTAGCCAGGCTTCTATTTCCGAGGCCTGGTAGAAATAACTCTAGGGCTCTGTGTCTACCCGGGTCCTCCAGCATGGTCACCTCAGCCAGTATCAGGCACAAAGTCGAGTCTTTGGCACAGACAGGAGTCTGGACTTTCTGGGCCCTGCTCTCCTCCTAACTGGGTTCATGGCAGGCACAAATGCCTGCCCCCCACCCCCACCCCCCACCCCCAACCACCACCCCTGCCTATTCCTGGGCAGACTGAGCCCTGCAGAGGGAGTGTCTCCCCTACAGGAGAACCAACCTCGGGGAAGTAATTTAAGTCACTGGGCTCTGTCATTTCTACCCAGTCAAGAAAAAAAGTGCAAAATGTGATTTTTCTCCTGGGCAAATGCACCTGGCTGGACCCAGCACCCAGCTCTGCTGTGCCCTCTTGGCTGCTAGTCTCCATCTTCCTCCAGCACCTACCTCCTCATGGTTCCTGCCCTCCCGACCCAGGGCATAGTGGCTCCCGCCATCCAGCCGACGGATGGGAATGTTGAAAACCCGGCCATGCAGAAGCACTGCCAAGGTAAGGGGCTGGGAGCCCTGAGGCTCCGAGCTGGGGCGCACCGTGTAGGCCCCATCCTGTGGAGGAGACCCCATCCATTGACCTCATTCCCAACTGTATCCCTGCAGCCCTGACCCACAATGGCCAGCACGTCCCACTGCCCTCCCCACTCCAGCTGCTCAGTCAGCTGGAGCCCCTGAGCAAAATGGTTTCCGAAGAGGCCTGGGGAGGGGCTGCAGTTGCCCACCTTTCGGAATCGGAGCAGGGCACTCTCAACAGCATGGCGGTCACGGGTTCCTGAGTACCAGGGCTGACCCAGCAGGCTGCCGTCCTGAACATACACACACAGCTATTCAGAGACGTGCCAGGGCACTGGAGGGGGGCTGGGGAACACAGAACCCTGGACGGCAGTTATTTGTGGTCACATCTGCCTTCCCCAGACTGGGTCTGCGCAAGCAGAACAAAGATGCGGCTGTGCCTGGTGCCCAGCATGGTGCTGCACACACACGCTCATGTGTTCCTAGCCAATGGTGGACTCCAGCACAAGAGGGTTCCCTGTAGGCCTCCTCCCAGCCCTCTCCCTGCCCCTCCTCACCTCAGCAGCTGGGGTGCTCCAGGTGGGTGCTCTAGAGGAAAGAGAGGATCTCCTTCCTGCCAGAAGAAGCAGATTACAGAGTGGAGGCTGGGGGTGGTGGGGTGGGATTAGGCAAAGAAGGCTTTGGGCCCAGCTGCAAAGGGGGGAGAGGTTAGAGGGTGATGCAGGTAGGCCTGAAGCCCAGAGCAGGGCCTAGCGCTTTACCCCTTCTCTCCAGGTCTCAGGCTCTGATGGAACCTACTAGCTAGGTCACATGTGACCTCCAGGTGGGGGATGATCTTGAGGTACAGGCTGGGAGTTTCCTACTTTGGTGTGGACCCTAAAATTGCCCAGTGAGATCCCCTCAGGCCTGCTCTCAGCTGAAGTCAGAGCTGCAAGGAATCCCACAGGAAAGTGGAGAATGAAGGGCTGGGGGTAGGGGGAGTCTGTGGCCTATAGGGCTGTGGCCAGGGCAGGCTGCCAGGACGACCTGGAGTCCACGCTCAAGATGCCTGTACTTACCTTTAGAGGTGGCAATCGCTGCTCCCTGGGACATAGGAAGGCTGGTCAGAAGAGACTCGGTCCCATAGGCCCAACCCTGGGCCCATATTCCCTCCCTGAGCCTCCTACCCCCCACCCCAGGTCACTTCTCCCCTGGCTGCTAGCCTCTTACATTCCGAGCTTCCTGGGGGGCTACAGTGGGCCTGTGGGGGCAAGTTGGGAAAGAGAGCTCAGATTTTACCTCCTTTAAGAGAAAGAGCCCAGTGAACCCAGAGATCGCAGGGTCAGAGCTGGGAAAGACAGACAGACAGACACACACACACCCTGGTGGGCACTCACTTGGGCACCGCTGATATCCTTGGCAGTGAGATTGGCGGCATCAGGACTTGGGAGCTCGGAGTCTGAGTCAGGGCCAGGACTAAAACAGTGAGGGCAGGCTGGGCTGGGCTGCGCACCAGGCAGGGACATCCATGCTGACCAGGGAGGGGTGCAGATGCCTGCAGGGCCTGCTGCTTCTCAGCAGCCTGGGCTCTCGGGGAGTCCTTCTAACCAGAAGGAGTGCTGTCCTGCCAGAACAGCTGGGAAGCCCCATACAGCCCTTGCTTTAAGTGGTCCCCCCTACTGTGCACAGTGGCGGTCAACCTGGACCAAAGGCTAAAGGGTGTCTGAAGGCAAATGTGTATTGGTGGAGTAGGAGAGAAGCCAAGGGAAGAAGATAGAACCAGAATGTGTCCTGTTTTGAGCAGCCGAGGGCCTCAGGGCAGGAGGGATCTGGGATTGAGGGAGGTGTTCACCTGGACTGGGCTCACACTCCAGGTAGAGATCCTCATCAGATTTCTTTGGAAGACCTGGCACCTAAGGGTTTGATCAGTGAGTAGGAGGGAGGATGAAGCCATCACCGGTGTGTGTGGGGAGGGGAGGTGGGATGTGGGGGGACAACTCCCACCCCCCTCACAAGGTGGACCTTTTTCTGAGAGCTAGCTAGAATGATTGAAGTTACTCCTTTGTCTGGGAAGGAGCACCCATAGGCAGCTTCCCCTTCAGAGGTGCCTGTGGGCCCTGGCTCTCCTAGAATGTGGGTGTCCAGGAGGAGCTCTGGGCAAACTCCTTCCCCAGGAGCACTGGGCAGCACAGGACAGCTGGCTTACACCCTGTCAGGGGCCTCGGGCAAACAGGAAGCTACTGACTCTGCTCTGAGCCTTTTTCCTTGGTTTCATGGATATTTCCTGGCCCTCCCAGGCCCCCTACCCTAATACTGCCAACTTCCTAGCCAGAACTCTAGAGGGTGAATGGGGATGGAGAGGCCACTCACCACTCTGGCAGGTGCAGCCAGCTCTGGAAGGAAAAGGAGAAACCACCAGTCATAAGCACAGGGAGAAAGGAATTCAATGAAACTCAGGCTGGAAGAGTGGAGTGTCCTCCGGACTTGTCTGAGAGGATCCTCAGAGCCAGCTTTGAAGCTCCAGGAGAAAGCCACCCTGAGCTCCGACCACCCCCTACTTCTCACAACCCCCGGGGTGTTGCTCAGCTTGACTTCCTGAATGATTTGCCAGGCTTGCTCCAAATGACTTTGGACTGTTTCAAAAATCAAAACCACCCTCGAGGTCATGAAGGTTTACCAACCACTGAGCACAGTAAACATGAAAGTGCCTCAGGTTAGCTGTCTGACCTTAGAGAGAGATTGTCCTTCCTGGGCCATTTTCAGATGAAAACATGCTGGCTGAGGCCCCTCACTATCCCGACATCCCAGGGTTCTGGGTTCACAGGCCTCAGGGCCCTCTGCACAGGCAGTCTCTGGACAGTGATAGCAATCATGACATGATGGAAACCGAGATTCGTGGCCAAAGGGCCTCTTTGGGGATGACACTCAGATGGGCTTCAATAGTGAGGGTCCTCCAGGCGGGCAAGGCTGCCCTTCAGATCTCCTCATCCCGGAGCACCCCTTGCCTGGCACTGGGATAGCAGCAGACGCAGAAGAGGAGCTGGGATTCGGGGACTCTGCTTCTTTGTGATCTTAGGCAAAGCATTTCTGGGCTCCTGTCCTCAGTCTCCTCCTGAACTGCCTGCCTTAGCGGGCATGGGGACTCAGCAGGTAAAAATGAGGACCCACAGGGGGTGGGGGGCAGTGCAGGACCAGGCAAAGTGGGAAACCAAGTAACCTGAGCTCAAGTCTACCCGCAGGGGGCCAGGATTCCTCACCTCAGGGGGGAGACAGAGCAGGCCTCTGAAAGAGGCAGGACATCCTTCTCACCTGGCTTCCCGAAGGGGAAGGGCTGTCCCTGCTTCCTCACCTCCCACTGACTCTGTGCTGCCTTCAGCTGTGGGCACAAGGGGGCGAAGAAGGAGGACAGGGTTGGCGGTGGGGGTAGGGAGGGGAACTGAGGCAGGGGAAGGGCGAGGATGGCGGGCTGGGGTGCAGCGAGTTGTATTTATCTGTGTCGCCTGAAACCACTACAGCAAAGAGCTAATGGACAGAGGTAACTCGTTGCCTCTCTTCTTCAGCTCTTCCTTTGTTGTGAATCTCTGCCTGTTTTTCTTTTTATTCCAATAAAATCTATGATGAAAGTGGTAACTTCCGAGACAGTAAGCTTTTCTCAGCACAGCAGGCCTTTCGAGCTGGCACTGATGGCAGCACAGTGAGGGATTTCTTCACTCTCTAGGGAGGGGTCCCCAGGCTCCAGGGAGCGATGGCTGAGCCTGTCCGGCCTTCTCCAGCTCCAGAGGAGGGGTGAGTCCTGGGGGACGCTGACATGCAGGGGTGGGAGGCAGGGAGGGCCAGCCAGGCAGGTGGGAGCCACAGGGGCTAACAGGGCTCCACTTCTGACACATATAATTTTGGGGGGGCCTCTTGATTGCAGATATGGGGGAATCTTGTAAATGAGATGCTTCTTCGATTTACTCCTTGGGAAATGGTGGCCGGGGTGGGTTGAGTGGGGAAGGAGGGACTTGGGGGGGTTGCTGTTCACCATTGTGGCCTGGGACTTCGGTGGCGGTGACTTGCACAGGCCCAGGGGTCCAGGGTGATCTGGAAAAGGCCCCAAGAATCATGAGTCGGTGGATTCCTCCCACATAGGTTCCAATCTCCCCCCTCCCCCCCACCTAGCCTGTTTCCTCCTCCCCCCTTCCCCTCACTGGCTTCCCCACAGCCCCGTCTCCATGGCAACTGGAGCAGGCCAGTGCTCCTGCCCCCACCTGGCCTAGCGGAGGAGCCCTGGGGGTGGGATGCTAGCAGCAGCCAGGCTCTCCTGGCATCCCTGCCCTTGCTTGAAGAAGTGAGCGATCTCAGAGGAGGCCCCAGGGACCCTGTGGGGCCTCCTGCTTTCCCACTGTTGCCTTGGTGACAGTGCCCCTCTCCCCTTCCCTCTCTTCCTCCTGCCTTTCTCCCTCCTCCCTCTGCCTCTCCTTCATCTCTCTCTCTCTCTCTCTCTCTCTCTCTCTCTCTCTCTCTGCCCAGCCCAGAAGCTTCCACAGCTGACAGCTGAGGCCTCCCCTTGCCGCCCCAGTACAGACAAAGGGAGAAGTGGCAAGGCCTGCGCCCTGCCCTCTTTCCTTGCGGGGATCCTCTGTCCCGCCTCACGAGTCAGCTCCCTGCTTCACCTCCCCAGGCCTCACCCAAGTACAAAGAGTCCTCCTTGGTGCCGGGAAGGTGGGCAGGAGCAAAACTGAACGGCAGAGCCTCACAGGGGGGCGGCTCATATTTATCTTCCTCCTCCTCCTCCTCCTCCTCCTGAGCTTTCTGGAAGGAATAGGAGAGGGGCAGGCACAGTGGTAGCCACGTGGCCCGCCTCCCTCCACCCTAGGCTCAGCAGCAGCACTTACCTCACATCTCCAGGTCCCTGGCGCAGGCAGAGGAGAGGGGATGGGGGCGTCTTTGTTCCAAGGTGGGGAATCTGGACAGGGGAGTGATGAGACTGGCCTCCCCTTCCAGCGCCCTCCAGCCCCCAGTGACGTACTCACTTTCCCCAGTATGAAAAACCATCTGCACTTTTACAGTGGGCCTCACTGCTTCATCCAACTCAAAGGAATTATTCGTGATGAGCCTTTCCAGCACTGTAGCAGGGCCAGTGAGGTAGGCATTTTGAAAACAAAGGGGCCTCCCAGCTAAGGGCCTGTTCCACCTATGACAGGCCACCCCACCACGTGCACCGCAAATTCTGAGCAAGACAGGTGGAAGAGCTAGGCCCTGGTGACTTAGCAGTATCTGGGCTCTGATGGACAGGAGAGGTCCAGAACCACATGGAGGAGACTTTATGTGCAGGGGACCCCATTCTTCTGGGCCCCTCTTGCCCACTATCACTTACCTACACATCTGGGGGGTGGAAGGGGTGGCCCCAACCTGCAACCAGACTCTAGTCAACTCTGTGCAAGAGGCCTTAGAGTTTGTGTCAGCCAGACACTACACAACTCCCAGGACATCCACATCCATGACTATGTGAATGGCACCCCCCCCCCCCCCCCTGCTCGGGGGAGTTGTGTGGCAGTCACCTGGGACCAGGGCAGCAGGAAGAACAGTCTGGAGGCAGAGCTAGTACCTGGTGGGTACACAGCTGGAGGAGTTGGTGCCCTAACAAATCTGGTAGTGGGGGAGCACTAGTGCTCCCAGTGGAGCAGAGGTATGTGAAGGTCTCACTGGGCCAGTAGGGGTGTACCCAGGAAAGGGGCAGTGAAGTAGAGACAAGAGAGGAGGCAGAGGAAAGAGAGGAACCTGAGTACTCACCGGAGCTTGCTTCCCCTGAGCTTGTCCTGGAAAGAATCAGGAAGGGGCATTAAGGGGTAGTCAATGCAGATAGGATACCTCTCCCTGGGAAGAGTCCCGGGCCCCCAAGGGTGGGCAGGTCTGTGCACCCCCGGGCTGCCCCAGAACCAACTCTCACCATGACCAAGCTGAAGGAGGTATGATTCCTATGAGCCTAGGCTCTACCACAAATAGCCTGGGGACAGAGGCCCTATTATTCTCATCATTTGCATCTCACAAGCACCAGGAAGATGGGTCTGCTATGGCCTCTAACCTCAGACCAAGTTGCCCCAGGAGGTTCCTGTAACCTCCCCCACACTGCCTTCCACAGCTGTGGTCCCAGTCTCCAGCCCCTCTGATCCACTGAAGGAAGAGCTCTCCCCTCTACTCCAGGGCCTCAGGCCCACAAGGCTGGGCCAGTGCTCAGAGGCTTCCTGCAGCTCTCTGATCAGTGCTTCCTCCTCCAGGGACTCCAACTCACTCCAGGATCAGCCAGCCTGTCCTTTCCCAACTCACAGTTGGGAATTGACATTAATGGGCAAATCTAGTTGAAAATGAGAGACATTATTTTCTAGTTGAAAATGAGAGATTCTCCTTGCACTTTTCTTAAATGCTTTATGCTTGCTATCTTTCCCTGGTGAACGATGATCAAAGAAATAGAAGTTAGTGAAAAGCTCAGAAATATGCATATGTATTTAGTTCGACAGGTTCCTTTTTTCCTTTTGATGTATTTATTCATTGAGTAAATATTTATCAAACATCCTCTATATGCCAGGCACTGTTCCAGGTGCTGAAGATGTTGTAGAAAAACCAAAGAAGGAAGTATGTGTATTTCCTGCTGGATTCTCACAATAGCCTCATGATGCAAATGCCAGTTTTATCCTTGCTTTTCAGATGAGAGAACTAAGTGTATTAGATTAGGCTACCGTCACAGAATACCACAGGATGGGATGGCTTGAACAACAGAAATTTATTTTCTCACTGTTCTGGAGGCTAGAAGCCCAAGATCAGTATGCCATCAGGGTGAGTTTCTGGGGAGAAGTCTCTTCCTGGCTTGCAGACAGTCAGCTCCTTGCTGTATCCTCACATGGCCTATGCTCTGTGCATAAATGGAGAGAGACACTCTCATCTCTTCTTAAAAGAATACCAGTCTTATTGAATCAGGGCTCCACCTTTATGACCTCATTTAACCTTAATTACCTCCCTAAAGATCCTGTTTTCAAATTCAGTCACACTGGGGATTAGAGCTTCATATGAGTGGAGGATGGGCACAATTCAGTCCAGAGGTTAGAGGCTTTGAGGAATTGAATGACTTTCCCAAGGTCAGACAATTAGTAAGTATTAGAGGTGTGCCCATCCCAGAGCCTGTGCACTGACCAGTGGACAATCCTGTATCTCATCTAGGGTTGAGTCCTTACCCTTCTTTCCTGTGATGGAATTAGACACAGCAGTAAACATGACCTCCATAAGGAGCCCATCCATGACTTCCAGGTGTTCTATTACTTGAGTGAATTTTGGGACTGTAATATCTGAGAAGTTTGGGGGTAAAAAAAAAAAAAGGCCTGGTGTCTGACTTTGTTTAAACCAAGGATTGATGGGGCACTTGGGTGGCTCAGTCAGTTAGGTGGCTGCCTCAGACTCAGGTCATGATCCCACGGTCCTGGGATGGAGCTTCACATCAGGCTCCCTGCTCAGTGGGAAGCCTGCCTCTCCTTCTCCCTCTGCCTGCTGCTCCCCCAGCTTGTGCTAGTATGCTCTTTTGCTCTCTCTTTCTGTCAAATAAATAAAATCTTTTTAAAAATAATAATAATAAAAAATAAACCAGGGACTGAGGAAACAGAGATGAGGATCGTGAACATAAGATGGAACTTTCTTATGTTTGTTATTTTGGTGATGTCTTGGCTGTTGGCAGAAAGGAGAAGTGAAGTCCATCTTTGAAGACCATGGGGCTAGGACTCTAGGGAGAGAGTGCCAGGGTTGGAGCTGGCCACAGTCTTCAGAGAGAAAGGACCGGATGATTCCTGGGACTTGCAAGCCAACATGCATTTAAGAAGCTATGAAAAAGGGATCCCTGGGTGGCGCAGCGGTTTGGCGCCTGCCTTTGGCCCAGGGCGCGATCCTGGATCCAGGATCGAATCCCACGTCGGGCTCCCGGTGCATGGAGCCTGCTTCTCCCTCTGCCTGTGTCTTTGTCTCTCTCTCTGTGTGTGTGTGTGACTATCATAAAAAAAAAAAAAAAAAAAAAGCTATGAAAAATCACTGGGGTTCCTAAACAGGGAGCCCATGTGGTAGAGTGGGAAAAACTGAGAAAAACGAAAACAAAGAATCCAGGCCTGGCTCAGGGACTGGAGTCTCCTCCCTTACCACCGCTCCCCATTTGACCTTTGTTCCATGTTTGGACCCTAATGCAGAGGGCAGGCTCCCTTACCGAGGGGTCCCCCTCTTGGTCAGGGTCAGCAGGTCAAAGTCAGCAGGAAACTCTAGACACCACCCCACTGAAAACCCAAACTGAGTGGGTTTCCTATCAGTATTGCCCCCTGCCCCCCGCCCCACCTTCAGGGCTTTGCATAGGCAAATTCTAGGACCTGGGTGAGTGAAATGGGCCCCGGGCACAGAGGATGGAATTGTGCCATCTGGGTGGGGGCACTGGCCTGGACAGATCCAGGAGCAGGGGGTGAAGGAGGCCTGCTTCATGGCTTCATCTGGCTATCTGTCTGTGGGGTGAGGACTATGCCTCTTACTAATTACACAGGCAGATTTGGACAACCTCTTTCTCCTCTGGCACAGGATTGCTCTGTGCGTAACCATAGCTATTCCCTCAGGATGAATTCCTAGAAGTGGAATTGCTGGAAGCTCACATTTTGGTTGCGAGGCTCCATTGTCAGCAGCCGAGAGCCTATTTTAGGGCCCTTTCATGGCGCTTAGTGATTCTCCCCATTTTCAGGGCCCTAGCTACTGATCTCCAATGAGAACAGGCTGTAATTTGCAGGCCCAGGATAGTCTAAATCCACCCTAAGAAAACAGCTCTCTACAGCAGTGTTCCCCCTATTTGCATGATCACAACAATCGCTGGAGAGCTTGTTAAAAGACCTTGTTTCCAGACCTTCCCTCTGATCTTAAGGATTGGCTGCTCTAGGAGGGAATTGAGACTCTGTATTATTACTATTATCATTTTAAAGATTTATTTATTTGAGAGAGAGAGAAAGAGCATACACGTGCAAGCAGTGCAGAGGAGCAGAGGGAGAGAAGCAGACTCTGCCCTGAGTGCGGAGCCTATCGCAGGGCTTGATTTCATGACCCTTGAGATCATGACCTGAGCCGAAACCAAGAGTGGGATGCTTAACTGGCTGAGCCATCCAGGTGCCCCCAGGACTCTGTATTACTTTTAACAAACATCCTAGATCAATTTTATGATCGGTTTTGGGAAATGCTGTTCTACAGAAAACAGTCTGAGAACATGTGACTTCCAGGACATTTTTAGAGTCACATATTGGGGGTACCTGGATGGCTCGATTGGTTAAGTGTCTGCCTCGGTCTCAGGTCATGACCCTGGGTTCTGGGATGGAGCCTTATTTAGGGCTCCCAGCTCAGGGGGGGGGCTGCTTCTCCCTCTCCCTGTGCTCCTCCCTCTGTCTTACCCCCGCCTTTCCCCCTGCTCCTGTGTGCTCTCTCAAATCGATAAATAAAAGTCTTAAAAAAAAAAAAAAGAATCACATATGAACTTTTGCTTGTTCAGAACACAGGAGTCCCCAGCAGAGGAAGAACATGACACAGACTTTGCCCTCAAAGGGCCCTACTGAGTGATGGAGAGGGCACACCCAGGGAGATGTTCAATCTCTGAGTTTCGGTTTCCTCTTGAGTAAACTGGCCATGTCAGTAGGCATTCCTTTCGTGGAGGAGCTCCTGAGGGTCAAATGTGGTGATGGAACAAGGAACACACAGCACCCACATGATAAATATCCCTGAGA